>NC_091064.1:220057091-220369869 GCF_000393655.2 Nicotiana sylvestris
AAATGGTCTGAAAACAGGTAGGATTCTGAGTCAAGCAGCCATAAGGGCGACCTCCCAAGCCGTCCAAAGCGGGTCTAGGGGAATGGCAAGAGGGAAGAAAAAGGAAGAAACGACCATGGCAGCCTCGGAAGCAAGGGAATATCGTCATCCCAGGCCCCGTTTTCCGAAAAGAACCCCACAACACTACTACCCCCACTCAAATCTGGCATATGCTCATCAACCCTATATGGTCATGAATGCCCAGCCTTATGCCCATCCGCCGCAACAAGCCAACCGAGGCCAAGCTCCACCTCCCAGAAATCAGCCTCCTTACCGCAACCACTATAACCCACAACCTCTGCAGAATAACTTCCGCCCTCAGGAACCACCTAGAAGGCGGACTTTCACGCCCATCGGTGAACCATACTCTACTTTGTTCCCGAAGCTAGTCCAGTTGGGTTTCTTGCAACCAATCCCTCAAACGAGGCAAAACCCGACGTCACCTTCTTACAAAGCTGGAGTCAGATGCGCCTATCATTCAGGGGCCGAGGGACACGATACAAATGACTGCTGGTCGTTGAAAAGAGTGGTCGAGAATTTGATAGAGCAAGGGAAAATAGTGCTAAGGGACGAGGAGATCCCAAATGTGACTAACAATCCATTGCCTGCTCACAATAATGGGTCGCTGATCGGAATGATTTGCGAAGACAAAGAATTCGACCCTGCTCTGAAAGCTATAATCGCCATTGTCGACACGGGGAAAAGGCCTGAGACAGACCAGAAACCAGAAAAGGGAGAGGACGCCAAGGCTATAAAGAGCGAGCCTGAAAAGAAGGTGGAGAAGAAAGTGGTACCAGTAAAGGATGGAGTTCTTTACATACCACGAGGTCGAACTGAGAAGACGCAGAACTTCAGGATCAAAAAGGCAAAACCTATGTACGTGCCAAAAGGGGCCTATGTGGTTCGGGGGACGATTCAACCACCTCGGCTGAATGAGCCAGTGGTTATCGGATGCGTGCCACAAAAGCCGATGACCAACCCGTCCACAGTGCCGTGGAATTATCAAAAGACTTTGGTAATGTACAAAGGTAAAGAGGTCATGGGAGAACTTCCAGAAAATACTTTCATTGGAAGGTATTCAAATACCCAAGAGCTGAACAACGCCACACAAAGGCGTTTCCCACCAAAGAAGCCTGTAAGCGTTGAAGAAGTGGAAGTGTTCTTCCAACAAATGAAAATGCCGGATTACGAAGTGATAGATCAACTGCGCAATTGCCCCCAGAAAGTGTCCATGCTATCATTGTTGATGAGGTCGGCCGAGCATCAAAAGATCTTACTAAAGACCTTGAATGAAGCATACGTGCCAGCTGAAACCTCAGTTGAACAACTGGAGCGAATGACAGAAAGGTTCTTCGCCGTTAACCAAATCTCTTTCGGCAAGAACGATCTACCCCCAGAAGGGGCGGCACACAACAAGGCCTTGCATCTAACAGTTAAATGCGAGGACTACTATGTCAAGCGGGTAATGTTGGATGGGGGCTCAGGTGTTGATATTTGCCCGCTCTCCACGCTACAAAGAATGGAAATTGGGACATGAAGAATCCGACCCAACAATGTCTGCGTAAGGGCTTTCGACGGCATCAAGAGAGATACCATGGGGGAAATAGACCTGTTGTTGGTCATAGGGCCAGTAGAATTTGAAGTAACCTTCCAAGTGCTCGACATGGATACATCCTACAATTTTCTCCTCGGCAGACCTTGGATCCATGCGGCAGGAGCTGTGCCTTCCACTCTTCACCAGATGGTGAAGTTTGAGTACAAAGACCGAGAGATCGTGGTCCATGGAGAAGATGAGCATGCTATTTATCGGGACCCATCCATCCCATATCTTGAACCAAGAGAAGGAAGCAAACATACAGTCTATCAAGCTTTCGAGATTGTACTGACAGAGCAACATGAAGAGGGAATACCCTGCCCCCAGCCTTTCTTGTCTAACGCCTCGGTTATGGTGGCCAAAGAGATGATCCGGCATGGATTTAGGCCAGGGAAAGGGCTTGGACGAACCCTGCAAGGAATAACAGAACCCATCACCTTGCCAACCGCCAAGAAACCATTCGGACTAGGTTTCAAACCCACTCCAGGAGATGAAGAGTGGGCAAAGAAAAGGAAAAATGAGGGTTGGAAGTTACCTCGACCATTGCCGGATTTATATGAAACTTTCATCAGGCCAAGGTACACCGAAGAAGAAGACGATGAGGTCTTCACGGCTGAGGAAATCGAGGAGATATGTGGGGCAATGAGAGAAATGCTCTACGAGACTCACATGGTTCAACCAGGTGAAGGCACAATCACTGCTGAGATGCTGTACGTGGGGCCGAACGCCAAACTTCGAAACTGGGAGGCCACGCCATTCCCGACTAGACGGAAGTCCGGGTAAATCTGTCCTGCCACCTTTCCTGTGTCACAAGTTATCTCCGGGACATAACTTGAACGTTTCCTTCCTTTCAATTGCTGTTTTGAATTCCTAAGTTGTAAACATTGTTGTCTTCCAACTTTCCAAAGAAAAAAAAATCATCATTGCTTTCCCATTTTTTCTTTTGTTCTGATTTTTGTTATTTTTCCTTTTATCTTTCCTTTCAGTTATAATAATGCGGCTTTAAATATGACATGTTTGCGGACTTCACGTCCAGATCACAACGAGCTATTTAACTGTGAATTAATGAACCCAGAACCAGAATATGATGAGGAAGAAGCTTTTAGGGAAATAAACCGAGAGTTGGAACATTTTGAGAATAAACCTAAGCCAAATCTGAATGACACCGAACCGGTTAATTTAGGAACTCCTGAAGAAATTCGGGAGACCAAAATAAGCATTCACACGGACAAGAAAACGCGAGATGCGATAATTCAACTTCTTTTTGAATTTAAAGACGTGTTTGCTTGGTCATATGATGACATACCGGGACTAGGTATTGATCTAGTGGTTCATAAATTGCCGATTCATCCTGATTGTCCTCCAGTTCAACAAAAGCAACGAAAGTTCAAAACTGAGGTCAGTGACAAGATTAAAGAGGAGATCACCAAACAACTAAAAACGGGAGTGATTCGGGTGGTCCAGTATACAACATGGTTGGCAAATGTGGTTCCAGTACCGAAAAAGGACGGGAAAACTCGGGTATGTGTAGATTACCGAGATTTGAACAGAGCGAGTCCCAAAGATAATTTCCCACTGCCCAACATCCACATCCTCGTTGATAATTACGCCAAACACGAAATACAGTCTTTCGTAGATTGTTACGCTGGGTATCATCAGGTATTGATGGATGAAGAGGACGCCGAGAAAACTGCTTTCACCACGCCTTGGGGCACCTACTGTTATCGGTTCATGTCGTTTGGTCTAAAGAATGTCGGGGCTACTTACATGAGGGCCATGACTGCCATTTTTCATGACATGATGCATCAGAAAATAGAGGTGTACGTGGATGACATGATAGTCAAGTCCAGGACGCAGGATAATCACATCCAAAACTTGAGGAAGTTCTTCGAAAGACTAAGGAAGTACGACTTGAAGTTGAACCCAGCCAAATGTGCTTTCGGAGTTCCGTCGGGCAAACTTTTGGGCTTCATCGTAAGCAGGAGAGGTATCGAACTAGATCCAACTAAGATAAAATCTATCAGAGATCTACCTCCCCCGAGAACGAAGAAAGACGTGATGAGTTTGTTGGGCAGGTTGAACTACATCAGTCGATTTATTGCCCAGCTGACAAGCACGTGTGAGCCCATATTCAAGCTGTTAAGGAAAGATGCGGCGATCAAATGGACAACTGAGTGTCAAGAAGCCTTTGATAAAGTCAAAGAATACCTTTCGAATCCCCCAGTCTTGGTCCCTCCAGAACCAGGGAGGCCACTTTTCTTGTATCTGACAGTCTTGGAGAACTCTTTCGGTTGCGTCCTCGGGCAACACGACATAACCGGAAAGAAGGAGCAAGCAATCTACTACTTGAGCAAGAAATTCACCGGCTACGAGGCCAAATACACTCAGCTGGAAAGGACATGTTGCGCTCTGACATGGGTTGCTCAAAAGCTGAGACATTATCTTCAAGCCCACACTACTTTCCTCATAAGCAGGCTGGATCCTTTGAAGTATATATTTCAGAAACCGATGCCTACTAGGAGACTGGCCAAGTGGCAAATCTTGCTTACTGAATTCGACATAGTCTATGTCACTCGCACGGCAATGAAAGCCCAGGCGCTAGCAGATTATTTGACCGAAAATCCGGTCGATGAGGAATACCAGCCATTGAGTACCTACTTTCCAGATGAAGAAGTAAACACCGTAGAAGTGGTCTCGGAGGACACTCATGTTTGGAAGATGTTCTTTGATGGAGCCATGAATGTCAAAGGTGTAGGGATCGGGGCAATTTTGATCTCGCCTTCCGGTCAGCATTATCCCGTCACAGCTAGACTGCGTTTCTTTTGCACAAACAATACAGCTGAGTATGAAGCCTGCATCATGGGCATGCATATGGCAATCGATCAGGATGTCGAAGACTTACTGATTATGGGAGATTCTGACCTGATTATCCGGCAAGTCCAAGGTGAATGGGAAACTCGGGATGTCAAGCTTATCCCTTACCGACAGCATGTGGAGGACCTCGGCAAGCGCTTTACATCAATAGAGTTCAGGTATATCCCGAGGTGTCACAATGAACTGGCAGATGCACTTGCTACTCTGGCTTCAATGCTACCCTACCCGGGCAACGCCCACGTCGATCCTTTGGAAATCCAAATCAGGGAAAGACACAGTTACTGCAATGTAATCGAGGCGGGATCAAATATGCAGCCTTGGTACCATGACATCAAGAGGTTCTTGAAGACGCAAGAATACCCCGAGCATGCTACTGGAGATCAAAAGAGAACCATTAGGCGACATGCAAGTAGTTTCTTTCTGAGCGGTGAATTGTTATATAAGAGGACCCCGGACCTCAATCTCCTAAGATGTGTCGATATCGAGGAAGCGAGAAAGATCATGCACGAAGTACACGCAGGTGTGTGCGGACCTCACATGAACGGGTATGTCTTAGCGAAGAAAATCCTTCGAGCAGGTTATTACTGGATGACCATGGAAAAGGACTGCTTTAGCTTCGTTCGGAAGTGTCATCAGTGTCAGGTGCACGGTGATTTGATTCATGCACCTCCCACGGAACTGCATCCCATGTCTGCACCTTGGACCAATCGAGCCAAAGGCTTCAAATGGACACAGATTTATACTGGTTGCCATCGACTACTTCACAAAATGGGTAGAGGCTGTCACTCTCAAGTCGGTCACTAAAAAAGCTGTAGTGGATTTTGTACACTCAAATCTTATCTGTCGTTTCGGTATTCCTGCGACTATCATTACAGATAACGCAGCAAACTTGAACAGTCACTTGATGGGAGATGTATGCGAGCAATTCAAGATAACGCATAGGAATTCTACTCCTTATCGGCCGAAGGCCAATGGTGCTGTGGAAGCGGCGAACAAAAACATCAAGAAGATTTTGAGGAAAACGATCCAAAGCTCCCGACAGTGGCATGAGCAGTTACCATTTGCATTATTGGGGTATCGCACTACGGTACGCACGTCAGTAGGAGCAACTCCTTATCTTTTGGTTTATGGGACCGAGGCTGTAATACCGGCAGAGGTAGAAATTCCTTCGCTTCGAACCATTGTCGAGGCAGAAATCGAGGACAGCGAGTGGGTCAAGACTCGATTAGAGCAATTGACTTTGATCGATGAAAAACGAATGGCCGCGGTTTGTCACGGACAGTTGTACCAACGAAGGATGGCCCGTGCTTACAACAAGAAAGTCCGACCCAGGAATTTCGAAGTAGGTCAGCTGGTACTGAGGCGTATTCTGCCACATCACCAGGAAGCAAAAGGGAAGTTTGCTCCAAATTGGAAAGGCCCATACATCATAAGGAAGATATTGCCGAGAGGAGCATTGTATCTAGGTGATATCGAAGGAAATGACCCCGAAATAGCAATAAATGCAGATGCAGTCAAGAGGTACTACGCCTGAATTATACTCCAGTGGTCTTGACATATTTGAAATGATGAAGGTTTTATTCCCCACTACTCCCAAACACTACCAACTCTCTCTACAAGCCATTTGAGCCAGTCACATCCCTTCGGCGATCAATTAAAAAAAATTGATTGAGGCCTGAACTACGTTTGACTTGATTCCAAAAGGATACGTAGGCAGCCTCTCCCTGAGGTTCAGTCACACCAACAATAAAATCCCATTCACCCTGAAATTGAAACCGGGGCACGTCGAGCAGTTTAGAAGTTAGTATCATCTACCTCTCTTTACCAAGCACAAGCCTTCAGATCAATTACCAAAGATAGTGGGAAACCAATAAGCGTCACAAATGGAGACCGGCACACTCTGAATTGAGAGAGATAAAATGAGAGAGTCTCGTCGGTGAAAACCTTCGGGCACCACGAGGCGACGGGAGTAGAGAAACCAAAATGAGAGAGCTTGTTTAGTAAAAACTCGCAAAGAGTGCTATCAAGCGATGACAGGAAGAGAAATGAGAGAGGTCAGCCAGCGAAAACCCGCAAAGGGCGCTGTTGGCCGAAAGAATGACTCTACCCAAGGAGGTCTCGGCAAAGTTCCACCGGTTTGGAATCACAAATCCGTTTCAGTTCAGGGAAACGCAAGCTCATGGAAGGTCAGGCGTCCAGTCCAAAGAGCATGTCATGTCATTTAAAGCCAGCATTATCTTCCTCAGATAAGTCTTTCTCGTCCCGAAAGGGACACTCCTTTCCTGAAATTTGCTTTCTCATTTCTTTGTTTTTCTTCGAATCCCTTTTATGTTTAACCCCAAGTTCTAGATACACCGGAAAGGACAGGTGGCAGGTTTGGTTGCACGGAATTCCGTTTCATGAAGGAAAACACCTCGTTTCGTTGGTACGTCTGTCCAAACCTGACGAATCATGATGTTTGACGGCGTTCGAAGTAAAGAGGAAAGAGAGAAATTTCCCCAGCAAGTCCGCCTCAGACAAATCCCCACAGGGCTTCCCTTTGTACGAATCCGCACAAAAATCCGCTTTGTAAATATTCCCCAAAAGGCCTGCTCCAGCGAAATCCACATAGATTTTCCCTTGTACAAATCCCCCAGAGTCTTCCCTTTGTTAAAAAAAAAAAGAAAGGGGATTTCCCCAGCACATCCCCAGCGAGTCCCTTTGTAAAAATTCCCCAACAAGCTTACCCCAACAAATCCTAGAAAGCCCGCTTTGAAACAAATCCCCAGCATGCCCCGTTGTACAAACATCCACACAAAGAATCCACTTTGTAAATATTCCCCCCACAGAGCTGCCTTTTGTATAAATCCCCACAGAATACCTCCAATAAAATCCCCGTTGAGAATCTCCAAGCAAAACGGGACAAAAAAAAGGGAGCCTTACGAGGCAAATCATCACAGAATCTGGAAATACAAGCCTGAGCAGTCTAAAGGGTTTCGCCATTTGAATCCAATCAATGGCAGGACTTCGCAACAGAAATAAGGACGCAACAAAGCAATTGGGAACGATCAAGGTCACCGAACCGACCGTCATTTCCGAACTAACAATTGTTCTTTGTCTGAAAAGTTGAAACAGGTATAATCCAAGACAACCGTGCAAGAAGCAGGTGTCGCCCAAAGAAGAAGGTACATGGGTACAATAAATAATTTTGTATATATATATATATTTTGGCAATAAGGAACTCACTCGAAAGGTAAGTTTCCACGAGACTCCCTTTTATCTTCTACCAAAACAAGAAAATCCAAAAAAAAAAGAGGTTAGCTAGCATTCTCGAACTTTACCCCCAACCAGTCAGTATTAGGGTTTTAAAACCCTAAACTGAACTTTTCTTTTCGGTCGGCATTAGGGTTTTAAAACCCTAAACTGATCTTTTTCCATTCAGTCAGCATTAGGGTTTTAAACCCTAAACTGAACTCTTTCCTTTCAGTCAACATTAGGGTTTTAAACCCTAAACTGAACTTTTCCAGCCAGTCAGCATTAGGGTTTTAAACCCTAAACTGAACTTTTCCTTTCAGTCAGCATTAGGGTTTTAAACCCTAAACTGAACTTTTCCTTTAATCAGCATTAGGGTTTTAAACCCTAAACTGAACTTTTCCTTTCAGTCAGCATTAGGGTTTTAAACCCTAAACTGAACTTTTCCATCCAGTCAGCATTAGGGTTTTAAACCCTAAACTGAACTTTTCCTTTCAGTCAGCATTAGGGTTTTAAACCCTAAACTAAACTTTTCCTTTCAGTCAGCATTAGGGTTTTAAACCCTAAACTGAACTTTTCCTTTCAGTCAGCATTAGGGTTTTAAACCCTAAACTGAACTTTTCCTTTCAGTCAGCATTAGGGTTTTAAACCCTAAACTGAACTTTTCCAGCCAGTCAGCATTAGGGTTTTAAACCCTAAACTGAACTTTTCCTTTCAGTCAGCATTAGGGTTTTAAACCCTAAACTGAACTTTTCCTTTAATCAGCATTAGGGTTTTAAACCCTAAACTGAACTTTTCCTTTCAGTCAGCATTAGGGTTTTAAACCCTAAACTGAACTTTTCCATCCAGTCAGCATTAGGGTTTTAAACCCTAAACTGAACTTTTCCTTTCAGTCAGCATTAGGGTTTTAAACCCTAAACTAAACTTTTCCTTTCAGTCAGCATTAGGGTTTTAAACCCTAAACTGAACTTTTCCTTTCAGTCAGCATTAGGGTTTTAAACCCTAAACTGAACTTTTCCTTTCAGTCAGCATTAGGGTTTTAAACCCTAAACTGAACTTTTCCTTTAATCAGCATTAGGGTTTTAAACCCTAAACTGAACTTTTCCTTTCAGTCAGCATTAGGGTTTTAAACCCTAAACTGAACTTTTCCATTCAGTCAGCATTAGGGTTTTAAGCCCTAAACTGAACTTTTCCTTTCAGGCAGCATTAGGGTTTTAAACCCTAAACTGAACTTTTCCTTTCAGTCAACATTAGGGTTTTAAACTCTAAACTGAACTTTTTCCATTCAGTCAGCATTAGGGTTTTAAACCCTAAACTAAACTTTTCCTTTCAGTCAGCATTAGGGTTTCAAACCCTAAACTGAACTTTTCCAGCCAGTCAGCATTAGGGTTTTAAACCCTAAACTGAACTTTATCCATTCAGTCGGCATTAGGGTTTTAAACCCTAAACTGAACTCTTTCCTTTAGTCAGCATTAGGGTTTTAAACCCTAAACTGAACTCTTTCTTTTAGTCAGCATTAGGGTTTTAAACCCTAAACTGAACTTTTTCCTTTAGTCAGCATTAGGGTTTTAAACCCTAAACTGAACTTTTCCATTCAGTCAGCATTAGGGTTTTAAACCCTAAACTGAACTTTTCCTTTAGTCAGCATTAGGGTTTTAAACCCTAAACTGAACTTTTTCCTTTAGTCAGCATTAGGGTTTTAAACCCTAAACTGAACTCTTTGCTTTAGTCAGCATTAGGGTTTTAAACCCTAAACTGAACGTTTTCCTTTAGTCAGCATTAGGGTTTTAAACCCTAAACTGAACTTTTCCATTTAGTCAGCATTAGGGTTTTAAACCCTAAACTTAACTTTTTCCTTTAGTCAGCATTAGGGTTTTAAACCCTAAACTGAACTCTTTCCTTTAGTCAGCATTAGGGTTTTAAACCCTAAACTGATCTTTTTCCTTTAGTCAGCATTAGGGTTTTAAACCCTAAACTAAATTCTTTCCTTTAGTCAGCATTAGGGTTTTAAACCTTAAACTTAACTTTTTCCTTTAGTCAGCATTAGGGTTTTAAACCCTAAACTGAACTTTTCCATTCAGTCAACATTAGGGTTTTAAACCCTAAACTGAACTTTTCCTTTAGTCAGCATTAGGGTTTTAAACCCTAAACTGAACTTTTTCCTTTAGTCAGCATTAGGGTTTTAAACCCTAAACTGAACTCTTTCCTTGAGTCAGCATTAGGGTTTTAAACCTTAAACTGAACTTTTCCATTCAGTCAGCATTAGGGTTTTAAACCCTAAACTGAACTCTTTGCTTTAGTCAGCATTAGGGTTTTAAACCCTAAACTGAACGTTTTCCTTTAGTCAGCATTAGGGTTTTAAACCCTAAACTGAACTTTTCCATTTAGTCAGCATTAGGGTTTTAAACCCTAAACTTAACTTTTTCCTTTAGTCAGCATTAGGGTTTTAAACCCTAAACTGAACTCTTTCCTTTAGTCAGCATTAGGGTTTTAAACCCTAAACTGATCTTTTTCCTTTAGTCAGCATTAGGGTTTTAAACCCTAAACTAAATTCTTTCCTTTAGTCAGCATTAGGGTTTTAAACCTTAAACTTAACTTTTTCCTTTAGTCAGCATTAGGGTTTTAAACCCTAAACTGAACTTTTCCATTCAGTCAACATTAGGGTTTTAAACCCTAAACTGAACTTTTCCTTTAGTCAGCATTAGGGTTTTAAACCCTAAACTGAACTTTTCCTTTAGTCAGCATTAGGGTTTTAAACCCTAAACTGAACTCTTTCCTTGAGTCAGCATTAGGGTTTTAAACCCTAAACTGAACTTTTCCATTCAGTCAGCATTAGGGTTTTAAGCCCTAAACTGAACTTTTCCTTTCAGGCAGCATTAGGGTTTTAAACCCTAAACTGAACTTTTCCTTTCAGTCAACATTAGGGTTTTAAACTCTAAACTGAACTTTTTCCATTCAGTCAGCATTAGGGTTTTAAACCCTAAACTAAACTTTTCCTTTCAGTCAGCATTAGGGTTTCAAACCCTAAACTGAACTTTTCCAGCCAGTCAGCATTAGGGTTTTAAACCCTAAACTGAACTTTATCCATTCAGTCGGCATTAGGGTTTTAAACCCTAAACTGAACTCTTTCCTTTAGTCAGCATTAGGGTTTTAAACCCTAAACTGAACTCTTTCTTTTAGTCAGCATTAGGGTTTTAAACCCTAAACTGAACTTTTTCCTTTAGTCAGCATTAGGGTTTTAAACCCTAAACTGAACTTTTCCATTCAGTCAGCATTAGGGTTTTAAACCCTAAACTGAACTTTTCCTTTAGTCAGCATTAGGGTTTTAAACCCTAAACTGAACTTTTTCCTTTAGTCAGCATTAGGGTTTTAAACCCTAAACTGAACTCTTTGCTTTAGTCAGCATTAGGGTTTTAAACCCTAAACTGAACGTTTTCCTTTAGTCAGCATTAGGGTTTTAAACCCTAAACTGAACTTTTCCATTTAGTCAGCATTAGGGTTTTAAACCCTAAACTTAACTTTTTCCTTTAGTCAGCATTAGGGTTTTAAACCCTAAACTGAACTCTTTCCTTTAGTCAGCATTAGGGTTTTAAACCCTAAACTGATCTTTTTCCTTTAGTCAGCATTAGGGTTTTAAACCCTAAACTAAATTCTTTCCTTTAGTCAGCATTAGGGTTTTAAACCTTAAACTTAACTTTTTCCTTTAGTCAGCATTAGGGTTTTAAACCCTAAACTGAACTTTTCCATTCAGTCAACATTAGGGTTTTAAACCCTAAACTGAACTTTTCCTTTAGTCAGCATTAGGGTTTTAAACCCTAAACTGAACTTTTTCCTTTAGTCAGCATTAGGGTTTTAAACCCTAAACTGAACTCTTTCCTTGAGTCAGCATTAGGGTTTTAAACCCTAAACTGAACTTTTCCATTCAGTCAGCATTAGGGTTTTAAACCCTAAACTGAACTTTTCCTTTAGTCAGCATTAGGGTTTTAAACCCTAAACTGAACTTTTTCCTTTAGTCAGCATTAGGGTTTTAAACCCTAAACTGAACTCTTTCCTTTAGTCAGCATTAGAGTTTTAAACCCTAAACTGAACTTTTCCATTCAGTCAGCATTAGGGTTTTAAACCCTAAACTGAACTTTTTCTTTAGTCAGCATTAGGGTTTTAAACCCTAAACTGAACTTTTTCCACTCAGTCAGCATTAAGGTTTTAAACCCTAAACTGAACTCTTTCCTTCAGTCAGCATTAGGATTTTAAACCCTAAACTGAACTTTTTCCATTCAGTCAGTATTAGGGTTTTAAACCCTAAACTGAAATTTTTCCACTCGGTCAGCATTATGGTTTTAAACCCTAAACTGAACTTTTTCCACTCAGTCAGCATTAGGGTTTTAAACCCTAAACTGAACTTTTTCCATTCAGTCAGCATTAGGGCTTTAAACCCTAAACTGAACTCTTTCCATTCAGTCAGTAGTAGGGTTTTAAACCCTAAACTGAACTTTTCCATTCAGTCAGTATTAGGGCCCCAACCCTAAACTGAATTTTTCCCCAGTTAGTCAGTATTAAGGTTTCAACTCTAAACTGAACTTCTCCCCAGCTAGTTAGTATTAAGGCTCCAACCCTGAACTGGGCATTTTCACCTTATGGCAATATTAGGGATCCAATCCCGAAGTTGCATTTTGTGGTCCAATCCCTTCATCAACTTTGTAAGCTTCCCGTCAACTAACTCACGAAATTTTCCTAGTAGCACTGGGGCAGAAATTTCGTTCGTTTGTTTTTCCCCGCAGGTCTGACCTCGAGACACAAGGATGGAGACGACCCACAAGATGAGTCTCAACTCAGAATAAAAGAAGAAAAAGACAAAAAGAAGATGTGCCGAGATATTCGGAAAGGCGAAGGGCGGATCGTTCAAAGGTTTGATCAAGGCCCCGAATTCTACCAACCCCGCCTTACTCTGTCGCAGAAATAAATAGGCGCCTACAACTTGCAAGCATCAAGATTCGGATCGAAGTCTCCAAGCAAAATCAGCTAAGACCCAAGATCAAGTCGCAGAAGAATCATAGATAGGAATCTTGTAACTAGCAGTTGACATGCATATAAGTATTCAGTTCAGTTTCAATTTTTCTTTGGTTGTAATAAGGCGGTCAGTAAAGCAGCGGTGACAACAGCAATAGCAGTAACAGCAAGCATTGCAATCCCATGGTAGTCCCAGCTACCAAAGTTTCCCGAACTACATTGACCTGATTCCTGTTTAGCCCAGGATATGTAGGAATTCTTTGAAGCAAAGATTCGGTCAGATCTTTCAAAACATGCTTCACACGGAGTAGTCCATAGGCAAAAATCGCTCATGTCCGCTCACTTTATCTTTGCACGAAAACTCTTCGTGTTTCCGAACAAAGAGGGGCAGCTGTGAGCACGTGATTTATGTTTTACGCGACAATCGCTCCAAAAGAAATAAAAAAATAATAAATGGTCCTGCTGTACAATTTTTGGATTTTACGTGGCACTTTGTTAATTATTTATGATTTTTGCCCATTTTTATTTTATTAAAACAAAATACAAAAAATGTATGTGTCACGCGTAATTTGAACCGTGATCCGGTTGTTAAATGGAAAATCATAAAATACGCATTTTTTGTCATGATTTGTTGCCTTGTTTAATTTTACCTACTTTTAATATTTTTATATGCATGTAATAAATACATTAAGTGTTAATTAATGGTGTTTAGTTTTTATTTAATTAGGTTGTATGTTTAAGAAAATTAGAAATAAAAAAAAAGGTGAAACTTGTTTTAAATGAATTTGGGCCGATTCCCATTTAAATATCTGAGGCCCAAACGAGCAGCCCAAGCCACCAGTCCAAACAGCCCACCCCCAGGCCACAAAACGACGTAGTTTGACACCAAAACTACGTCGTTTCAATGCCAATCCATCTCGACCATTCAAACCAAGCTGATCCAACGGTCCGTATCTCTCACCCATAACCCCCATTACCCGACCCGTTACCCGAACCAAATTTGACCCCTACTAAGCCAAACGACACCGTTTCTTTTAAGCCTTCAGATCCAAGCCGTTGATCTCGATTGATCCAACGGCTGAGATCAAACCATCCACTCCATATATAAGCTTCCTACCATACCCTACCCCCCTATCCAAGACCCCCGCCTTCATCCTCATCCCTTTCCCCACGAAACCCTAGCCGCCCCCTTTCCCTTCACCATTAATCCCGGCGGCCTGAACACCGGTGGCCCTCACCTTAATACCCTAGGACCACCTTGACACCCTGAACATGAATCCACCAACCATTCAGCTCGAATCCCATCCCACCTTCTCGAATCTTCATTTGAAGATTCGAGTCAAAACTCGATCTACATCGATCTGCCCTAAATTCATACCAGACAGTCCCCGGACCTCCCTCGTGACCAAACCATGCTTGGTTTGGTCCGAATCTAACCAAGACAGCCCAAAACCCAAATCTGCCCTCTAAGAACCCTAGGTTTCCTAGAGTTCTGATCCGTGTCTGTTTGAGCCAAGTGATTAGGGTCTAATGGACCCTAATCGAAGTGTTTCTCATTTGAGAAACACTTCGATTAAAGTCCGTTCAACCTTAAGAAGGTTCGATTCAAGCACGAGCTGGTTTTTTATGATTTTTCTTTCAAAAGATTTTAAGGTAAGTGTGTTTTTCTTTTTCTTTATTCAGTACGTGTGTGGTTTAAAGGTCTGTTCGTATGGCCGAATGTTTTGTTTAATTTGTGTCTTTGAATTTTTATCAACTGTTGTTGCCCACCTTGTCTGTACCCCTCTGTTTGATCGAGTTTTTCTTCCATTTACTAACAATGTGTGTATGTGTAAGCTTTACAATCAAACGAATTTGAAATGGTTCGTTTAATTAGTTCCCAGAGTCATTTTTGTTTTGACAGTGCAATCTGAACCCCTTGTTGATACTGTTGGATTTCTGATTATTGGCTTCGATTGTACGTGTTATAACTAGTATAGTCGAATCGATATACGTCGTCAATTAATTTCATGCTGGAATGGTAGCAACTTGACTCAGGCTATTGTGATTTACTAAAGCATTGTTGAATCAGATTAGTTTTGTTGCCACTAGGTATTAATTTGTTTAGCCAAATCAGAAAAACGTTTAAGGATTGATTTATTAGCTGTAGGTTTCAGATTTTAATTTAGTCGATGGCATTGTTTACTCATTTCTCAGCCTTGGGCAGCATGTGCATTGCAATGTAATGGACAGGCATGTGCTGCCAGAACACACCCATGCTGCCCATACCCTGCTTTAGTTTAGAAATATTAAACCTCACTTAAAAGGTAAGTCTGCCAGGGAATATTATGGGAGTTTGTTTATATTTATAGTAAGTGGAAACTGAAACAAGACAGACCACATGGGAGGGGTTTCTGGTTGTTGAACAGGCTGTCAAATGGCCTGATTTTAGGCTTATAAAAGGAAGAGACATTGATAATAAAGGAGGGGACTGAGCATTTTGAGAACTGAAGTTCTAAAAGAAAAAGGGAGAGAACACTGAGAAGGAATTCTTTTTGATAGCTAAAATAGATTTCAAGACTGAAAATTGAGATCGGATTTTGAAAAGAAAGGAGATAGTGAGAGGGATATCACAAAAATCAGAAACTGTTTTTTTCCTACTGTTTGTTCAATTCTTAGTTTGTTCAAACTGTTCAATCAGTTCTGTCTTCTTTCAAGTATTGGCTAAGTCTATTGTTTGGTTTGTATTGGTTGTTTCTCCTGGAATTGGATTGCCTGGATCTCTGTTTCTATGCTACTGGTTATTGCTGTCTTTCTGCCATTTTTCCATCGGCTCTAACTGTATCTTGCACTGGGAGTTGTTCTATTTGTTACTTGCTGTTACTGTTGCTGTTTCTGTTGCCATTGTCACTCTACTGACTTCCCTTCTTCTTCGATTGTAAGCATTCCCAGGTACACACTCCTGAAACCTTGTTGGCTGAAAGTTTGAAGTTCGAAGCAGAAATAAAGAAATGAACATTTGTTTACTTTACAATCCTTGTGTTCAACAGTAGTTTGAATGGTAGCTTGGTCTGTATTTGTTTAAGTTAGTTCCAACCACGATTGCTCTGTGTGAATTATGCACATCATGATTGACATATCAGATAATATTGTTGATTAGATCAGACGTATTTTCAATGTGTATAATCATTAGGTTTCGATTTAGCTATGACAATATAATACAGAATCGTGGTGAGCATCTGTACGTATTTTGTCTAGACTTTTGAACTGTCAAATCTGTTATATTTGGTTCCATTTAATTTCAAGATAAATGTACCCCAAGCTAATTCTCATTTGGTGTTACGTTAATAGGATGACCATGTATGCCAACCCTCCTTTTAGATTACTTGTTCCTATATAGGTTCGATATGGGTTTCGATATAGATTCACTGTTCCGAAATAATGCGACTACTTTTTGAGTTCAATTAATAGTAGTTTTCCTAATAAACAACTGATTTCATTTATCAAGCCCAAATGAGCTAGTTTTAAAATTCAAACTGGAAGGTCGTTTTAATGTAAATTTAGTGTACGTTATTAGTTTGCTTGCAATCCCCCTTGGCAAATTAACGAAGCTCATTTACTCCTTGAAGACAAGGCATGAGTTAATTCTCATCTCATAAACAACTAATTAGGTAATCAAACAAAATTCGGATTCTTCAAACATAGTAGATATTTAGTATGTAGTTGCTTAAACAAGTAAGTTTGGTCTTTCTCTTTTATTTTTAGAGACAAATATAATAGAAATGTAGTCGCTTTAGGATATCCTTTTCTAAAATAATGAGACGAGCCTCGCCAAATAAAAATGCAAATTGCGGGGCCCTCAATAACTGACCATAATAAATATTTAGAATTCAGGACAGACCGTTTAGTGAATTTCATGGCCTTCTCCAAAAATAATAACACGTTAGACTCTTTAGGCGCGGCTTAATTAAATTACATTCTTAAATTCGGGTGCGCATTTATGTGACCCAAACTCAAATCTCAACGGATTCGAAATGTATTAATAACTACGGGTGCATTGATTGCGACGTGGTTCGAGATGCATTTTCACGACGTTGCAATTCTATAAAAATAAATGATAATAATAAAAGCAGTTTAAACTTAAGCACATAAGTCACAACATATATTTAAATCAGATATTTAGCCATTATAACAATTTAAGCGACCGTGCTAGAACCATGGGATTCGAGGGTGCCTAACACCTTCCCTCGGGTCAACAGAATTCCTTACTTAGAATTTCTGGTTCGCAGACTTCATTTGGAAAAGTCGAAAATTTCCTCGATTAGGGATTCAAGATAAACCGGTGACTTGGGACACCAAAAGCCAAACCTTTCCCAAGTGGCGACTCTGAATTAATTAAATAATCTCATTTCGAATATTGTCACTTAAATTGAAAAAACTCCCTCGCGCATTCTACCCTTCGGGGCGGGGCGCGCAAAAAGGAGGTGTGACATTGATAACATAAGAATAAGAGAAGCAACATTAACATCAATCGTTCCATAAGAGGGAAAACAATGTAAGTACTGCTAGCTTCTTAGAGTAGAGTATCTTTGGAAGCTCGTTCATTACATTATGTACAATCGGAGTCGTGCAAAAGAAGAAAAGGGATAGCCTCACATACCTTGTATATACTGCCCTAATCTCAAGCTATGCAATTGTCAAAACTCTTTAGTCTACAATAAGAGAAACGATACTATCGTTATCATTTAAGCGTCATAACTATTATGTATCGACCACAACCTATTTTACGATGAAATGGACAGCACCTCCCCTATATATATGACCTCACACCATTCAAAACAGTCACCAAACAGCCCAAACAACATCAATAATAAACATATTGAGCCTCCCAAAATAGTCCACACACAACCTAATCACTCCATACATACGACGACCACCGTAGTCGTGTCAAACAACCTGGAAATGTTACGAATAACTATCAGCCCATAACCCTACATATATATGGTGTTTCTCCACACCCTTCCTCCTCCAAAACTCCACAAGATAGTAGTAAAATACGCAGCCCAACAACAACGCAAAACAGTCCACAAAACAATAACATTACTACCAAGCCTTTCGATATATATCTCACAAGTTCTAGCTTCAATGGCTTAGCCGCAACTTGGATAATCTTAAATACATATAGAGTAAGAGGTTCCTTACCTTTATACAGAAAGAACAACTCCAATTTGACCTTAAATTTCCATGAAATATCCCTCCAATGCTGCCACAACAACAAAAAAGCGAAACTAGCGATCAATTAGTGTTTTTCGGCACTAGAATCACTTTAGAAGGCTTGAAATCACCTAGGATTGATATTAAGAACATGAGGGAGTATTTACAGAACATAAACCCTTTAAAACAACCTCCCACACGAGCTGGAACGACACAAAAATGAGCAACAACAAGAAGAACAAGAGACTTACTAGCGCCACGGAATTCCCGACACTTGATTTGTGTTGTTTGCCCTTTTTTTGGGTCTTGAATCTTGAGAGAACCTTGAGAGGATGTTCCTAGGGTTCTAAGGTCTGAAAATAGTGAAAATAAATGACTTAAAACGGGTTGGAGGCATCCTATATAGGTCCAAATATCTTAAACCGACTTAGTGGGCCCCATAGAGAGGTGCTTGGCGCAGTCTCGCGAAAACGCGAATATCTCTCTACTCCGAGATCGTATCGATGAACGGTTTAATGCGTTGGAAACTAGACTCATAGATATTTAATTTGGTGGGTAGATCACCCCGTAATTCCTTGTAAATTATGAGAAAAGATTAGAAACATTTGACCTAATGTTTAAGTAAAATTATGAACCTAAGTTGCGACAACTTTTGTCGACTTTTGTTTCATAACTCGTTTGACTTCAAGACTTATGATACGGATATTATATGATTAAAATACCTTAATAAATGACCTCTTGAGTGTATTAAGCACCGCTAGATTACCTGAAAATACGAGTTACAACATCCTTGATTCGTTTAACTTCTAATACTGGTTAATCACCCTTATACACTCTTGTATCACTTAAGACCAATAGGATTGACTTCTTATCATCTCAAAGATAATTCATTCTTGGATTTATGTTAACTAATATATGGCATGAACTAACACATGTGGATATGGGTTGTAACACCCTCCCCCCTTAGGAACATTCGTCCTCGAATGTAAGGGTTTATGGGGAGTTTAAATCATCGTGGATTCCAATGGAAATTTCCGATCAATTTTCCCCTATAAAATGGTCACTAGCAAAACTTGCAAGTAATTAAGCCCAACATATGGCTTCACAAGGCTACACAAAGCATTATGCGTATTTACATTATCTACATATCACCATTTTGTATTAAGGAGGAGTATTCTCAAATTATTGCTTACCTCATAGAGCCGTTTCACCTTCCAATGTATCCTGTCTTCCACCAGCATCCTTGTTATCTTCATTCTGGAATAAGTAAGGGTATTTAGACTTCATCTCCTCTTCTGCTTCCCATGTCATTTCTTCCATATTTTTGTTCCTCCACAATACTTTGACGGAAGCTACATCTTTTGTTCTCAGCTTGCGGACTTGCCGATCTAATATCGCCACTGGCACTTCTTCATATGATAGGTCCTCTGTAACTTGTACATCTTTGATAGGGACGACTCGAGAAGGGTCTCCAATACATTTTCTCAACATAGATACATGGAATACCGGGTGGACAAATTCCAATTCGGATGGCAATTCTAACTCATAAGCAACCTGTCCAATTCGTCGAAGAATTTTATACGGCCCGATATACCTTGGACTCAGCTTACCTTTCTTCCCAAAACGCATAATACCCTTCATTGGTGAGATCCTCAGGAAAACCCAATCACCAACCTCAAACTCTAGATCACGACGTAGGACATCAGAATAAGATTTTTGCCTGCTTTGTGCCGTCCTCAATCGCTCCTGTATCACTTTCACCTTCTCAATAGCTTGGTGAATCAAATCTGGCCCATATAATTCTGTTTCACCGACTTCGAACCATCCAACTGGTGATCTACATCTCCTCCCGTATAGTGCCTCGTATGGGGCCATTTTAATACTGGAATGGTAGCTATTGTTATAGGCGAATTCTATGAGTGGAAGATGATCATCCCAATTCCCCTTAAAATCTAGAACACATGCTCGTAGCATATCTTCCAGTGTCTGAATGGTACGTTCAGCCTGTCCGTCAGTCTGCGGATGAAATGCAGTGCTGAGATTTACCTGTGTGCCTAAACCCTTCTGGAAAGACCTCCAAAAGTTAGCCGTAAATTGAGCTCCTCGGTCTGATATAATAGATATGGGCACACCATGAAGCCTAACAATCTCCTTGATATACAACTTCGCATAATCTTCAGCCGTGTAAGTTGTCTTCACTGGCAGAAAATGGGCACATTTTGTAAGTCGATCAATTATCACCCAGATGGAGTCAAACTTATGATAAGAGCGAGGTAATCCAATAATGAAGTCCATATTAATCACCTCCCACTTCCAGGTCGGAATCTCTATATTTTGAAGCAATCCACCGGGTTTCTGATGTTCTATCTTTACTTGTTGACAATTGGGACACTGGGCTACAAATTCTGCAATAGACTTCTTCATATTATCCCACCAATACTGCTCCTTGACATCATGATACATCTTTGTCGAGCCGGGATGGATGGAATATCGGGATTGATGAATCTCATTCATAATCTTCTCTCGCAACCCTGCCACATTAGGCACACACAATCGGCTCTGGTATCTCAGTGCCCCGTCTTTTCCGATCCCAAAAGCCATACTTTTACACTGTTGAATGCTTTCTCTTAATCGTACTAAGATAGGATCTTCATATTGTCGTGCTTTTACCTCGGCTACCAAAGATGATTCTGATGTATTCTGTACAGTAACACCTCCGTCATCAGAGTCTAACAATCTGATTCTCATATTGGCTAGTTGATGAAGCTCTTTAATCAACCCCCATCTACCTGCCTCAATATGTACTAAGCTTCCCATTGATTTACGGCTGAGAGCGTCTGCCACAACATTGGCTTTACCGGGATGATACAATATCTCGACGTCGTAGTCTTTCAATAATTCAAGCCACCTACGCTGCCTCAAATTCAACTCTTTCTGCTTGAAGATGTATTGTAAACTCTTGTGATCTGTGTAGATGTCAACATGGATGCCGTATAAGTAGTGCCGCCATATCTTCAAAGCATATATTACTGCAGCCAATTCCAAATCATGGGTTGGATAATTCTTTTCATGCTTCTTCAATTGTCTTGATGCATAAGCAATCACATTCCCACGCTGCATCAATACGCACCCCAAACCTATACCTGAGGCATCACAATATACCACATAACCTTCTGTTCCTTCAGGAAGAGTGAGCACTGGTGCAGATGTCAATCGATTCTTCAGCTCCTGAAAACTACGTTCACAAGTGTCAGACCACTGGAATTTGGTAGCTTTTTGTGTTAACTTAGTCAATGGTGATGATATAGAGGAAAATCCTTCTACAAACCGCCTATAATATCCTGCTAGCCCTAGGAAGCTGCGGACTTCTGATGGTGTTGTAGGTCTCGGCCAATTCTTTACTGCATCAATCTTCTGAGTGTCGACACTAATACCCTCATCAGATATCACATGGCCAAGGAATGCTACTGAGTTCAGCCAGAATTCACATTTGGAGAGCTTAGCATATAACTTACGATCCTGAAGCGTCTGTAATACTATCCGCAAGTGGCCCGTATGTTCCGCCTCCGAACGAGAATACACTAGAATGTCATCAATGAATACAATCACGAACACATCAAGATAGGGCCTGAATATAGTATTCATGAGATCTATAAAAGTTGTTGGGGCATTTGTTAGCCCGAACGACATCACCAAGAACTCAAAAAGTGCCCGTATCTTGTCCGGAAGGCCGTCTTTGGAATATCCTTCTCCTTAACCCTCACCTGATGATACCCTGAACGTAAATCAATCTTGGAGAAATACTTGGCACCCTGGAGTTGGTCAAATAGGTCATCAATTCTTGGAAGTGGATACTTGTTCTTTATAGTAGACTTATTCAACTGTCGATAGTCGATACACATCCGTAACGACCCGTCTTTCTTCCGCACGAATAGGACTGGTGCACCCCAAGGTGAAGTGCTAGGCCTAATAAAGCCCTTATCCAGCAAGTCCTTCAACTGCACCTTCAACTCTCGCAACTCTGCCGGGGCCATTCTGTATGGAGGAATAGAGATCGGTTGAGTGTCAGGCAACACATCAATGCTAAACTCAATCTCCCTTTCAGGAGGAAGGCCTGGGAGTTCATCTGGGAAAACATCTGGGAATTCGTTGACCACAGGGATTGATTGTAAAGTAGGCGGTTTCGCCTCCGCATCCCTAACGCGAACGAGATGATAAATGTAACCTTTTGAGATCATTTTCCTTGCCTTAAGATAGGAAATAAACCTACCTTTCGGTGTAGCAATGTTCCCTTTCCATTCAATGACGGGTTCACCCGGAAATTGGAACCTAACCATCTTCGTACGACAGTCAACATTTGCATAGCATGAGGCCAACCAGTCCATTCCCATTATCACATCAAAATCAACCATTTCTAACTCAAATAAATTTGCCGAGGTTTGACGACTACAAATCATCACAGTGCAACCTCTATATACCCTTCTAGCAATCACAGAATCTCCTATCGGAGTAGATACCGCAAGGGGTTTACTTATCAATTCAGGTTCAATGCCAAACTTATTAGCCACAAAGGGTGTAACATATGATAATGTAGATCCCGGATCAATCAGCGCATATACATCATAAGAAAACACAGATATAATACCTGTAACAACATCTGGAGACGACTCGAGATCCTGTCGACCTACTAGAGCATAGGTTCGATTTTGAGCACCACTCGAACTCGGCACTGCACCTCTACCCCTACCACGACCTGTCGACTGCTGAAAACCCCGTGCTGGAGGTCGAACTGATGAGGAAGAACCAGACACAGATCCAGTCGGCTGAGCCATACCATCACCTCCTCTATTAGGACAATCCCGCATCATATGGCCAGGCTGCCCGCACGAATAGCATGCATCAGAACCTCGACGACACAGTCCAAAGTGGGCCTTGCCGCACTGATCACAATGTGGTGTTGGGGGTCTCATCTGACTAGTATCCCTGTGATGTTGCGAGCCAGATGCCCGCGAACTCTGACCTGGACCAGAATAGGATCGATCATATCGAGGCCTCTGAAACTGTGGAGGAGCACTAGCTACAGGTGGCGCCGAACTCCTCGAAAACTGTGGCCTGATGCGGCCTCTGAAGTCATCAGAATACCCTGCAAATCTCGCCCTCTTATGCTGGCCCCTATCCTGCTCCCTAACTGCCCTCTGCTGGCGCTTACGATCCTCTAGGGTCTGGGCATAAGCTTGAATACGGGAAATATCCATGCCCTCCACCAAGGAGGCTGTCGTACACTCATTTATCAGATGTGGTCCCAACCCATTCACGAACATATGCACCCTATCACTCATCTCGGCCACCATATGGGGAGCATACCTTGCCAAAGAATCAAACTGCATACTGTACTCTCGCACACTCATATTACCTTGTCTAAGGTTCAAGAACTTATCAGCTCTAGCTCGTCGTATCTCAACTGGCAAGTAGTGACGAAGAAAGGCCTCAGAAAATTCCTTCCACACAGCTGGAGGAGGGTTCGGACCCCTGGATCTCTCCCAACTATCATACCAGAGAACCGCTAAATCCCGTAGCCGATAAGAAGCCAACTCTACTGCCTCTGTATCACTAACATGCATAACCCGAAGTGTACGATGAACCTGGTCAATAAAAGTCTGTGGGTCCTCCTTGGGGTCTGATCCGGTAAACACTGGAGGGTCTAAATTAATAAAATCACGAACTCTTGTACTAACTGGTTTCTCAGCAGCACCTGTATTCTGCCTCTGAGCCTGAGCAGCTACCAAGCTAGTCAATAACTACAAAGCACTCCGCATATCCTGGTCTGGAGTGCCAGACGGAGGAACTGGAGGCGCTGGGTGCCTTCTAATATCCTCTGGAGGAGATGGAGTAGATGAGGTATGAGAGGGCATCTCACTCTGAGCCTCACTTTGTCCTGCTCTGACTTGGGGCACCTGACTGGTACCCTCTCCCGCTGCTGTATCAAGCCGTCTACTAATCGTTTGCTTCCTAGTCGAAGGCATCACTGAAAAAAACAAGGTGAATATTAGAGACGAACACTTACGACTCAACTCTACGCACGATCTAGATTCAGGAAGAAGGTAACAACCCTAGATGTCATGTAGCCTCCTGATTATAAATGTGGCGCGCTACACATCCATAATCAAGACTCTACTAGACACGGCTCATAGACAACCCCTAGGACAGACTTGCTCTGATACCAAGTTTGTCACGACCCAAACTGGAGGGCCATGACTAGCACCCGACCACACTTGCCGAGCACCAACGTACATTTCATCTAACCTTCATTATTATCTTTTAGGGCTGACGAGATCAATATAAATGGTAGACCTGGATCATGGACAACCAGCAATAAAATATGATGGCATGAACATACATAGCAGGGGATGACCAGACAATCAAGAAACTACATATAAGGTATGAGCTACCACGCTACTATGAAAGACTATACAACAAAAACTAGCCGACAAGGCATACCAAACTATACATGAGCCGACACCTGTCTATGAGCCTCTAAAAGAACATAAGTGCTGCAACATAGCCGGAACAGGGCCCCGACATACCCATAATGTCTATAACAAAAATTGCATACCAAGACCAAGGCAAGTCCGGAGAAGGGATCTCGCCAATCACCGCTGAACTGGACAGTCTACTGTGGTGGGGGAGCTGCACCTGCCTGTCTATCAGGACCTGCAGCACGACATGCAGCGTCCACAAATAAAAGGACGTCAGTACGAATAAAGTACTGAGTATGTAAGGCAAGGAACCATAAATACGATCAGTAATGTAAGCAAGGATAGAGAATATACAACCTGTAACATCTTAGTACCTCTGAGGGATACTTACATGAAATGCATGATACATATGTATAAATACATAAACCTTTAAAGCATTCGCCTCTGTGGGCATCATCATCATCATATCGTACCCGGCCATAATAGGCTCGGTAAAAAAAACGTACCCGGCCATCATAAGGCTCGGTAGAATCGTACCCGGCCACGTGGAGCTCGGTAAAACCCAACTGATCAGTGGTTGCACAATAGGTGCCGTACCCGGCCAACTATAGCGTGGCTCGGTAGAGTAAAATAGATACATATATATAATGCATGCTCGACTCATGGAATCACATTCTAAACCTTTCGGAGTGACGTAAGGTCGGTATCCTCTGTACACGTTATTAGGACTAACTCTTCACTATGAACCTTATAAGAATCAGGAAGTACCAACAACATTGATAACATAAGAATAAGAGAAGCAACATTAACATCAATCGTTCCATAAGAGGGAAAACAATGTAAGTACTGCTAGCTTCTAAGAGTAGAGTATCTTTGGAAGCTCGTTCATTACATTATGTACAATCGGAGTCGTGCAAAAGAAGGAAAGGGATAGCCTCACATACCTTGTATATACTGCCCCAATCTCAAGCTATGCAATTGTCAAAACTCCTTAGTCTACAATAAGAGAAACGATACTATCGTTATCATTTAAGCGTCATAACTATTATGTATCGACCACAACCTATTTTACGATGAAACGGACAGCACCTCCCCTATATATATGACCTCACACCATTCAAAACAGTCACCAAACAGCCCAAACAACATCAATAATAAACATATTGAGCCTCCCAAAATAGTCCACACACAACCTAATCACTCCATACATACGACGACCACCGTAGTCGTGTCAAACAACCTGGAAATGTTACGAATAACTATCAGCCCATAACCCTACATATATATGGTGTTTCTCCACACCCTTCCTCCTCCAAAACTCCACAAGATAGTAGTAAAATACGCAGCCCAACAACAACGCAAAACAGTCCACAAAACAATAACATTACTACCAAGCCTTTCGATATATATTTCACAAGTTCTAGCTTCAATGGCTTAGCCGCAACTTGGATAATCTTAAATACATATAGAGTAAGAGGTTACTTACCTTTATACAGAAATAACAACTCCAATTTGACCTTAAATTTCCATGAAATATCCCTCCAATGCTGCCACAACAACAAAAAAGCAAAACTAGCGATCAATTAGTGTTTTTCGGCACTAGAATCACTTTAGAAGGCTTGAAATCACCTAGGATTGATATTAAGAACATGAGGGAGTATTTACAGAACATAAACCCTTTAAAACAACCTCCCACACGAGCTGGAACGACACAAAAATGAGCAACAACAAGAAGAACAAGAGACTTACTAGCGCCACGGAATTCCCGACACTTGATTTGTGTTGTTTGCCCTTTTTTTGGGTCTTGAATCTTGAGAGAACCTTGAGAGGATGTTCCTAGGGTTCTAAGGTCTGAAAATAGTGAGAAGAAATGACTTAAAACGGGTTGGAGGCATCCTATATAGGTCCAAATATCTTAAACCGCCTTAGTGGGCCCCATAGAGAGGTGTTTGGCGCAGTCTCGCGAAAACGTGAATATCTCTCTACTCCAAGATCGTATCGATGAATGGTATAATGCGTTGGAAACTAGACTCATAGATATTTAATTTGGTTGGTAGATCACCCCGTAATTCCTTGTAAATTATGAGAAAAGATTAGAAACATTTGACCTAATGTTTAAGTAAAATTATGAACCTAAGTTGCGACAACTTTTGTCGACTTTTGTTTCATAACTCGTTTGACTTCAAGACTTATGATACGGATATTATATGATTAAAATACCTTAATAAATGACCTCTTGAGTGTATTAAGCACCGCTAGATTACCTGAAAATACGAGTTACAACATCCTTGATTCGTTTAACTTCTAATACTGGTTAATCACCCTTATACACTCTTGTATCACTTAAGACCAATAGGATTGACTTCTTATCATCTCAAAGATAATTCCTTCTTGGATTTATGTTAACTAATATATGGTATGAACTAACACATGTGGATATGGATTGTAACACTTGTAGATCCTCGTGTTTTCAAAGGCGTGATATCTGAATTCCTCCAACTCATGCAACTGTGTCAATCGAGTTTCTCCAGCCTCATCAAGGTTCATGTTCAATTGCTTTAGTGCCCACCAAGCTCGACGTTCTAGCTCAACAGGTAGGTGACAGGACTTCCCAAATACCAACTTATACGGTGACATACCAATAGGTGTTTTGAATGCAGTCCTATAGGCCCAGAGTGCATCGTCAAGCTTTTTCGCCCAATTAGTTCTTGTGGCGTTTACAGTTTTAGTGAGCACACTCTTGATCTCACGGTTTGAGACCTCTACCTGCCCACTTGTTTGAGGGTGATACGGGGTTTCCACCTTGTGGTGCACGTCATATTTAGCCAACAACTTCTCAAAGACACAATTGCAAAAGTGCGTGCCCCCGTCACTAATGATGGCTCTTGAAATCCCGAATCGGGTGAATATGTTCTTCTTTAAGAACCCCACCACCACTCTCGAATCATTGGTGGGGAATGCTGCAGCTTCCACCCATTTGGACATGTAATCTACCGTAACATGTATATACTTATTGCCGTAAAAACTGGCGAAGGGACCCATGAAATCAATTCCCCAAACATCGAACACCTCAACTTGCTGAATTGGATTCATGGGCATTTCATGTCTATGGGATATGTTTCCCGTTCTTTGGCATTCGTTGAATCCCTTTACCCATTGGTGAGCATCCTTAAAGATTGTTGGCCAGTAGAACCCAGCCTCTAACACCTTCGCTGCTGCCCGAACTCCTCCAAAATGTCCTCCATAAGGTGATGCGTGCAAGCCTGCAAAATAGAACATTGTTCTATCTCGGGGACGCATCTCCGGATCATGTTATCAATGAAAATTTGAAACAAATGTGGTTCATCCTAGTAGTAGTTTTGGCATTCACGATAAAATCGTTTCTTTTGAACATAGGAGAGTTCATATGGCTCAATGCCGCATGCCAAATAGTTTGCAATATCAGCATACCATGGCACATCTTCCACACTTGTGGCTAGCAGCTGCTCGTCTGGAAAGTTTTCCAGAATATCCTCAGACTCAGTTGCATTTTTAGCACCTTCAAGGCATGACAAATTATCAGTGACTTGGTTCTCCGTGCCCTTACTGTCACGAATCTCCAAGTCAAACTCTTGTAGAAGCAGCACCCAACGAATTAGGCGCGGCTTGGACTCTTTTTTATCAACTAAATACCGAATGGTTGCGTGATCTGTGTACACGATCAACTTCGACCCGATCAAGTAAGACCTGAACTTATCAAAGGGGAACACAGCAGCCAACATTTCTTTTTCAGTTACCGTGTAATTCAGCTAAGCACCATTCAACGGCCTACTTGCATAGTAAATAGGGTGCATTACCTTATCATTGCGCTGTCCCAGCACGGCTCCCACAGCATAGTCACTAGCATCACACATGAGTTCAAACGGTTGCTCCCAGTCGGGAGCAACTATAATCGGTGTTATGACTAGCCGCTTCTTTAGTTTCACAAAAGCTACCCTACAATCATCAGAAAACACAAATGGGTTATCTTTTTTGAGCAACTTACAGAGGGGATTGGTGATCTTGAAAAAATCCTTGATGAATCGCCGGTAGAAGTCGGCGTGTCCCAGGAAGCTACGAATAGCCTTGACTGATGTGGGAGGTGGAAGTTTTTCTATCACATCGACTTTGGCTATGTCCACCTCAATCCCTTTACTCGACACTAAGTACCCCAAGACGATTCCTTCTTGTACCATGAAATGACACTTCTCCCAATTCAACACTAGATTCGTCTTGATGCACCTCTTCAGTACACGGGTTAAATTTGCTAGGCATTCATCGAACGAATTTCCCACCACTGAGAAATCGTCCATGAAGACCTCCATAATGTCTTCCATCATGTCTGTGAAAATAGCCATCATGCACCGTTGGAATGTTGCAGGTGCATTGCAAAGACCAAATGGTATTCTTCTGAAGGCAAACACTCCGTAAGGGCAAGTAAATGAAGTCTTTTCCCTATCCTCCAGGGCAATAGAAATCTGTTTGTACCCCGAGTATCCATCTAGGAAACAGAAGTGTGACCTCCCTGCCAATCTATCTAACATCTGATCAATGAAAGGAATAGGGAAGTGGTCCTTCCGGGTGGCTAGATTTAGCTTTCTATAATCCATGCAAATTCTCCAGCCTGTGACGGTTCTTGTAGAGATCAATTCATTGTTATCATTTTTAGCTACTGTCATTCCACCCTTTTTAGTTACACATTGAACTGGGTTAACCCAACTACTATCAGAAATTGGGAAAATGATTCTCGCATCTAACCACTTGATCACTTCTTTCTTCACCACCTCCTTCATATTGGGGTTCAGCCTTCTTTGGTATTCCCTGGAAGGTTTGTGTCCCTCTTCCAGTAGAATTTTGTGCATACAGTATGCAGGGATGATCCCTTTTATGTCTGACATGGTCCACCCAATGGCAGTCTTGCATTCCTTAAGTACCTGCAAGAGTTGTTAAGCCTGCACATCTAAAAACTAGATGAGATAATAACAGGTAATGTGGAGTCAGGTCCAAGAAACTCATACCTGAGATGGGCTGGAAATGGCTTTAACTCTAGCTTTGGTAGTTCTCCGATTGATGGCTTGGCTGGAGGAGTTTCTCTGTTTTCTAAGTGTAAGGGCTCAAATTCAAGAGTTCTATCCCAGAACCCTCTACCCTCTAATGCCATCACCCATCCAGCCAGTTCTTCTCCCTTTACCTCATCTAAATTCATTAAACACGTAGGGAGGGGGTCTTCAATAGTCAGCAGTTCGTCATCGGTCTCTATGATTACATCAACGACATCAATAAGAGAGCAATTGGCGAATTCACTTGGTCACCTCATAGATTTCTGCACGCTGAATGTTATCTCTTCATCGTTCAACCTCATCTTTAACTCCCCAGTTTCACAATCAATTAAAGCTCTACCCGTGGAGAGGAATGGTCTTCCCAAAATTATGGGAATCTCTTCATCCACTTTACAGTCTAAGATTAAAAATCTACAGGGAACACAAATTTCCCTACCTGAATTAACACATCATCCAGAATACTAGAGGGTCGCTTTACCGTCCTATCAGCCAGTGGCAACAACATAGAGGTGGGTCTAGCTCTTCCAATACCCAGCCTCTTATAAATTGCCATGGGCATAAGATTAATGTTGGCCCCTAGATCACACAGTGCTTTAGCAAAGGCAAAATCACCAATAGTGCATGGGATTGTAAAGCTCCTTGGGTCAGACAGTTTTTCCGCAATTGGTCTAGTCACCACTGCACTACAGGTCTGAATACGAGTAATTGTGGTCAAGTCTTGGAAATCAAATTTTCGGGACATTAAGTCCTTCATCATTTTTGCATACCCAGGCATCTCTTTCAAAGCATCAATTAAGGGAATATTTACTTGGATTTGTTTTAGCATCTCCAAGAACTTCTTGTATTGCTCCTCTTTTTGGTACTTAGCTAGCCTTTGAGGGAAGGGTGCAGGAGGTATCTTCTTCCCAATCATTTGGGATCGATCTTTATCAGCTGTCACATCAACCACTGGTTCCTGTGCTATCTCATCTTCTTTCTCGGTCTCCATTTGAATGCTACTTTCTTCCTGGGCAGGCTGGACTGTCACCTCTATCGGTTTCGTTGATTCATCCAACTCAATGGGCACTGATATGAGTGTCTCATCCTCCCTGGCTTCTCGAGCCCTTTCTTGCTCGACATCCAAATCTCTGTCATTACGTAGGCTTACCGCCATCAGCTACTTTGGGACTTGATCTTTTGGATTTACTTGGGTATCTGCAGGTAGTGTTCCATGAGGGCGATTGTTCAGAGACATCAAAATTTGGCTCCATCTATATTTCAATATTTTTGATCACTGAATCATGTGCATCTACTCTCTCACTAATCTTTGCATTAGACCTAATAACCTGTTGCATCATTGCTTCAAGTCTAGCAAACCCATCTTCCTGCCTTCCACTATACTACTGCTGAGGAGGGTGATACCCCTGCTGTTGATTCTGAGTACTGTATCCCTGTGGCCTTGGGTAAGGTGCTATATTGTTGGGGGGTCTCATACCTCCCATATTCCCACAGTTGAACTGTGATTGGGATGGCCTGTACTGTTGATTTTGCTGGCCCCAATTCTGACTACCCTGTCTCTGGCCCCCATAATTAGTCATATAGTTCATATCTTCAGGGTAATGCTGATGATCGTGTTCTGCTTTCCACTGGTTACCAATTGGCTGACTAATGCAAGATGTGCACAAGCCCTCATTAGTAGTATCTACAATATGTACCTGCTGTTTTTGCCCTGACTCTTCCACCTTTTTGGTGAGTATGCTCATCTGTGTCAATAAGGTGGTCATATTTTCAGCCATTGAATTGGATGGATCTAAAGACACTGAGTGCACCACTGGAGTGATTGGTGCATTTCTGGTTATCCATCCCAAATTCTGTGCCATCTTGTCAAGAAGACCCTAACATTCTCTCAATATTTTACTCAAAAATGCTCCACCAGCTGAAGCATCAACAGTGTTCTTCACGCTATCTGACAACCCTATGTAGAACCGCGGTCCCAACATCAAATTTGGAATGCCATGGTGTGGACATATGACCAACATCCCTTTAAAACGCTCTCATGTTTCATGCAATGTTTCCATTGGTCTCTGTTTAAAACTAAAAATGGCATCAATCTGTTACGCGGTTTTGTTGGGGGTGGAACTTGTTCACGAATTGCTTGACTAACTCCTCCCAAGTTGTTATGGAATTTATGGGGAGTGAGTTTAACCAGGTCTGGGCAGCTCCTGTCACTGAAAATGGGAACAATAGCAACTTGATTGCTTTCGGAGTTACATTTGGCTGTCTTTGAGTTTTACAGATTGACAGAAAAATTTTCAAGTGTTGTTGAGGATCTTCGACTTGTGACCCCGAAAATAGTCTCTTGTTTTGCAACAAATGCACATGTTATTCATAATTTGGAATGATTCAGCTTGTATCTGCAGGACTAAAATCGAGGTGGCCAGATTTATAGTTGTGGGTTGTGCCCAGTCATAGAGAGCCGCCTCAGGCACAACAGGTGTCATTGGTGCTATCGGTACAGCTGGGTATTCTTCGTGATCTCCCATTGTTGTTTCTAATGGTTCAGTTATTTATTGTTATTTGTTTTTCCGGTTGGCCCGGTTCAAGGCCTTAAAAACTTTCTCGGGATCTGATAATGCTTCAAATACTTCATAGTTCTCGATGAGTTTCTAGGCATGCACCTATGCAACCAAGTCGAAAAACGTTAAAAATTTCAATGTGAAGATTGGGTATAGAGAAAACTAACTATATTAAGAATTTTTGTACTTCTTTCAATCGTAATTGATAATACCGTTAATTCCCCAGCAACGGCGTCAAAATTTTATCACGCTCAACTGTGTCTATTAAAAGACTAAGCGCGCGTTGCAAATATAATCCAGGGTATTATGCCCCGAGTTGAATCCCACAGGGAATTAACGTATCAAGAGAAGCCTTTAAAGTACTAAATTCTTATGAGTCAACCTTCTCAAACTTTGTAAATAATAATTGGTGTTATGGTCACTACTGCAGCTAACAGAATCAATAAAATGAAGATTAACTAACACAGAGTTGTAGACAATTGGAATAAAGGTCTAAGGTAATGGTTTCCCCCGTTGTTGAATTCCTTAGTTGTATGTTTCTTATAGCTTCGATTTAGTTTCCTCTATCGATCATGAACTCTCCAGCTATCATAACTCTCTCTCAAGTAATTATGATAATTTACTAGACGCACTCTCTCAAGCTACGCTAGCTAGATTCGCATTACAGCTCACTTAGATTGCATCTGAGGTATCGTTATCTCTACTCCAACCTCTAAACCCTCGGTTATGACTCTCGCCTATACTCCGGGAATGATGTTGTTCAAACAATTACCTAAATATGCACTCTTTCTCAAGCAGATACATAATAAATAGGAACGGCTAATTGAGGATCCTTTCAACTAACCAAAATCAAAACGTAGTTGAACAAATAGGGATTAACAACCAACTCAAACTATATTAATATAACAACAAGTTCATCCACAACGGGTTCACCCAAAACCTTAGATTAAAAGAGTTAGCTACTCATAACAATGATAAAAACTACAAAGGAATTCATAGTAATTGATAAAAGAACAAACTAGGGAGATAAAAATTGTTGCCCAAATTGCCTCCTTGCTCCTTGCCCTTTCTTGTCTTCTTCTCAACCCTAAAAACTGATTCTTCCCTTCTTTTGGACGCATTAAATCGTTTATAGTTCGTGTGGTTTTTTTGCTTTGGACTTCCTAATTTTTCCTTGCACATTTCTTTCCCGCTTCTGGACTAGCGCGGGCACACTAAGGCCTGCGCTAGTGAGGTTACGTCTGTTTCTGATGACTGGGCTAGCACGGGCGCGCTAAGGCCCGCGCTAGTGAGGTTATAGTCTGCCATGTCAAGCTTCATTCCTTGAATTCATCCACTAGTTCCAATTTTTGCCCGGATCACCATCTTAAGTCTTCATTTGGGTATTGCACTCCTGTGAAACACAGAGTCACCATTAGAGCCAACATTTGCATTATTTACACACTTAAAACAGTAAATCATCCTTTAGTTAGAGTCCGAACTTATGCCAAACTATACAAGTTAGCCTATTATCAAGAGTACACGAAAAGAAAGTACAAAGCAATAACGAAGTACTAGAAGAGATCACAATCCAACAGTTTCCATTATCTCGACCAATCTTTTCCTAAGAGCAAAAACCAATAAACCACAATATTCACCCTATAACTTTTGTAGCGGGAAGAATATACTCTGATATCAAGTCAATTGCACGGCAACACCCTTCGTGCATTTATCTCATCCTCACAAAATATGCGTAAAATAGTATCAACCGGATGACAGGAATGCCAATAACAATAATGGCAAAGTAGATAATACGCAAGTAACAATGATGAACAAGGATGTACATAAGGGCTAAGTAACAAACTAGGCGGAAAGATAGGGATAATGACAACAATTAGGAAAAGGAATATAACCTCAACTAACTAGCATGGTTGAGGCATAAATATAGATATGATAAATAAGAGGGGAACACATGTTCTTTATAAGTTAACAAGTAGAAGCATGAATGACTATCATGGTAGAAGGCTTGTACTAAGTGCAACAAAATAAATACGACAATGATGTAATTATGACAGCAGGAGATATGCATGGTATTTGCAAGTTTAGCAAGTAGAAGGCATGAGCGACATAATAACAAATAAGATAGAGAACAAGGACAGCGCATTAATGACAAGTCACATAAGAACCATAAATACGACAATAACAGCTTGATGTAAAGGCATGAAAGTATACACAAGGAAAGGATATCACAATATAATGCATGTCCCTCACCCTAACCTGCACGAAAACACCCATCATGACATAAACTCATGATAATTTGAAGCATTATAACATAAATGAAATGGCACGGTATAACCCTTCGTACTTTAGATTCACATTACATGACACGACATCACCCTCGTGCTTTTACTCACAAATGATATGGCACGACATCACCTTTCATGCTTTCACTCTCAATCGATATGGCATGACATTACCCTTCATGCTTTTACTTTAAATAATATAGTACGGTATCACCCTTCGTGCTTTTACTCTTAAATAATATGGCACGGCATCACCCTTCATGTTTTACACTCTCCCTCACATGATAATGTATATAAAATGGCACTGTATCACCATTTATGTTTTTACTCTCAATAATATGGCACGACATCACCCTTCGTGCTTTTACTCTCAAATAATATAGCACGGCATCACCCTTCGCGCTTTACGCTCTCCCTTATATGATAATGTATATACAATGGTATGACATCACTCTTCGTGCTTTACACTCTTCCATACCAAGCATATGTATATCAATGACAAACAAGGTAGGAAGCACAAATAACGTTGAGGAGAGTGTCTAAATGAATATTTCAAATGAATCCCAGTTACAACTTCCCAAGTCAACAATCGTTCAATAAGTCCACAAGAAACTTATTATTCAAGTATTTCAAAAAATCTCACGAATGATCTACAATACAAGTATAGAATCTAGTATCTCAAGAATATCGGCCATAGCGATGTACTAATAATTACGCATAGTGATGACCGAACTACATACATCAATGTATTCTCAGAATTTCATTAAATTTGGTCAAGTTATAATAAGCTAAGTCTTGGGTTTTAACATTTAATACTATGTTCTTAGTATCTAGGAGTGAAGTAAGGCATGAAGCAAGAAGGTCACGTGATTCTACAAGACATATTTTTATGACATAATTTACCCCCGAGCATGGTTAACCCTAGTATATACATATATGCTCATCACCTTATATATGTATCACCCCCGCATGTAGCAAACAATGTCAAATAGTAGGAAAAATTCCCTTAACAAAGTTACGCAAGATACTTACCTTAATTTGGCTAACTCAATACTCAATTTAGCTTTTTCTTTACAAATCCACCTCCTCGCGGCTCAGTCTAGCCAAAGACAACTTAAATACATCACACAATGCAAGGGAAACCAATTTCAATTAATAAAGCTGTGATTTTAATACAATTTCTAAAAAGTCAAACCCCGGGCCCGCGCAGTCGAAACCCGGATCCTAGGGTAGATCTTGACTACCCATAGCCTCACGATTCCAAATACATATTTTATTTTCAAATCCTAGTCCAATTCGACTCTCAAATCCTAAATTTTCCTTTTTCAAAGTTTTGACAAAATTCCCAAATTGTTTCCTAGATTCTCATGAATTTAGTGTTAAATCGTATCTAAAATCATGAAATGTAGTTGAGAATTGATTAGAGGTACTTACACAATGATTTGTTATAAAAATTCCTTCATAAAATTGCCTCCCATCGAAGCTAGGGTTCAAAATATAACAAAATGAAGCTAAGTCTCGAAATTCTCAGCTATATGCAGGCTGCAGATGTCGCATTTGCGACATGGGGTTCGCAAATGCGAACCCCGTAAATGCGAAAAATATCCTGCAAAAGCGAACAAGAACACTTCATGTCAAGGTCGAATTTGCGAACCAAAACTTCGCAAATGCGAAGACTATTATCTCGCAAAAGCGGCAGGGTCCTCGCAAAAGCAAACAACCACACTTTGCAAATGCGGAGGATTTCTTCGCAAATGCAAATCTTCTCTAGCGGCCCAAATTTTGCAAATGCGATGGCTACTCCGCATTTGCGACTGTTGCATTTGGGACAAAAACATTGGAAATACGATTACACTTGTACCAGCACTCAAAATCATGAAAAATCATTCTGGATCCAATCAGAAACTCACCGGAGCCCTCGAGGATCCAAATGAACAATGCACCCAGGTCCAGAAACACAACACGAACGCGCGATCAAATTATCAAAATAACCTCTATAAGAATGAATCGGACGCCAAAACGCATGAAGATCAAAGTAAACTTCAAGAATTTCTAGAATCACAACCAAGCGTCCGAACCATATCAAATCTACTCCAAATGGCGCCAAATTTTGCAGACAAGTTCTACATGATGAAATGAACCTACTCAAAGGTTCAACTCACCCATAACAACCTCGATAGACGAACCACACCTCAAGTCAAAATCAATGAACCTTGAAACTTCAACTTCTACAACCAATGCTGAAACCTATCAAGTAACGTCTAATTGACCTCAAATTTTGCATACAAGTCAAGTTTGACATTATGGACCTACTCCAACTTCCACAATTGGAATCCGACTCCGATATCAATAATTCCACTCCAGCCAAACTTCCCAAAAAATCTAACTTTAGCCATTGCAAGACTAATTCGACTACAGACCTCCAAATTACAATCCGGACGCGCTACTAAGTCCAAAATCACCCAACGGAGCTGACAGAAATGAGTAAACACCATTCCGAGATCCAATACTAAAAGTTCAAACTTGGTAAAATCTTCCAATTTAAAGCTTGAATCTTGAAGTTCATTCTTACAAATCGATTCCGGATAACTTGAAAACCAACACCGACGATTTACCCAAATCATAATAAATTATGTGAAGTTACTCGAGCCCTCAAACTATCGAGCGAAGTGTAGATACTCAAAACGACCAGTTGGGTTGTTACATCCTCTACAACTTAAACATATGTTCGTCTTCGAACGTGACAGGAGTCATTCCAAAACTATCAAATCACGGTGTAAACTTACATGCATATACCCGGGGTAATCCCACGTCGCCCTGCTCTATATAAGCCCCACCGACAAGTATCAACAATATTCATATGGAATCCCACACAATATGGTCCCGAACACCAACAAGTAATAATTCAGACATGACAGATAACAATAAGATATTTAAATAAGAAGATTACTGAAAAAGTTGTGTAATAGTATTAGGGTTTCTGGTGAACGCTTTTTTATTTTAGGCAAGTGGATTTTATGTACTATTATGATGCTTTAATTAATTAAATGCTATTTAAGTCCTCAGTATTCAATATGATAGCTAGAGTATTATTTCAATGATAGAAATTTTTTGCTTTGTTGAATTGATCCGGTGAAAAAAAAATAGATGCATCATATAATTTGCAATTTTAAGGTATATGTAATTCTTATCTGTTAAAATTTATTCTACGAAAAATGTTCAATATATCCTTGTATTCATAGAAAAGGTATAAATATACTCCTCGTCATATTTTTGGTCCAAATATATGTTTATCATTATATTATTAGTTCAAATATACCCCTATTTCGTTAAATTTGTCCAAGGTGGATATTCAATCATACGTGGCATTAACATTTGATGAGGTGGATGCCATGGCATGCCACCTCAGTGCCCCTAACTCATTTTATCCCTCTCTTTTTTTCATCACTAAAATTTTCATCCCCTCCACCTTCATTATCACCATTACCGCCACCATAAACGATTCACCTCGATGTGCATTATGCACCATAAACATGGAATAAGTCTTATTATGAATATATAATCACTTCTCGTAACTTGTACCCTAATTTTTCTCTCACAGCCTGAGGCATTTTTACCTTCCTAGAGTTTTAGGTGTACATAGGTTAGACTCCCCAAAAATAAAGCTTAAATGTGCACAAACACTCATTCATGGCATGACCATTGCAAATTACTTCCTCCGTTTACTTTTATTTTGGCCAGTAAAATTAGATTTTCACTTTTACTTGTCACTTTTAGCATATCAAAAGAAGATAATTTAATTTTTTATGTGATACCCATAATATTAATTAATCATTTCAAATCAATTTCTCAATTCATTAAAATAAGCATCAATTAATATGAGTATCATGGTAAATTATGCATTTCATTTATTATTTTTCTCACGACCCCAAACCCGAACCCGGTCGTGATGGTGCCTCTCGTGAAGACAAGGCCAGCCAACTATTCCCAATTCGAAGTTAAGTAGTTAAACAACAAGAAAACAGTCTAAAACATAATTAAATAATACTAAGTAGCAGATAATATCATAAAATGTGGAAGTACAATCCAACACAGCCCTAATCGGGGTGTCACTAGTCATGAATATCTATAAGTCATAATACAAGTCTGCTAAGTCTGTAAACTAGTACAACTGTTTGATACAAGATAGAAATGATAAAGGAGGAGAACACGGGACTGCGGACGCCAGGCAGCTACCTCATGTACTCTGAATGTCCGCCTGAAGCTGGAAGAATCAACACTCGGGAGCGGAACCGGCTATGCCTGAATCTGCACACAGGGTGCAGGGAGTAAAGTGAGTACTCCAACTCAGTGAGTAACAAATGTAAATAACGACTGAAAGTATAAAAACACGTAAGGCACAAGGCATACTATAATGAAGCAGTAAAACCATTTAAAATAGTAAACCAGTTAATAGATAAGTAAAAGTCTTTTTTCAACAAATAAGCATATAATTGACAGGCAATTAAGGAAAATAAACATGTAAAGGTTCGCCCCTCGGGCACTGTATCAACAAAAATGCCCCTCAGGCATCATCTTAGAACAATACCAGCCCATCGAGTTCAATCTCATATCACAATGGGTACCCGCGCTCACTGGGGGTATGCAGACTCCTAGATGGGCCCCTTATGGCCCAAGCGCAATATCAAGCCATCTCGTGGCATCATAAACAGGCTCTCGGCCTCATATCAATATCAATCCACCTCGTGGCACACAATCTCAGGCCCTCGGCCTCAAATCAATATCAGTGTTTCCTCACAACATAGGTCATCGGCCTTACTTAATCAAAAATTCTCACAGGCCACTTGGGCAATAGTAAAACAGTGTTTCTCATCCCAAACATCATTTAAAATATCATTTAATTATTAAAACTGTGTAAACATGGCTGAGTATTAAAAGCAGTGGAAAATAACATGACTGAGTTCAAGTATAAAGTCAAAGCAGTGAGGAAATATCAATAAAAATTCCCGAATGGTTCAAATAGTTGGCACGAATCCCAAATATGGAGTTCAGCCCAAATAATGATGATATCAAATAGATCTCAGTCAATCGGGACGGACCAAGTCATAATCCCCAATAGTGCACGACTCCACGCTCGTCATCAAGCGTGTGTCTCACCTCAATATAGCACTACGATGTGCAATCCGGGGTTTCAAACCCTCAGAACATTATTTACAATCATTACTCACCTCGAACCGGTCAAATCTCTAGCTCGCGACGCCTTTGCCCCTCAAATAAACCTCCAGTCGCGTTGAATCTATCCAAAATCAGAAAGAGGACGTCAAAATATGCTAAGGGAACGAAGCCCAAGCGAAAACAATCAATAATTGACACAAATCCCGAAATTATCAAAACCCGACCCCCGGACCCATGTCTCGGAATTCAATAATTTTTACACCGATAGATTTCTTCTCTCCCCACGAGTTCATACATATCAAAAGTTCAGAAATCCGACCTTAAATGGTCCATCAAATCCTCAATCATAGGTCTCTAATACTAAACCCTAGGTTCCCCAAATTTCACTCTTAATTTCCTTAATTTCTAGCTATAATCCATGAAATAATAACATAGGAATGAGTTTCAAGTCCAAATTCCTTACCTCAATGACGTTCCCTTGAAATCCCTCTTTCAAATTGCCCAAAAAGCTCCAAAGCCGAAGTAAAAAATGGTGAAATAGCTCAAATTCGCGAAACGAAATAACTTATATGTTCTGCCCAGACCTTTCCGCATTTGCGGTACTTCAACCGCATTTGCGGTACCGCATTTGCGGTTAAATCCTCCGCTTCTGCGGAAAGCACTAACAAGCCCAAAAATCGCATTTGCGATAAGCCATCCGCACCTGCGATTCCGCAGGTGCGGTCCCACACCGCATCTGCGGTTCCTCGCAATTCTTAACAATCTGCTTCTGCGTCTCCTCTCCTACACGTGCGGCGCCGCACCTGCGGTCCCCAATCCGCAGGTGCGAAAATACCAGAAGCAGCAAATTCAGCAACTGCAACAAAATCCAAACTTCTCCGTTAACCATCTGAAATTACCCCGAGGCCCCCGGAACCTCAGTCAAAAGCACAAACACATCCTAAAACCTTATTCAAACTTGTTCCAATCATCAAAACACCTCAAACAATATCAATTCACCCAAAACACATCGAATTCAAGCCTAAGTTTCTAAAATCTTTCAAATTTCGCTTTTGATCAAAAACCCAACCAAACTACGTCCGAATAACCTGAAATTTTGCACACACATCTCAAATGACATAACGAAGCTACTGCAACTCTCAGAATTCCATTCCGGCCCCTATATCAAAATCTCGCCTACCAACCGAAAATCGCCAAATTATCAACTTCGCCAATTCAAGCCTAAATCGACTCCGAACTTCCAAAATCCATTTCGATCGCACTCCTAAGTCTCAAATCACCCCCGAAGCTAACCGAACCATCGGAACTCACATCCGAGCCCTCTAACACATGAGTCAACATTCGGTTGACTTTTCTAACTTAAACTTCCTCAAAAGAGACTAAGTGTCTCAAACTTCACCAAAATCATTTCGGATTCGATCCGACCAACCCGATACCACAAAACACGGATAAACAAAGCATAAAGAAGCAGAAATAGAGGAAACAGAGCGGTAACTCATGAGACGACTGGTCGGGTCGTCATAATTTCTTAAGGGGTATGAAAATTCCTGGACAAGTAAAAGTGAACGGAGGGAGTACTTAAATTTCAAGTAGTTGACTAGTTATAAAAAATAATTAAATTACATAATTGCTAATAATTATTTTATACAATTTCCTAAGCCAAGGTAAAAGTACCACGGTGATCGAGAAAAGTATTGAAGGAAAGGCCCATCAAGGAACATTGAAAGAGTTTTCTAATAGTAGACGTTGCTGGAAAGCGTCCAATGCTCCGTCACTTTCGATTATATCTTTCTCGGTGGTGTCCGTTTGGATTGACTTATTTTAAGTATTTTTAAGTTAAAATAATTTAAAAGTTATTTTATAATGTTTGAATATTTTTAAGCTAAAATGACAAAAACAAGCCAAAAACCAAAAGTTAGAATTTCTAACTTATGGCTTAAAAGTAACTTAAATTAAGCTCATCCAAACGGGCTCTAAATAATATTCTTTTAAATGTTTTAGCATACACGCATTAGCGAAGCCAAAAACTTCAATAAAGGTATTTAAATGTTTACATCCTTTGATAGTGATTTTCCGGCGGGCTGGGACCCACCGGAATACGTGGTATGATAAATGCAATCAACATGCCAAACCCTAAGATTAAATATAAACACCCTAGAACGAACAAACCAGCAACGCCGAAATCGTCATTGATTGAAAACACAACATGCAACATCATCTGTGTCCTGACGTTTATCATCTTCTCTAGATCTCCCCGCTTCTGCCATTTGTAAATAATAATAATAATAATAATAATAATAACAACAGCAAGTAAAAGATAAAGGGAAGACAGTCTTATATAGTATAGAATTGTAACAACTAATAAAATTTATTACGTTAATTATAATTAGTTGTCTTTTTAATTCGTGCTTATCTAAGAGCCTGTTTGGAAAGCCACCTTAAAAATAAATTTGCGTGTAATTTGGTATAATTACACAATTTGGCATGTTTGTTTGGCTAAATAATTACTTAGTCAGCATGGAATTGGGTGTAATTGGAGAAGTGTAATTACACTCTCCAATTCTCAAGGGATATGAGAATTGGGGGTAATTACATTGTGTAATTACAGTGTTACTTTTTTGTTTCTTTCGTTTTTGTTTTTATTTTTATTTATTTTCGTTATAACTTTTTATTTCTATTATTTTAATTTTCTAATTTTATTTTTACTTTTTAATTTCTTTTGAAATTATGAAATTTTAAAATATATTTTTCTTTGTACATTATTTATCTTTTATTTCTCTATCTTTACTTCTTGTGATTTCATGTAATTGCTTAGATTTAATTTTTTGTTTATGTTATAATTCTATTTTTGAAACTCCTCCTCCTAATATTAGAAATAATGAGTCATGCAATTAAAGAATAATTGCGTTGTTGAATATAGTTATAAAGTTATTATGTTTCATAACCTTAAGTTGTAGTGGAACTTACTATTATTATGCTAGAATTTGACATATGTTAGACATTTTTTATTAAAAAAAAAAATTGTGCTATATTCATGGTTCTAATTTACTTGTTTTATTAGTATTGGCTCACATTACATGTTGTTCATTTTTTAGTTAGAACTGATAGATTACTTTTGTTAAACATTTGAATAATGTTATGACATTATATTTATACATATTAATTTATTTTATCAAAACATAAATTCCATAATGTTCATACAAAACGTATATTTTTAGCTTTTGTAAGTATCTAAATTAAATATATTAACTTGAAAATATATAAAAAAAAATTACAACATTAGTTATAAATATATGATTAGTAATTAACGTATATTCACGAAAAAAATATACATCTTAAATACCAAATAAAATATCATTTATACTTATAAGATTTATAGGCCTATATTTATGATATTAACTTTTAAGTTATGATAATTACTTCATTTAAAATTTAATTTAATTGTGTAATTACACTTGTATATCCAAACTGTAAACTTATAATTACATTGTAATTACATTATGACAAACAAACAGGTCATCGTAATTATATAATTGTGTAATTACTAGGCTGTATAATTACTATCCTAGTAATTACACCAATTATAATTATCTGGTGGCTTGCCAAAGAGACCCTAAAAGATTAGAAGCGTGTTTAATTGGTTAAACTTGTTGATTTATTTTCCTTTCAGAAAGAAGATGGCTTATGATTATTAAAACTGGGACTTGAAATTGCGAAGAAAAAAAAAAAAGAGAAGAGTTTTTGTGCATTATCTTGATAACATTGACTTGAAGAATGAGAAAGAAATTAGATGAAGTTAGTTGTCTCTTTGTTGTTCGAATGCAATACAGTAGTCGTTTAACTTAAATTTTACTCCATTTGTGCTAGATTTTTGTCACATCTCTCGCTTTTCAATGTACTCTTATCGATTCACTAATGGCCGGCAAGATTTAATATTTATTTTTTCTAATCGGTATACATAGATTATATATTGATTATATTTATTATATATATATTATACATGAATTATAAATATATTATACATATATCGGTTATTTTTAGTTTAAGAGATTAAACATGCGTTTGGACATAAATTCCAAGATTTTTTTTCAAATTTGAAATTTCACTTAAATTTTATTTGAAGATGCAGCTGTGTTTGGCTAATTTTTTTTTTTTGGCAACATATTTGGAAATATTTTTTGTTTTATATCATAAAACATAATTTATACTCCACAATTTGTTAAAAATATCAAAACCGCTCCGACTTTATTATCCTACTTGAAACAAACAATCAAACATGCTTAATGTTTAACAATTGTAACGATCCAACCGGTCATTTTGAGCTTTTGCACTTCGCTCGCCGGTTCTCGGGCATGTCTAATCCCGAATTATGCATTATGACTTATGTAAATCGTTGGTTTTGGTTTCAGGGTAATCGGAATGAATTTGGAAGAACAGTTCTCAGTTTGAAGCTTGGAATTTGAAAGGTTTGACCAAGTTTTGACTTGTTTGTAAATGATCTAGGATTGGAATTTTCATGATTTGGTTAGCTCTGTTGGGTGATTTAGGACTTAGAAGCGTGATCGTAATGTGTTTTGGAGGTCCGGAGTAGATTTAGGCTTGAATTGGCGAAATTAAGTTTTTGGCGTTTTCCGGTTGATAGGTGGGATTTTGATAGAGGGGTCGGAATGGAATTCGGGAAGTTGCAGTAGCTTCGTTATGTCATTTGGGATGTGTGTGCAAAATTTCAGGTCATTCGGACGTGGTTTGGTATACTTTTTGATCAAAAGCATAATGCGGAAGATTTTATGTCACGACCCGGATTTTCCATCATCGGGAGTCGTGATGGCGCCTACTCGTAGAAGCTAGGCAAGCCACGAAGTTTAGAAATCTTTAAGTCTTTCATCTTAATCCTTTTAACAACTTGTATTAACAGGCGATCAACATTTAAATAATAGCGGAAGATGAAATTAAGCAGAAGACTTAGACTAATGTAATGCCAAAATAAATATGAAAATGTCAGCATGCGTCTCTACCCAGAAACTGGTGTCATAATATTCAAGGACTATCTATGAACACTACATACAAAGGTCTGAAAAAAAGAATACAGTCTGTCTCGGATACAAGTGATAATAGATCATAATAATAGATAGAAGAGAACGTCGGGCCTGCGGACGCCTGGAGGACTACCTCGGGATCTCTGTGGACTGAAGGTTGGCTCCCCAAGTGCTACTGTCCAAATGCTTCTCCGGTATCTGCACATAGTGTAGAGTGTAGTATCAGCACAACCGACCCCATGTGCTGGTAAGTGTCTGGCCTAACCCCGGCGAGGTAGTGACGAGGCTAGGACCAGACTCCAGATAAACTTGTGCAGTTCAAATATATACAACGGGAAAGAAAATACAGAAATAGACAAGTAAAGATGGGAGGGGGAAACATGCTTTGGGGAATAGCAGGTAAAACAGAATATGAAGAGAATTATAAAGTGATCAAATTCAACCGCTAACAAGAATAAGGAAAATAAAGGCAGATTTCACTTTCTTTTCACATCTTGTTGCAGGCGTGCAACCCGATCCCATTTCCTGTATCTCGTGGCAGGTGTGCCACCCGCTCCCATTTCATGTATCTCATGGCAAGCGTTTCACCCGCTCTCATTTCATTTATCTCGTAGTAGGTGTACCACCCGCTCCCATTTTATTTATCTTGTGATAGGTGTACCACCCGCTCCCATTTTATTATATCTCGTGGTAGGCGTACCACCCGCTCCCATTTCATTATATCTTGTGGTAGGCGTACCACTTGCTCCTATTTTATTATATCTCGTGGTAGGCGTACCACTCGCTCCCATTTTATTATATTTTGTGGTAGGCGTACCACCCGCTCCCATTTACAAGCCAACAATAATCACAAGGAAATCCCGGTAAGGGAACAATAATGTCAAACAAACATCCCGGTAAGGGAACAATAATGTCAAACAAACATTCCGGTAAGGGAACAATAATGTCAAATAAACATCCCGGCAAGGGAACAATGATATCTCAACAATATCCCGGCAAGGGAACAATAATAGCTCAACAATATCCCGGCAAGGGAACAATAATATCAAACAACATCCTGGCAAGGGAACAATGATAATAATAACATATGAAGTACAATAAACCACAACGAAGTCATAACAATTATAATACAAGATTCACGGGCATGCTTGACACCAACGTATAGATACTCGTTACCATGCCTATACGTCGTACTCCACAATTAACATGTAGCAAATAAGACATAACTCCTAATCGCTCAAGCTAAGGTTAGACCAAACACTTACCTCGAACTTCCACGACCAACTCAAGCCTCAAACACCGCCTTTCCTTTCAAATTCGGCTCCAAATCAATTGTATCTAGACATAATCGACTTCATAACATCAATAAACGCTAAACAATCCAATTCCAATACTTAATTATAGCTTTCTAATCATTCTTCCCAAAAATCCAAAAATTGACCCCGGGCCCGCTTGGTCAAAACACGAGGTTTAGACCAAAACCCGATCACCTATTCACCCACGATCCCGAATATATTATTTGTTTCGAAATTCGACCCCAACACGAGGTCTAAATCACAATTAATCAAAAAGTCCTAACTCTACCCAAATCCCTGATTTTCTACCCTTAAGAATGTGATTTTAGCCTAGAAATCTAATGGGTGTTACTGTAAATTGAAGAAAATGAGTCTAAGATTACATACCTATGAATTGGTGATGAAATACCCTTTTAAAAATCGCCCAATTTGGAGTTGAAAACAAGAAGTTATGAATTTTTTGAAGAAATCCTGTTTTTGCTTCTGTTTTAAGACCACTGGACAGGCCTTCATCATGTTCGCGATAGGCATGTCGCGTTCGCGACAATGGGCTCTCATTCGCGGAGCTTTGACTCCTCAAGCCTATGTGTCCACGGGCCAGTGGCCGCGTTCGCGATGCATAAAATGGTGACCCCTCCCCATGCCTTAACCTTACGCGTTCGCGAGTGCATGGACGCGTTCGCGAAGGGTATCCCCCCTTGGCCTAGCGTTCGCATCTCAAGCTTTGCGTTCGCGAAGAAGAAATCTGGTACCTAACGCGTTCGCGAGAGAGACCACGCGAACGCGAAGGGTAAAATCCCTGGGCACTGAACAACAGAAACCTGCAACATTTTTGAGTTCCAAAAGCCTTCCGAAACCCATCCGAAACACACCCAAGCCCTCGGGGCTCCTAACCAAACATTCGTACTTACTCAATGACATCATACGAACTTATCCGTGCGATCAAATCGCCAAAATAAACTCAATAACAACGAATTAAACCTCAAAATCAAAGAATTTTCTCAAACTTCTTAAAACATCAACTTTAGCAATTTAGGTCCGAATCACGTCAAATGACATCCGTTTTTCACCAAATTCTAGAGAAATATCTTAAATCTTATATAAGACCTGTACCGGGCACCGGAACCAAAATACGGGCCTGATACCTATTTGTTCTAATCAAAATTCATTTCAAATTCCATTAAACAAATTTCAGAAAATAATTTTCTTTAAAAATTCATTTCTCGGGCTTGGGACCTCGGAATTTGATTCCGGGCATATGCGTAAGTCCCATATTTTCGGGTCCGATTCCATTTACCCAAAACGTTGACCGAAATCAAATTAACTCATTTTACAGTCAAAACTTATCATTTTCACAGATTTTCATATTTAGGTTTTCCGACTACGTGCCCGGACTACGCACGCATGTTGTTTGAGGTGTTTTGAAGATTTGTACAAGTTTAAATAGGGTTATGGGATATGTTTGTATTTTTGGTTGAGGTCCCGGGGGCCTCAGGGTGATTTCAGATGGTTGACGGAGAGTTTGGAATTTTTGAAGAAGTTGCAGATTTTCTGCTTCTGGTATTTCTGCACCTGCGAATTGGGGACCGCAGGTGCGATGCCGCAGATGCGAGGGAGAAGGCAACAGAATCAGAAGAAGGTGAGGGAGGCAGAAACCGCAGAAGCGGTTGGTAAACCGCACCTGCGATGGCACATGTGCGGCTGGTGCATCGCAGATGCTGAAAGCTGGAGGATAAGTGAGGACCGCAGAAGCAGTTCTTGGGCCGCAGAAGCGGTAATAGGGCCATAGATGTGGAATCCCTAGACCAGAAGTGTATAATATTTCCCTTCGCGGATTTTGGCTAAAAACTCCATTTTTTGAAGACAGGAAACGAGCTAGGGCAGAGAATTCAAGGGAAAATCAGGGTGAATCAGTTGGGTAAGTTCTCAAAGCTTCATTACTTGAGTTTATGATCATTTGTCCATGGATTAATCGTGAAATTAGTAGAAATTAAGGGTAAAAACTGAGGAAACTAGGGCTTGGTATTGGAGACCTAAACTTGAGGATTTGGAGGATCATTTTTGGTTGGATTTTGGAACTTTTGATATGTATGAACTCGCGGGAAGATAAGGAATCTATTGATGTGAATTTTATCGAATTCCGAGACGTGGTCCTAAGGGTCGAGTTTTAGTAATTTCGGGATTTGCGTTGTTTTTTGATTGTTCTTGAGTGGGCTTCGTCTCTTTAGCATAAAACGTTTTGTTTTTGGTAGATTCGGAGCATCCGAAGGCCGATTCGAGGGGCAAAGGTATCGCGAGCTAGAGTTTGGGCCGGATTGAGGTGAGTAATGATTTTAAATGCTATCCTAAGGGTATGAAACCCCGGATTACACAACGTTCGGCTATGTTGAGTTAACACACATGCTAGATGATGAGCGTGGGGTCGTGCACCGTTGGAGATTCTGACTTAGTCCATCCCAAATGACTGTTTTACTGCGTATTTGATTGCAAATTGTTTGATATTATCATGTTTTAGGCTAAATGTCATATTTGGGCTTTGTGCCAACTGGTTGAACCCTTAGGGGATTTTTACTGATATTTTCCTCACTATTGATTTCATATTTTTGCTCAGTCATGCCATATTTTACTGGTTTCAAAACTCAGCTATGTTATTCTATTTTAAACACCTTAAACGATATTTTTAAAAGATATTTGTGTTGAGCTTCATGTTTTACTATTGCCCGAGGGGCTTATGAGATTCTGACTGAGTAAGGCCGAGGGCATGTGTTGTGAGGATATTTTTGGTTCAGGTTGCACGCCGCAACAGTGATATATTGATTATGATAATGAGGCCGAGGGCTGTGATTGTACGCCACGAGGTGGTTTATGATTGATATGAGGCCGAGAGCCTGTTTATGATTCCATGAGATGGCTTGATATTGCGTTTGGACCGTAAGGGGCACCTCCTGAAGTCTGTACACCCCCAGCGAGCGCGGGTACCCATTGTGATATGAGATATATCCCGAGGGGTTGGTATTGTTCTGTGATATTGCCCGAGGGGCCGATTCTGTTGTTACCTTGCCCGAGTGGCAGTTCTTATGTGTTTACCATTTCTAGTTGTTGTTTCTATATATTGTTTAACTGCTTAAAAGATGTTTTATAAGATTTCACTGTTTAATTATGTTTACTGATTTTGTTCTGCCCCTTATAGCTTAATGTTGTGTTTAACGTGATTTTATATCGCTCAGACTTTATTTATTGTTATTACTCACTAAGTTGGAGTACTCACTTTACTTCCTACACCCCTGTGTGCAGATTCAGGCGCTACAGGCCCTGCTAGCGAGGGTTGAGAGCTGTCTAGCAGATTTCCGAAGATTTACTAGGTAGCTGCCCGACGATTCGCAGCCTAGTGCAATCTCCCTCTATCTTATTTCCTTTCTGATTCAGTTATGTAGTAGTAGAGTAGACTTTCAGACTTTTAGTATAGTTTTAGATGCTCATGACTGTTGACACCCTGATATCGGGCTGTGTTGGTTTTTAGTTTCGCAAATTATACTGTTCACTGATATTTTCGGATTTTATTTTCGTTAAAAACTTAGTATTTTATTATTTTAAATTACTTAAAGTGAATTGGAAGTGTGTCGGCTGGCCTTGTCTTCACGAGAGGCGCCATCACGACCGGGTCTGAGTTTAGGATTGTGACAACAGCGTATCACACTACAACAAGTTTGATTATCAGTGATAAATTATTTTGTCACCTAAAATTCATATTTCGTCACAAAAGGTTTGTGTGACGATTTTCTTTTTGTCAAACTTTCGTCCCTAAAATACCGTTACTAATAGTATGCAAAGACAACTTTGTGTTTCGTCGCTAAATAAAGTTATATTAACTACAAATTCTTTTTTTTTTGTCTCCAAATATGTGATATTTATGACGTACTTGTTTGTTAGAAAAAGTATAAAAGTTTTGTAGTAAATATATTGTATCGTTGCTAAAAAGGTCTTTAATAGTGACGAATCTAATTTGTCACTAATTATAATTTTAATTAGTGACGATGCCGATTGTCTTTAAAGCTATGCATAACAACTTTGTGTTTCGTCGCTAAATAAAGTTATATTAACTATAAATTCTTTTTTTTTTGTCTCCAAATATATGATATTTATGACGTACTTGTTTGTTAGAAAAAGTATAAAAGTTTTATAGTAAATATATTGTATCGTTGCTAAAAAGGTCTTTAATAGTGACAAATCTAATTTGTCACTAATTATAATTTTAATTAATGACGATGCCGATTGTCTTTAAAAGCTATGCATAATTTGTTGTTAAAGGAATGTGACTTTGTCACTAAATGGTTATGCTTTATGTACAAAATAATTTCTTCTCTAAATAGATAAATTAGCGACAAATTTGTTTGTCCGAGAAAGCGGCAATTCCATAGTTAAAACTACTTTTGTGTCTCGACAAATGATACTATTAGTGATAAGAGTAATTTGTCACTATATGTTGTCTTAATTAGTGACAATTTTAATTGTCATCAAATATTAATTTAATTTATATCGAAGAAAGACAAAAAACTCCAAGTTAAAAGAAATAGTATACGTTCAGAATCCTGAAGGGATGTGGATTCATATTAGATACTTGTAGGATTCAACCACAGTGTTATGTCTCTTAAGTAACCAAAAGGAATTTTTTTCCAAATGTAATGAATATTAGTTTTGTTACATAATTTAATCAAGAAAAAGGATTTATATAAGGTAAAAACTTGATGAATTTTAGAATCCTAAATAGTAAGATTCTTTACATAGTTCAAGTAGGAAAAAATTTAATAAGTAAAATTTTAATTGATTTTAAGGTCTTAAATATTAGAAAAGTAATTAAATTACAATTTTGTCCAATGTAAAACTGCTTTTAAAAGGTAAAAAAGACGAACGATATTTCTCTAAGGGCCTCCTTGCTTTTAATATAGTATATAAATTCACTTTTTAGCATTAATTAATAATAAAATTGACCATATTAACCTTAATTTGTTTATTGAAAATATAATAAATACTCCTAGGTTCTTTACTCCAAGGCAACTTTGAAAAAAAGTAGTTAATTCTTTCTTGATATCTGAAAAAATTAAATATTATGGACTGCAAAAAAAGACCCAAAAATCAGTTAACCGAATGGAATATTTAAAATAGCTTAATTATAGGTTTAATAACGTAACTAAAATAATCTCATAGAAGAGAGTATCAAGAATAAGGTTAGTTTAATGCATTGAGTACGATTTGGAGCGTGGCATTAATCCTGAAGAATCTTTAAATTGTTTCTCACATTAATTATTACCAAATATAGCGATGGAATTATGGTTAGATTATTTGAAAAAATAATTCAAAATTTTGCTGTAAAAGTTGTTTACAGGATAAATATTTTATTTATTGCAATGGATTAGCTATGTATTTTCCATCCTAATTTTAATATAATTAGTATTAACCAATAAATTTGCGCCAAAAAAATAATCAAGGCTACGAATATTGTAAAAAGGGTAGTATTTATTTTAAATATTATAAGTATTATATTACAGTCTCTATGATTCCTCTAGTTCTTCTTTTGAAGAATGTGAAACAATTTAAGGACATTTGAACTTGATTTTGAATCTCTATGGTTTCCACTTTCCCCGGACGATAATTTTGAATTCAATTAATAGATTATTTTTACTCGTACTCCTTAAATCTTGATTTATTCTTCGTTCTCGATTGTGAGCTTGATCTCTCAAATGCCTTGTCTGGTGTCCTTTCTTGCATTTTAACTAAGTACCTCTTATTTTTCTTTCTCTTTGGCTTATTCTTTCAAAATTTGCAAAGGACATATTAAATTAAATGTGTACATAAAACTAGTAACAATAGAGGATATAGCATATAGTCAATAAATTTTGACTAATTCCAAGTTTTTTGACACGAAGTATACATATATGTAAATCAGAAAAAATATTATTTAGCAAAAATAATTATGAATCTATAGTTCCAAAAAAAATAATGGATTCAATAGCAAGAATATAAAGGTAGAACTCGTAAAATTTATCCAAGAACTACCTCTTTATAATAGTGCATACATCTTCTTGAATTTCTAGATTCGCCCTATTACTATCAATCTCTAATGTAAATATAAAAATAACATATTAGTCAGAATTATAATTTTTTTCAATATGACATATTATTTTATATTGGTAAAAATAATAACGGACGAACATATACCACTTTATAGATATATTTTTAAAATACATTACATTCGCTTTCTCAATAAACGACAATTATCTCGTAATATTGAAGGTTAAGTAAGACGAAATTAAATGAAAAAGGAACACTAGTTTTGGAATCTAAAGTTAGATTTACGACACAGATTTTTCATAAGATCGTGTTTGAAAAGCCGCTTAAGAATATTTGGATGAAATTTGATATAATTATCAAATTTGACATGTTTATTTGGCTAAATAATTACTTGATCGGTATGGATTTGAGTATAATTGAATTAACGACACTAGTTTTGCTTTCTATTCATTAGTATAAAATAATTATTAAGAAAAAAAATACCGTTTAAACTCATATTTATATTTTCGTTATCTAAAACGTGCAACAAGTCATAAATTTCATATTTTACTCATGATATAAGTTGGTAAAAAAATTTAAATTCATAATTGAAACTTTATTAGTTATTTTAAATTAAGATATTATTTATTTGAAAGGTAGTCAAGATACCGATAATTCTTTCGATATAGTTATAAATTTATAATTATTTAATATTTTAATTTTTTAAATATAATTTAAATACCTGATTATAAATAATATGTAGTATTTCTTATATGGTTCATGTAGTTATCACACATTAATGAGTTAGTAAAGAAATAAACAGTTATTGCAATTTTGATAAATTAATTTTGCAAAATAATATTATTTAATTAGAAGATACTTACTACCTTCAAGATATTATTTATTAATGTATTTAATATATTTCGATAGGTTAATATATAAAAATAATTTTTAAACTATGTAATTATACTTGTCCAACCAAATATAATTGTGAGAATTATATTGTTATTATATTTTGACAAACAAACAGGTCATTATAATTACTATATTATGCAATGCAAGGGTGTGTAATTATGTGTACAAATAAGCTGAGGAAAAAAGTATCAAAAGCATGCAATGACTGTAAATAGTGCACAGATTGCGTCATAAATTTGCAACTGATGGTATATGTTATTCGCATCTGTTAATATTTATGGCTATTCTGAAAGGTTGCAAACCTTTTCAGAAACAGTACCAAATTGGCTATAAATATACTTTCAAATCCCATAATATTTACTTACGAAATTTTCTGATAATCTTCTCCTTTTTCTGCACGAAATCGTTCTATCCTGGGAGGATATATTCCAAAACCTCGGGTACTTGAGGGGAATAATTTCCTTAAGGACACATTGTGTATTCAGTGGGCTCGATTTGTTCCTATAACGTTTCAGAATTTATTTTCAAGTTCAAATACTATTTTCAGAATTTATTTCTACTAACTTTCTGTTTCTGTTTACAGAAAGATTACTGTTTTATTTATTTACAGCAATACAGATTAATAACAATATATATATGCCAATTATTAGACAGTTTTTTACCATATTCGAATATTTGCTTCAAGAATTAAACACATTGGATTGCACGATTGCTATTTCTGGTATGTATGATAAAGTTCATGCATGATCATTTTTACCTTATGATATAAGTAAATTAATGTAATTTGCGTCTGTTATAGTTAATTCTTTGTCTTTTTTAAAAAAAAAAACAATATTTGCCGGCGATCAAGAATTAAGCACATTGCGCTAGACAGCGTCATAAAGAAATTAAAAATACTTTATTATACTTGGAAATAAGAATATAACGGACCTGAAACAAAACATCAAAATACTTGTATCCCGATTATGACTCAGAAAAAAAAAAACAAGGATCTGAAATCACATTACCACCATGAAAACGGCTATATATGAATGTAGCCAACAACGCTTCAATGAGAAAAAATAACGTTATAATAAAATTTCCTGGTATAAATTTCTAGCTTCACTACTAACTACGGAAGTGTTGGATATATCTGGGCTGGCATTGCTTCTTTATTCCGAAAAATACGTCTCATTAATCTTGATAACCATGGAAAATCATATTCACAAAGTGTGGCTACGAAGCATGAAAGTAAACCAGTAGACATGTAAAAAACAAATAACAAAAAGAGGGTGTCATACTTAAGAGAAATCTTTAGACCAATATGAAAATAAATCATCAGAATACGCTGTATGATAAATACTATCAGCATCAAAACCCCAACGATTGTATGCAAACACCCAATAAGGACGCAACCAGTTGAACGGTCATAATAATTGTCACTTGGATTAAAAACACAACATGCAACATCGCCTATGTTCTGTTCATCGTCTTCTCTAGATCCGATCTCGGTCTCTGCCATAAGAGGTTCTCAAAAAATAAGTAAAAGCAGAACAAAGTCGAGGTCTATCAAAAACAACGATAGGAGTAAGGTTGCTACACACTAATCTCCTCAGACATTAACTAAAGAAAAACAGTGTTATATAGTATGGAATTGTAACAACCAATTAGCTAAGCTTATGGGAGATAAAAAAGGATAAAGGACTTAGTCTAATCCTATTATAACTAATTGCCGTTTTATTTTGTACTTATCTAAAAGGAGTAAAAGAGTAGAAGGGTGTTTAATTAGCTAAGATTATAAGCTAGTTGGTTTATAAGAGCTAGAAGAGTGTTTAATTGACTAAGCTTATAAGATGGTCAAATTGGTTTATAAATATTTTTGAACTTTTTGTTGGTTTATTTTCCTTTCAAAAAGAAGATGAGTTTATAAATATTAAAATAGAGACTTGAAATTGGAAAAAAGAGTTTTTGTGCATTTTATTGATAACGTTGACTTGAAGAAAAGACGAGAAAGAAATTAGATGAAGTTAGATGTCTCTTTGATAAGGGACCAATCATAATTGTTTGAATGCAATATAGTTGTCGTGTAAATTAAATTTTACTGCATTTGTGTTAGATTTCTGTCATATCTCACTTTTCAAATATATTATTGATTCATTTGATTTAATTTTTTTCAAATTTAAAGAAAGAGGATGAATTTCGATTAAAAAAAAAGTTAAGAATCAAATTAAGAAAACAGACGAGTAAAATTTTTAGGCTACTGGCTAAAATATATGGGAAAATGACATTGTATAGCCGTTCTTAAAATAATAACCGAATATATATATATATACACACACGCACACATTATGAATGTCATATACAAAATTCATACAAATTTTATACACTTTTTCGGCTATCGAATGTGAATAGTTTCTGGCGCGGACTAAAAGTAGAAAAGCCCTAAATATATTGGGAGAAATTCAAAATAGTCAGATTTACAAGTGGTCATTCAAAAATAGTCACAGTTTCAAAAGTCATCGAAATTTAGCCACTTTTCATGTAAAGATAAATTTGGACGAAAAACTGTTCAAAATCTGGAAAATACTCCAGTACAATATACTGGAACTCCAGTATATTATAATGGAACTCCAGTATATTATACTGGAGCCAACAAAGTATACCGGTCCAGCATAATATGCTGGAAGTTCAAACACAGGTGCACCGAACTCCAGTATATTATGTTGGACCAGTCTCTGTTGCAGCAAAATAGTGGTTATTTTTCAATGATTTGGCAAACGCTGGCTATTTTTGAATGACCAGTATCCTATCATAGATCCATTGGGGTCTTGAAATTTTATAAATATGATAAGAACGAAAACAGCAACCCTAGTCGCCATCTTTATATCTGGTTTACTTGTAAGTTTTACTGGGTACGCCTTATATACCGCTTTTGGGCAACCTTCTCAACAACTAAGAGATCCATTCGAGGAACATGAAGACTAGTTGAAGTACTGAGCCTCCCGGTATTGGGAGGCTCAGTACTTCAACTGGGATAATGAAGAATTATTTTACCTTTTTAGTTCTTTTTAGTTGCAATTTTAGGCGGTTCTCGAAAAAAGATAGCAAAAAAAATTATCCCTAGAGTCGAGATTAAGATCCGAAAACTGGCTAGCCCGTGCTATTTTAACAAATATATCCAATACTCCTGAAGCCCACTAACATGTGGGCTAAAACGCTGGGCCTAGCTAACGAGGCCTTATTTCTTCAATTTTTCTCCTAAATATTCCTTGTTAAGGTTTCCAGGTCGAAGTTGATTCACAGGTAACGAAAATGGAGGGGGGGGGGGGGGAGGAAAAGCAAAATACTCACCATGAGAAAAATTAAATTATTTGGACGTTTCAATTTAAAAAAGGCCACTCAATTAACTTTTAATGGGGGACTTTCATTATTGATAATAAAGTCTTTTTAATGACAAAAAAAAATGTGGGACTTTCAAACCGACAATATATAACTCATGTATTTCATAGCTAAATCATATATAAGTTAAATTTAAAATATGAAAATGAGATTGAGAGAGTAATAATAATAAGTAAAATGGACATGATTTAGACAACTAAGATGATGAATTTTAAATACACCAAAGAAGTATATTTAGTGAGCAATTATTCTTCTATATACCCTACAGCCTTGACTTTGTTCTGATACTAGGACATTCCTTGGACCACCAGATCTTAACGTTAATCAATACTTAATGTAACTATTTACTAATAATTAATTAATTAAAATGCGTTACATTCTCAAGATTGGTACCGCCTAATTTGGTTTTTATTTAAATTTAAGTGAGAAATTCTATTAATAACATATTTTAGTCTACATGGGGACATGAGAAGTGCAAAGTCCCACATGTATTATATTCTGTGCCTTTTGTTAGACATGCTTCCTACGTATTTCTTGGTATAAGATTCCATAAGGATAGAATAATACAATAAAGTCTGATGCAATCGTAAATCATAAATATATAATAATAAGTGAGTTTATGAGATATTGGTATGAGTTATTTTATACTATTGGCGCGGATTTAGGATTTGAAGTTTATGAGTTTCTAGAACAATTATAAATTAATTTGTAATAATAATATATATATATATATTATTGATACATGTTACATAGACTAGATAAACTATTGAATTCAAGTGAACACGTAGCTAACTTAATAGACTGTGACGACCCAAAGGGTCATCACCTGTTTTCTTATCCATTTCGAGCTTCCGAGGCCTTGAAAACCTCATTTACTGTCGCCTCGATTTGCGTGCGCAGCCCAAGCGCGTAGCCGGAAGCTCAAATATGAAATTCTGTGAAAATTTGCTAAGTTTTGATATTAAAATGAATAAATGTGACTTCGGTCAACATTTTGGGTAAACGAACCCGGACCCATGATTTGACGGTCTCGGGAGGTCTGTAGGAAAATATGGGACTTGGGAGTATGCTCGGAATCGAATTCCGAGGTCCCAAGCCCGAGAAATAAATTTTTGAGTAAAATTGTTTTCTGAAAATATTTAAGAAAAATGAAAATGAAATTTGATTAGAAAGTGATGGTATCGGGCCCGTATTTTGGTTCCGACACCCGGTACATGTCTTATATATGGTTTAAGCACTTTCTGTAAAGTTTGGTTGAAAACGGACGTCGGTTGACGTGTTTCGGACTCAAGATAAAAAATTTGATGTTTTATGAAATTTGAAGGAATTCTTGGATTTTAAAGCTTAATTCGCGGTATATGACGTTATTTAGGCGATTTGATCGCGCGGTTAAGTTCGTAGGATGTTGTTGAGTTAGTGTATGTGTTTGGTTAGGAGCCCCGAGGGCTCGAGAGTGTTTTGGAGGTGTCTCGGAGTTATTTCGGAATTGCAGAAAATTTCAGAAAAATTGCAGAAATAGTGCCCCGTGAACAGTCCCATGAATAGTGCCCCGTGAACAGTCCCATGAATAGTACCCCGTGAACAGTACCCCGTGAATAGTAAAACGCGTGAACAGTACCCCCGAAAACATTCTCGGCAGAATGTAACATTCTGGCCATGAACAGTATCTCATTTTCCATTTTTTAGCAAATTGGAGCTCGGGGAGAGGCGATTTTCGGGACATTTTCAGAGAAAACAACGGGTTAAGTGTTCTTAACTTAATTTTGGTTAGATTACCCGAATCTATTACTAGTTTTGGCACTTAATTGGTGATTTTAGTTGGGAAAATCTTGAAAACTCTCTTAGTTTAATTTGAAGATTTGAGGGTCGAGTTGATGTCGGATTTTGGTAAAATTAGTATGGTTGGACTCGTGGTTGGATGAGGTTTCATATTCCGTAATTATTGTCGGGTTCTGAAATGTGGGCCCCACGGGCGAATTTTTAGTGCAATTTCGAATTTTTAATGGAAAATGTAGAATTTCATATGGAATTAATTCCTATAATTTTTATTGACTGAATCAAATTATTTATGACTAGATTTGAGAATTTCGAACCCGAATTCGCGAGGCAAAGGCTTATTGGAATTCTGAATCGGTTGCAAAGCGAGGTAAGTGTTTGGTCTAACCTTAGCTTGAGGGAATATGAGTTGAGTCTTAATTGCTACTTGCCATTTGTCGAGTACGATGTATAGGCATGGTAACAAGTGTCTATACGTTGGTGTCTAGCATGACCGTGAGTCCTTATATCGCGAATATTCGAATTTTGTTATATCTTCCATGACTAAATGATGACTTCTATATGTTGTGAAGTGCATGTGAAAGAAATGGTGATATTTAATATTTGAGGAGTGTTGGCTCAAGTTATAAAATGAATTACTAAGTAAGAAATGAAAGAAAGAGAAAGAATTATTGAATTATTCCCTTGCCGAGATAATTATGGAATTGTTGATATATTCCTTGTCGGGAATCTTATTGTTAATTGTTGTGCCCTTATTGGAATCCCGATTATTATCCAGTTTACTTCCTTGCCCCTTATCTGTGATTGTTGTTTGGGTGAGGAAGAGTGGTAAAGCACGAAGGGTGATGCCGTGTATTGTTTGATATGGTGAGGAAAAAGTGTAAAGCACAAAGGGTGATGTCGTGCCGTACGATGTGCCATCCCGTACTGATATCTATTGATTATATTGTGAGGAAAGAGAGTAAAAGCACGAAGGGTGATGTCGTGTACAATTTTATTTTATATATTGCTTGGGTGAGGAAGAGAGTAAAAGCACGAAGGGTGATGCCGTGTACAATTTTATTTTATATATTGCTTGGGTGAGGAAGAGAGTAAAAGCACGAAGGGTGATGTCGTGCAAATTGTTGATTCCTTTTGATACTTGCTGATATTATGACTTTGTTGTGTCCTTCTTTTATTGAATATTTCTATTTGAAACGGGTACCTCCCCACAACATGTTCCCCCTCCCACATTGATTGGTTGCTTCCAGTACTTCCTTTGTTGTCTATATATATACTTGAACTGCACAGGTTTATTTGATTGTCTGGTCCTAGCCTTGTCACTACTTCGCCGGGGTTATGCTAGGCACTTACCAACATATAGGGTCGGTTGTGCTGATACTACACTCTGTGCTCTTTTGCACAGATACAGGTTTCGGACAGCAGCAGCAGTAACGCGGGTGTGAGCAGTCAGACTAGTGAGATACCGAGGTAGCCTTGTAGGCGACCGCAGGCCCGGCGTCTCCTCTATCTATTATTTTAGTCTGTTATCTCATTGTATTCGAGACAAACAGTTTATTATTTTCTTTCAGACGATTGTATTCAATATTTTTAGAAGTTCGTGAGTAATGTGACACCAGTTCTTGGGTAAAAATTTATGTTGGATTCCGCATTTTCATTCAGTCATTTTTCATGCTATTACTAATATTAGATAAAAGTAGTAAGAGTTGGCTTGCCTAGCTCTCATTAGTAGGCGCCATCACGACTCCCGAGGGTGAAAAATCCGGGTCGTGACAAGTTGGTATCAGAGCTCTAGGTTACATAGGTCTTACAACTCACGGACAAGCTTAGTAGAGTCTGAGGGATCGGTACGGAGACGTCTGTATTTATCCCCCAGAGGCTATTGAGTTAGGAAAACTTCACATTTCTTCTTTCTTGTTATGCGGTTTTGTTCCTCAATACTAATTGCCTTTCTACTCTGTTCTTTCGCAGATGGCGAGAACACGCACTTCCTCATCTACCGCTCAACAGCCCGAGCCTTCAGCAGCAGCTCCCACGAGGGGCATAGGGCGAGGCCGAGGTAGGGGCAGAGCTCATCCCAGAGCAACAACACCAGCGGTGGAGCCTCAGGTTGACTTTAATGATGAGGTTCTAGCCCAGGCAATTCCGGTGGGCCCAGCTCAGGTCCCAGAGGGATTTATTGCTACCCCAGTTCTTCAGGACGCTCTAGTCCGATTGGTAGGCCTCATAGAGAGTGTCACCCGAGCGGGTTTGCTTCCGGTAGCACGGGCCACTTCTCAGGCTGGAGGAGGGGCCCAGACTCCTACTACACGCACTCCGGAGCCAGTAGCTCCCCAGGTTTAGGTCCCAGTGGTTCAGCCAGCTATGGCGGTTCAGCCGGGTGTAGTGGCTCAGCCTGACGATGGAGCGACTATGTCCGCCGATGCCTTGTGGAGATTGGATAGGTTTACCAAGCTCTTCACTACCACTTTCAGCGGTGCATTTTCTGAGGATCCCCAAGATTATCTAGATAGCTGTCATGAGGTTCTTAGGATCATGGGCATCGTTGAGACCAATGGAGTTGATTTTGCTACCTTTAGACTGTCTGGATCCGCCAAGACTTGGTGAAGGGATTATTGCTTAGCTAGACCAGCCGGTTCGCCATCTTTGACTTGGGAGCAGTTCGTAGTGTTATTTCTGGAGAAGTTTCTCCCCGTTACTCAGTGAGAGGCCTTTCGGAGGCAGTTTTAGCGCCTTCAGTAGGGTTCCATGACGGTCACTCAGTATGAGACCAGGTTCATTGATCTAGCTCGCCATGCTCTCGTCATACTTCCCACTGAGAGAGAGAGGGTGAGGAGGTTTATTGATGGTCTTATTAAGCCGATTCGTCTTCAGATGGCCAAGGAGGCCGGGAGTGAGATCTCATTTCAGGAGGCGGCCAATGTGGCCCGCCGAGTTGAGATGGTTCTGTCACAGGGAGGTGGTCATGGGTCGGATAAGAGGCCCCGTCATTCAAGCAGATTCAGTGGTACCTCGTCTGGAGGTAGAGATTCATATGGCAGAGGCCATCCTCCCAGGCCCTTCCAGTCAACTCTCCAGGTTTCCCATGGTACTTCAAGTGGTCGTGGTTCTCACACGCACTATTCTGATCAGCAACCTTACAGTGCACCATCAGCTCCTATCGGTACACCACCGCTTCAGAGTTTCCGAGGTGGTCATTCAGGTCGACAAGGTCAGCAGCCGAAAGCTTGTTACACTTGTGGTGAACCAGGTCACATTGCTTGATTTTGCCCTCGAGCACTGAGTAGTTCTCAGCATCAGAGTTCTCGTGCCATGATATCGGTACCAGGTGTTCCACAACCCGCCCAACCAGCTAGAGGTGGGGGTAGAGGTGCTAGAGGTGGAGGTAGAGGTCATAGAGGTGGAGCTCAGACCGCCAGAGATGGAGGCCAGCCAGCAGCAGGCCGTCCCAGAGATTTGGTTCAGGGTGGTGGGGCCCAGCCCCGATGTTATGCTCTTCCAGCCAGGCCAGAGGCTGAGTCTTCAGATGCAGTCATTACAGGTATTATTCTGGTTTGTGATAGAGGGGATTCAGTGCTATTTGATCCAGGGTCTACGTATTCGTATGTGTCCTCTTATTTTGCACCGTACTTGGTTCTGCCTAGTGATCCACTGGGTATTCCTATTTATGTGTCTACACCGGTGGGTGATTCTATTGTAGTCGATCGAGTTCATCGTTCCTGTATTGTGGTGATTGGGGGTCTTGAGACCCGTGTTGATTTGTTGCTTTTAGATATGGTCGACTTCGATGTTATATTGGGAATGGACTGGTTATCCCCGTATCATGCTATCTTGGACTGCCATGCCAAGACCGTGACCTTAGCCTTATCGGATTTGCCCCGTTTAGAGTGGAGAAGGACTCCTGGTTATTCTACTCGCAGTGTTATTTCATATGTGAAGGCTCGGCGTATGGTCGAGAAGGGGTGTTTGGCTTATTTGGCTTATGTTCGTGATTCCAATGCCGAGGTCCCCTCTATTGATTCAGTGCCCGTGGTTCGCAAGTTTCTTGAGGTTTTTCCTTCAGACCTGCCGGGTATGCCACCCGACAGGGATATTAATTTCTGTATTGATTTGGCTCCGGGCACTCAGCCCATTTCTATTCCGCCATATCACATGGCCCCGCTAGAGTTGAAAGAGTTGAAGGAGCAGTTGCAAGACCTGCTTGAGAAGGGTTTCATTAGACCTAGTGTTTCGTCGTGGGGTGCGCCGGTGTTATTTGTAAAAAAAAGGATGGTTCGATAAGAATGTGCATTGATTACCGGCAATTGAACAAGGTTACAATCAAGAATAAGTATCCACTTCCGAGGATTGATGATTTGTTCGATCAGCTTCAGAGTGCCAAGGTGTTTTCCAAAATAGACTTGAGATCTGGCTACCATCAGTTGAGGATTAGGGCATCTGATGTCCCTAAGACAGCTTTCCGCACTCGGTACGGACATTATGAGTTCTTGGTTATGTCATTTGGGCTGACAAACGCCCCAGAAGCTTTCATGGATCTGATGAACCGAGTGTTCAGGCCTTATTTGGATTCGTTAGTGATAGTCTTCATTGATGATATTTTGATATATTCCCGCAGCCAAGAGAAGCACGAGCAGCATCTCAGAGTGGTTCTCTAGACTCTGAAGGATAGTCAGTTATATGCTAAATTTTCGAAGTGTGAGTTCTGGTTGAGTTCAGTTGCATTTCTGGGTCATATTGTATCAGCAGAGGGTATTCAGGTTGATCCAAAGAAAATTGAGGCAGTCAAGAACTGGCCTAGACCGGCATCAGCTATAGAGATTCTGAGTTTCTTGGGGTTGGCAGGCTACTATCGTCGGTTCGTGGATGAGTTTTCATCTATTGCAGCCTCGATGACCAGGTTGACCCAGAAAGGTACCCAATTCAGATGGTCGGACGAGTGTGAGGCGAGCTTTCATAAGCTCAAGACAGCTTTGACTACATCACCGGTATTGGTTTTGCCCATAGGTTCAGGGCCATATACAGTTTATTGTGATGCTTCTCGTATTGGGCTTGGCGCAGTGTTGATGCAGGATGGCAAGGTCATTGCCTATGCTTCGAGACAGTTGAAGATTCATGAGAAGAACTATCCAGTACATGATTTGGAGTTGGCAGCTATTGTTCATGCATTGAAGATTTGGAGGCACTATTTGTATGGCGTGACATGTGAGGTGTTCACTAATCACAAGAGTCTTCAGTACTTGTTTAAGCAAAAGGAGTTGAATTTGAGGCAGAGAAGGTGGTTGGAGTTGTTGAAAGATTATGATATCACTATCTTATATCATCCGGGAAAGGCCAATGTGGTGGTTGATGCTTTGAGCAGGAAGTCAGCTAGTATGGGCAGTCTTGTTTATATTCCGGTCAGTCAGAGGCCATTTGCTTTGGACGTTCAGGCTTTGGCCAATCGATTTGTGAGGTTGGATATTTCTGAGCCTAGTCGGATATTAGCTTGCACTGTCACTCATTCTTCATTATTGGAGCGTATCCGTGATCGGCAGTTTGATGATCCCCATTTGTGTGTCCTTAGAGACACGGTGCAGCGAGGAGGTGCCAAGCAGGTTACATTGGATGCTGATGGAGCTTTGAGATTGCAAGGGCGAGTTTGTGTGCCTAATGTTGATGGTCTTCGAGAGTTGATTAGAGGAGGCCCATAGTTCCCGGTATTCTATTCATCCAGGCGCCGCGAAGATGTATCAGGATTTGCGGCAGCATTATTGGTGGCGTAGAATGAAGAAGGATATTATTGCATACGTGGCTCGGTGTTTGAATTGTCAGCAGGTTAAGTATGAGCATCAGAGACCTTGTGGTTTGTTTCAGAGGATTGAGCTTCCTGAGTGGAAGTGGGAGCGAATCACTATGGACTTCATTACTGGACTTCCGTTGACTCGGAAGAAGCTTGATGCAGTTTGGGTCATTGTGGATAGGCTGACCAAGTCAGCGCATTTCATTCCTGTGGCAGTCTCCTATTCATCCGAGAGGTTAGCTGAGATTTATATCCGGGAGATTGTTCGCCTTCATGGTGTGCCGATATCTATCATTTCGGATCGAGGCACGCAATTTACCTCGCATTTCTGGAGAGCAGTTCAGCGAGAGTTAGGCACCCAAGTGCAGTTGAGCACAACATTTCATCCTCAGACGGACGGACAGTCCGAGCGGACTATTCAGATATTGGAGGACATGCTCCGAGCTTGTGTTATTGACTTTGGAGGTTCATGGGATCAGTTCTTGCCTTTAGCAGAGTTTGCCTACAATAACAGCTACCAGTCGAGTATCCAGATGGCTCCTTATGAGGCTTTATATGGTAGGCAGTGTCGATCTCCGGTTGGATGGTTTGAGCCGGGAGAGGCTCGGTTGTTGGGTACAAATTAGGTTCAGGAGGCCTTAGACAAGGTCAGGATAATTCGGGATAGGCTTCGTACAGCTCAGTCCAGGCAAAAGAGCTATGCAGATCGTAAGGTTCGAGATGTGGTTTTCATGGTTGGTAAGCGGGTATTGCTCCGAGTGTCGCCTATGAAGGGCGTGATGAGATTTGGGAAGAAGGGCAAGCTTAGCCCTAGGTTTATTGGCCCGTTTGAGATTCTTGAGCGAGTGGGAGAGGTGGCTTATAGACTTGCATTGCCGCCTAGCTTATCAACAGTGCATCCAGTTTTTCATGTGTCTATGCTTCGGAAGTATCACGGCAATCCATCCCACGTGTTAGATTTCAGCACCGTCCAGTTGGACAAGGACTTGTCTTATGAGGAGGAGCCGGTGGCTATTCTAGACCGGCAGATCCGTCAGTTAAGATCCAAGAGTTTCCCCTCTCTTTATGTTCAGTGGAGAGGTCAGCCTCCCGAGGCTTCGACCTGGGAGTCCGAGTCCGACATGCGGAGCCGTTATCCTCATCTATTCCCCGACTCAGCTATTTCCTTCTTATGTCCGTTCGAGGACGAACGGTTGTTTTAGAGGTGGAGAATGTGACGACCCAAAGGGTCATCACCTATTTTCTTATCCATTTCGAGCTTCCGAGGCCTTGAAAACCTCATTTACTGTCGCCTTGATTTGCGTGCACATTCCGAGCGCGTAGCCGAAAGCTCAAATATGAAATTCTATGAAAATTTGTTAAGTTTTGATATTAAAATGAATAAATTTGATTTCGGTCAACATTTTGGGTAAACGAATCCGGACCCGTGATTTGACGGTCCCCGAAGGTCTGTAGGAAAATATGGGACTTGGGAGTATTCCCGGAATCGAATTCCGAGGTCCCAAGCCCGAGAAATGATTTTTTGAGTAAAATTGTTTTCTGGAAATATTTAAGAAAAATGGAAATGAAATTTGATTAGAAAGTGATGGTATCGGGCCCGTATTTTGGTTTCGGCACCCGGTACAGGTCTTATATATGGTTTAAGCACTTTCTGTAAAGTTTGGTTGAAAACGGACGTCGTTTGACGTGTTTCGGACTCAAAATGGAAAATTTGATGTTTTATGAAATTTGAAGGAATTCTTGGATTTTAAAGCTTAATTCACGGTATATGACGTTATTTAGGCGATTTGATCGCACGGTTAAGTTCGTAGGATGTTGTTGAGTTAGTGTATGTGTTTGGTTAGGAGCCCCGAGGGCTCGAGAGTGTTTTGGAGGTGTCTCGGAGTTATTTCGGAATTGCAGAAAATTTCAGAAAAATTGCAGAAATAGTACCCCGTGAACAGTCCCATGAATAGTACCCCGTGAACAGTACCCATGAATAGTACCCGTGAATAGTACCCCGTGAACATTACCCCGTGAATAGTAAAACGCGTGAACAGTACCCCGAAAACATTCTGGGCAGAATGTAACATTTTGGCCATGAACAATATCTCATTTTCCATTTTTAGCAAATTGGAGCTCGGGGAGAGGCGATTTTTGGGACATTTTCAGAGAAAACAACGGGGTAAGTATTCTTAACTTAATTTTGGTTAGATTACCCGAATCTATTACTAGTTTTGGCACTTAATTGGTGATTTTAGTTGGGAAAATCTTGAAAACTTTCTTAGTTTAATTTGAAGATTTGAGGGTCGAGTTGATGTCGGATTTTGGTAAAATTGGTATGATTGGACTCGTGGTTGGATAAGGTTTCATATTCCGTAATTTTTGTCGGGTTCTGAAATATGGGCCCCACGGGCGAATTTTTAGTGCAATTTCGAATTTTTAATGGAAAATGTAGAATTTCATATGGAATTAATTCCTATAATTTTTATTGACTGAATCAAATTATTTATGACTAGATTTGAGAATTTCGAACCCGAATTCGCGAGGCAAAGGCTTATTGGGATTCTGAATCGGTTGCAAAGCGAGGTAAGTGTTTGGTCTAACCTTAGCTTGAGGGAATAGGAGTTGAGTCTTAATTGCTACTTGCCATTTGTCGAGTACGATGTATAGGCATGGTAATGAGTGTCTATACGTTGGTGTCTAGCATGACCGTGAGTCCTTATATCGCGAATATTCGAATTTTGTTATATCTTCCATGACTAAATGATGACTTCTATATGTTGTGAAGTGCATGTGAAAGAAATGGTGATATTTAATATTTGAGGAGCGTTGGCTCAAGTTATAAAATGAATTACTACGTAAGAAATGAAAGAAAGAGAAATAATTATTGAATTATTCCCTTGCCGAGATAATTGTGGAATTGTTGATATATTCCTGGTCGGGAATCTTATTGTTAATTGTTGTGCCCTTATTGGAATCCCGATTATTATCTAGTTTACTTCCTTGCCCCTTATCTGTGATTGTTGTTTGGGTGAGGAAGAGTGATAAAGCACGAAGGGTGATGCCGTGTATTGTTTGATATGGTGAGGAAAGAGTGTAAAGCACGAAGGGTGATGTCGTGCCGTACGATGTGCCATTCCGTACTGATATCTATTGATTATATTGTGAGGAAAGAGAGTAAAAGCACGAATGGTGATGCTGTGTACAATTTTATTTTATATATTGCTTGGGTGAGGAAGACAGTAAAAGCACGAAGGGTGATGCCGTGTACAATTTTATTTTATATATTGATTGGGTGAGGAAGAGAGTAAAAGCACGAAGGGTGATGCCGTGCAAATTGTCGATTCCTTTTGATACTTGTTGATATTATGACTTTGTTGTCTCCTTCTTTTATTGAATATTTTATTTGAAACTGGTACCTCCCCACAACATGTTCCCCCTCCCACATTGATTGGTTGCTTCCAGTACTTCCTTTGTTGTCTATATATATACTTGAACTGCACAGGTTTATTTGATTGTCTGGTCCTAGTCTCGTCACTACTTCACCGGGGTTATGCTAGGCACTTACCAACACATAGGGTCGGTTGTGCTGATACTACACTCTGTGCTCTTTTGCATAGATACAGGTTTCGGACAGCAACAACAGTAACGCGGGTGTGAGCAGTCAGACTAGTGAGATACCGAGGTAGCCTTGCAGGCGACCGCAGGCCCGGCGTCTCCTCTATCTATTATTTTAGTCTGTTATCTCATTGTATTCGAGACAAACAGCTTATTATTTTCTTTCAAACGATTGTATTCAGTATTCTTAGAAGTTCGTGAGTAATGTGACGCCAGTTCTTGGGTAGAGATTTATGTTGGATTCCGCATTTTCATTCAGTCATTTTTCATGCTATTACTAATATTAGATAAAAGTAGTAAGAGTTGGCTTGCCTAGCTCTCATTAGTAGGCGCCATCACGACTCCCGAGAGTGGGAAATCCGGGTCGTGACATAGACAAAGGTGGATTACGGGTTTTAACGCAGCGGGGGCACTCGTATTCTACTCAACCAGTGCCCCCTAAAGATTTTTAGTGTTCAGGGTGCCAGATGATTTAAATTAACCATTTTGAAGGTATAATGGTATATACATATACATATATATATATAGAAGATCTCTGTCAAAATTTACGGGATCATCTGATCCGTCAAGTTTATACCTAAATCCGCCTCTGTTGATAGATCTGCCCTAGCCATGACCATGCACAGAATATAGTTAGGCGTACGAATGCAAGGAACTTTACAATATAGCTCTAGGAGTGGTACGTAGGAAGATTTTTTTTTTTTTTAGGGGAGGTGGGGTGAAGGAGGACAATACAAGTTCGAGTCCGGAACCCAATTGTGGTTCTTTTGGACTCAAAATACATAAATAGGTGGGGGGAAAAGGTGACATTTTTATGTATAGCGCCACAATACTTGGCGTTATACAGTAACGTTAACTGTATCGTTACTGTATAGCACCAAGTATTGTGGCGCTATACTGAAAAAGCTGACACGCCCAGGTATAGCGCCACAATACCTGGCGCAATACATAAGTTTTATATATAGCGCCTGGTATTTTGGTGCTATACTCCTTTTTCCTGGCCCCACCAACAATTCCTGACTTCAATAATTCAAAAGCATATAGTGCCAACTTTTTGGGTGCTACATATATATATAAAAAAAAAAAAAACCGGCTAGCCATTTCCTATATAAAGAGGTTAGGATTGTATAGAAATTCATTCAAATTTTTTTTTAACTCTTGTTGAAACGTTTATTATTGTTAAATTCTCAAACATTTTTTCATTATGTCTGAAGAGCGTAGAATAAGAGTTTCATTATATTGGAAGGGTAAGGTTGTGATGGAGAATAACTCCGTGGGCTACAGTTTACCTGTTCAGTGTCATATTAAATTGCCACTTACAATAGAGTACGATAAATTGATATTGTTGTTATGCAAAAAATGAGTATGAGGAAAAGTTCAGTGATACTTAAAGTAACTGGAAGATATCCGTATTTCGTCACTCCGCAAGGGGTTGATTTTTACTCGGAGTTTAACATCGACGATGATGAAACTTTGAGTGATTTTCTGAGGACTCCGGACGAATGCCGAAATTTTTTTGTAATAACAATGTTGGAGATGTACGTGAAGGTTGAAGCCGTTCCAAAAAACGAGGTTGTGCGTAGTAGAGATAACCCCCAGTCATCGGGTGGTTATTCTGGAGCAGTTTTTGCCAGACAGGTTCAGGAAATAGTGCGGTACCATGCCATATAACGTTGAATAGGAAAGTGCTGCGAAGGTGGGGTTAAGTCCCCTCGCCTGTCCCATGTACCCAACTGCTCGTTAAGCCATGCCATAAATGTGTCGTCCGCCCTGGACCGATCATCCCTCTCATAATGTAAAGCATGCCATACAAGCAGAGTCGGTATAGGCTGCGGCAGGCCAAACCGACGAAATACCCGTTCGGAGGCATGGTGCTCGAAATATCAAGGCATATGAGCGGGACAGAAGCCCTCCAAATATGTCGGGCCGAACGTGCAATATGCTGGCAGGGTACCTATCACCTCATTGCTGTACGGAGTCCAGATGAACTATCAAATAAAAACACAAACCGTTAGTATGCACAACACTAAGTTAATCTATAACAAGTAAGTTTAGTTAGATATTCACCTGTGCGTCCTCCAGCAGATCCAACACATCCCTGCAGAGGGGAGATTATGATGGGCATCATACTCTCGTGCAAGAGTACGACGCATAACCCACCTACAGGCTAGAGGGAGTTGCGGAATTTCTACATTAGTCGGTAGTTGTGGTAGAGATGGCTGAAACTGCAGAAATCGCTCCTAGACCCAAACCTAACATACAAAGTTGACGTAAATTATAAGATTAACTATAACTAGGTAGAATTGTAACTAATGGACATATTATTTAAATATGTTATCACCTGTAGAAGTGGCAGAAAGCCACCAACGTCTCTCTGTGTGCCGATGCAAGCCCGACACATCTGCCTATACAGATATGAGATGACAACACCACCCCAGTTGTAGATGGCTGTATCCTCGATCCGGGCAATATGATGCAGAAAACGGAGGCTCACTAGGTTTCCCGAAGTGTTCGGGAACAAGACCCCCCAAATAGAAGGAGCAACAGCAGCCTCGTATAACTCTGTACATCCACCTCCGCTGACTCGTCGGCGATAGTATGGTGGATCTGCACCAGGTGGTCTCTAATGGGGACCAACTGTATACGACTAGACCCAGATGCTATCTCCTCGTCCTTCGGCATGAAACCCGTGAGCATGTGCAACATATCCCAATATGCCTGCCGCGAATAATATCTCATGGTCGCAGGCAGTAAAACTGGCAAGCCATCAACGGATAGGCCATATAAAATCTCAGCATCCTAGAGTGTGATGGTGGCCTCGCCGATGGCAAATGGAAAGTGTGCGTCTCAGGTCGCCACCGCTCAATCAAGGCCGTGATCAAAGCATAGTCGAGCTGTATCCGGCCAATCCTAATAATCCTATATAATCCCATCTCATCCAGGTAATGGACTACGCGGGGATGTAGAACGCGGGGAGGACTCAAAAACTCCCACAATAGTTCCACTCTCCTAGCCCGGAAAGTCTGCGTAAGCAACTGTCCGTCCCATATATACTCGGATCTATGCTGGGGCTGTAGGGCTAATAGATCCAACGTCCGAGGGCCGGGATGTATAGTCGCGTCCATGTCGTCAACTGTAAATTCATATTTTTTAATAACTTAATTGTACAAATTATATATATATATATATATATATATATATATGGATATATATATATATGGGTTCAAGGCTCGATATTTTGAGGACCAGTGACACCAAACTATCATTAATAATTATGTGTTTTTATTATAATTTAAATTCATATTTTTTAATAATTTAATTGTACAAGTTATATATATATATATATAGGTTCAGAGCTCGATATTTTGAGGACTAGTGACACCAAACTATCATTAATAATTATGTGTTTTTATTATAATTTAAATTCATATTTTTAATAACTTAATTGTACAAATTATATATATATATATATATAATTTTCGGAAAGGAATTTTCAACAACCAGTATAAAATACTTAAACAAAAGGATTTCTAAGCTAAAATACTACACATTACTACGCTACAAGGCTCTAAATTTTACTACGCTAAAAGGGTCTACGTTTTACTACGCTAAAAAGGTCTAGATTTTTCTACGCTAAAAAATAATCTAAACTAAACATAAACAACAAATAAATTTAATTGCAAATAAAACACAAAACGACATGAAAATACATATATATAAATTAGGATATTAACAGACAAATTTATTTTACAAATTTATATTTTTTTAGAAAACACTAATATTAAATCCGGATAAATTTAATATGCTAGTTTCGAAAAAAAAACACAAACCGAAATAAAACACATACAAATCAAATAATATGCATTATTATAAATGTTTCAACTTAAAATAAATCGAAATACCTCGATTTAGATTTCGGAAAGCAAAAAATTGAAATTTTGACTCCGGAAGTGTGAATCAACAATAACACGAAGCTCTACTGTAATGTGGGACCTACATTCTTCAAGTTTTATGTATCGGGGGGGGCCCAATTTTTTTTTTTAAAAGGAGGGCAGAAGCGGGTATGGGGTGGGGGACCAAGAAGAGAGGAGAGGTTAAAAAAATGGAGGATGAAACGATGAAGAAGACGGAAGAAATTTAAAAAATGTATGTATAGTGCACGGTGTTGTGGCGCTATACCTGTGCCGTGTCAGCTTTTACAGTATAGCGCCACAATACCTGGCGCTATACATAACGGTGCCGTTACAGTTAATGTATAGCGCCAGGCATTGTGGCGCTATACATAAAAATGTAACTTTTTTTTATCACCTATTTGTATACTTTGAGTCCAAAAGAACCACATTTTGGTTCCGGACTCTACAAGTTCTGATCGACAGAAATATATTTTAGGAATTTCATCGAGATTTGAGATTCTCGTGTTAAGTACAAAGTATTGTTAAAAGACGAGAATATACATATGTTAAATTGTTAGTGTTCAGAAAATTCCTTCAAAATTTGTGTTGATAATTTAATCCGTTATTTTATCACATACTATAGTTACTCAAGAACTCAATAGTCCAATGTTATATATTTTTTCACATGGTCACCTTTTGACAGAAATTACACTTTGATGAAATTAAATGTGATTTTTGTTATCTCTATAACTGATACTCTTACAATTTTTTTCTCGGTAGTCGGTCCTGTTTTAAAGACTTAATTAATTTGAATTCACGTCGATAAGTTTATGACCTTTAGTTAAGATATTGTGCAGAATAACTCGAGCTCAGAGGAAGTAACGCATGAGCAATGATGGTTTTTAAATGCGATTTAAAAGATATAAATAAAATCAAATATATATTTTTAAATTTACAACGTCTACACTTCCTTTTCCCTTTCACTGAAAAGAATTACGTTGAGATAATACTTAATGGTACTCTAAAAATGTCACATGCATGCTTTCTATAAATAGGTAAAAGAAAGTGTAAATGCTACTTATAATGCTATCAATGTTAGCTTTCACTTTCTGATTACCACAATAGAGAAAAGCACCACTTATTGATTACCATAAAAGTTATTGATGTCTTCACATAGCATCCCTATATAATATTCATTTATTATAAAAGCTAAATTTTTTCGAAATCGATTTTAATGTTATATTATAATATTTGTTCTCTATAACAACACTTCATTATAACAGCAAAAAAATATCGAAACAAACAAGGATGTTATAGAGAGTTTGACTGTATGTGTTGACCATATGTGGATCTAAGGTTTAAACTCGGTGAGTTTATCATTTAAGGTTTTTGATATTGAGCTCATTATATTTTTACAGTTATAGATTAACAGTCAAAAAATATCGAAACAAACGAGGCTGTTACAGAGAGTTTGACTGTATGTGTTTACCATATATGGATCTAAGGTTTAAACTCTGTGAGTTTAACGTTTAAGGTTTTTGATATTGAGCTCATTATATTTTTAAAGTTATAGATTAATATTTACTACTCCCTCTGTTTCAATTTACGTGAACTCATTTGACTGGACACAGAGTTTAATAAAAGAGAGAAGACTTTTGAACTTGTGATGTAAAATGATGCACATATATTTTGTGTGTCTATAAATCATTGCATAAAGGTAAATTGTTACCAAATAAGAAAAAAGATCATTCTTTTTAGTATGGACTAAAAAAAAATAGATTTACATAAATTGAAACGAATAGAGTATTTATTATAATTTTAATAAAATTTTACACATAAATTTATATTTCGCTTCAAAAATTATGGGTCAAATCGAACTCTTGGATTCATTGGTAATTCGCTCATGGTGTTAACTACTATGATTAATGATAATACTGTATATGCACATGTCATATTGCATTCATATTGAATTGACGTTGAACTATCATTTCAGAAAAATATTTAAATATTCTTAGTTCGCTATAGCAAAAAAACAAAATTTACTCAAAAATTTGCCATTTTACTCTTAAATTTATCACGATAACAACAATCCAGTAAAATTTTATCAAATAGAATATGAAAAAAATAAAATGTACACAAATCACACGCATACTTCGAATGAGTACAAAAACTGTTACCGGGAGACCCTCGGCTCAAAAAACGAATTAAATTTATCAGAAAATACAATAAAAATTTGTCAATATTTTAGAAAGCTATCTGCTACCATATTGAATTCAAGTTAGTCTATTTATTTTCTCACTTCAAGAAATTACAAAAAGTAAACGGTGAACGTGAAGTTCCAATTTGAGGGATGTATCCGTACACTATAGTGTAAAAGGAGCCGATTGGTTTTTTTAGTTATTTACAAACTTATTTTTAGACTTTATATCTTTTTTTTATATATGACAAATTTACTATTATACGTAAGAAATATATTTTTTACACGTAAAAAATCTAAAAATATATTAAAATTATAAAGGGACATAATGAAAAATTATTTCTCGAAAACATTGGTTTACCCAAGGGGTAATATGTTAAGATCGAAATAATCACGTATCATGCGTAAGCTAGTAAAATAAATCTTGAATAACGATAAATCAGACAATAGAAGAGAAATATATCAAAAGAAACACAAATATTTAACGTGGTTCGGTCAATTGGCCTACGTCTACGGCGGAGATGAGCATTCTACTATATAAAAAAGAGTACAAATATCGAGAGAACAACCTCATGAGGAGGCAAATACAAGTGGCAGGGTAATACTTATCCCGAAAAGTTTTCCCTCCAAATAATACTCTCTAACCCTTTATGACTATATTGTGAAAACTACCGCGTACCGAATAAAAAGGAAAGATCCTTAATTTATAGAAGTTTAAAACTTTTTCCTCTAAAAATACGAGAGCCAAATATAAAATATTTATAATTTTTTTTATAAAAAAGGGGTCATTTATAATAAATACATTGCTCGAGAGAGAGGAAAATCAAGGGCGATAAGAAATTTACACAAACACCTGAAATAAAAATGAATTGTATTTGACAAAGCAGTCTGTGTGGCTACAACATAGAGTCCCCCCTCTTGTAATAATTTTGCTGAATAGTGAATACCCTCATTAAAGTCTACTATACTAGTAGTAGTAGTACTATTTTTTGGCCATGGATACAACCATTAAAACCACAAGAAAAGTTGCAGAGAATCTCCAGTCAAGTCTCAACAAAGGCTCATACTGCTGTACAATACAAGTAGCAGTAGCTGTAACAGTTACTACAGTGAGTTAACTCAAAGATAATGGGTGGTTGAGAGAGAGAAAAAAGAAACAATATTTTAGTAAGTGTGTGTATAGAGAGAGATGAAAAGGGGAGAAAAAAGTGGGGTTGAGACAGCAGAAAAGCAAGAAAATTTAGGGGAAAAGTTGAAGAAAATAGGGAAAAGAGGGGGACATAACACACCAGTAATACCCTTTTTGAGGTTCCAAAATTATCATAATCATAATAATAGTAGTACTACTACTGTTGTTGTTCAAGAAAGTGAAATTGGAGAAACCCCTTTTCATAATTCTTCTGTTTCTGCTAGAAAACTTGCTGCAATTCTTTGGGAGCTTCATCACTGTAACATTCCTTTTTCTAAAATGCATAGTAGTAGTAATAATGTTGTTCCTCATTCAAGAACCAGGCGTCTTCAGCCTTATCACCACCATAGAAATCATCTTTATGAGGATAGTAGTAGGGTTCTTGAACACCCTGATCCTTCCCCAAGTTCACCTGACCTGGTAATTTTAGCTACTTTTGTTTTTACCCTTTTGTTTTAATAGTGGCAAAAGTTGGTAATTTAGTTAGTATTGTATGATTCGGGGGGGGGGGGGTGGTGGTGGTGGTTTTTGATTATATTTTCTTGATTGTTTGTGGTAAAGTTGGAATCCTTGAGTTGATTTTATAGTTCTGAGGGTGTTTATGCTAACTTATTATGTTGTTGGAGTTTCTAGGTCATCAGAATTCCCTCTTGTTTTTCCAATAGCTCTGTGAATGGTAGTTACCATTTGTCTTGGTAATTTAGCTACTTTTGTTTTAATAGTGGCAGAAGTTGGTAATTTAGTTAGTATTGTATCATTTGGTGGATGGTTTTTGATTATATTTTCTTGATTGTTTGTGGTAAAGTTGGAATTTTTGAGTTGATTTTATAGTTATTAGGGTGTTTGCTAACTTATTATCCTGTTGGAGTTTCTAGCTCATCAAAATTCTCTCTTATTTTTTCAATAGCTCTGTGAATGGCAATTACCCTTTTGGTTACTAGTGGCAGAACTTGGTAATTTAGCTAGTTTTCTTGATTATTTGTGGTCTCACCTTCTCTAGCCCTCGGTTTATCTGAAACAATCTTTTTGTCCTTCCAGACTTCCAGACCAGGGGTAAGGCTGCGTACATCCTACCTTCCCCTGATTCCACTTGTGGGATTATACTGGATGGTTGTTGTTGTTGTTGTTCTTGATTATTTGTGGTAAAGTTGGAATCTTTGAGTTGATTTAATAGTTTTGAGGGTGTTTGGCTAACTTATTATGTTGTTGGAGTTTCTAGCTCATCAGAATTCTCTTTTGTTCTTCAATAGCTCTGTGAATGGCAATTACCCTTTTGTTTAATAGTGGCAGAACTTGGTAATTTAGCTAATTTTCTTGATTGTTTGTGGTAAAGTTGGAATCTTTGAGGTTTTGGCTAACTGATGTTGTTGGAGTTGCTAGTTTTTACTGTCCCCTTCTGATTCTCTGTCTCTGATGTTCTTTTGTTCTTGTTCATCTCAATTTAATCCACAAGACTTCAACTTTTACAATTCTAAATATGCCTCAGATTCTTTATTTACTTCAAATACTCTTGGATTTGTTAGATCATTTGAGTATCTTAGCAAGCAAGAGATACTGCTTGATTTGCACTAAAGATTATGCTTTGATTCCATAGAGCATTTCATTGCAATAAACTTTTAAGGACCAACAGGTGGTTATGCCTCTAAAGGATTTCCAGCAAGGTTATTTATCACGTTGTCTGAGTTTGTTTTCATGCTTTTGACTGTTGTGCTGGAATAGAGGCATAATCTATTTGGGGTGAGGCATAATCTGTTTTGTACTGGAATAGAGGTGGTTGAAAAGAGCGCATGGATACCCTAAATTTGTTTGACATTAAGGGCGTCGTAGTAGTTGTTGAATTCTGTGTTCAGTTCCTATCTCTTTTCTAAGTTAGAGTATAATTTGAGCTAGCAAAGTTTTGAAATTGTGCAGCATTCACTGACATTTGTGTCTTTTTTATGCCAGCCAGGGAGTGCGGGCAGTTTGAGGAGGCATGTAGCTGCGTCATTGATGCAACATCATCGATCAATTGAAAGGACCAACCATGCGATACAACCTGTATCTCCTGCAAGCTATGGCAGTTCAATGGAGGTAAAGAGAGTTCGTAATTTGCATCGATGACATCTTTATGGGCAATACTTAACTATACTATGGAGAAGTCAATTATGCAGTATTTCATTAAGGAATTTAGAGCTGATGGAAACTGAAGGGGAGCCTTGGAGCAATGGTAAAGTTGTCTCCATGTGACCTATATGTCACGGGCTCGAGTCGTGGAATCAACCACTGATGCTTGCATCAGGGTAGGCTGCCTACATAACACCCCTTGGGAAAGGCCTTCCCCGGCCCCTGCGTAATGCGGGATGCTTCGCGCACCGGGCTGTCCTTTTTTAGAGCTGAAGGAAACTATTTCTCAAAGTAACTTAGGTAAAGAGATCTTATACTCTTTGCATCACAAATCCTCGAAGCCCAATGTCCATTAACTTTAGTTGACCCTTTGCAGCCATAGAATAAATGTCCTTATATCCTAGTTGTTGATTATTCCAATTTTCATAGCTTCTTTCACTGCGAACATCTTGAGAGGATCAATTTTTTTTTCCAGAGGACATTTTATCTCATGGTTCCGAAAAGTGATTAGTAACTTAAATTGGCCATTATTATTCATTGTGGTTGAGGGAGTCCTCTCCACAACAGTGAGTCAAAAGTTCAAGGCTGATAGCCTGAAAGTGATTCGTAACTTGAAAAACTTGCTCCACTAGTTATTTCCCTCGGTAACTATGGAGCAGTCATCAGCTATCCTTTGACCAACATTTGTAGTTTTCTCTTTAGTTTATCTTCAATGTCTGTTTCCTTCCAAGTTATTACTGGATTAATCTGATTGATAACTGCAAACTAAACAATCAGGAATGCAGTTGAAGCAGGCCGTTCCATTCCCTTTTTTTCAATCGCTTGAGCAAGCTATTGTTCTAGTGGATATTGGACAATCTAAGGCATGATTAAAATCCTTTAAATCTGAATTCTAAGATGTTTGTTCCACTGGTGGAACAGTTTCTTTTAATATTTATTTCATTTTTGTGAGACTTGATGCACGAGGCCAATTGTTCAAATCCCATTAGCAATATTTTCTTGTGGCCACCTTTATGGTGCTATAGTTTGTCTGTAGCACGTGCCCCAAGTTTCTCCTTCTTGAATGGATCTAATGTGACTTGTGATGTGCTTCTAGGTAAACCAAAAAGAATGCTTATGCCAAGTACAACAAACGAAAATGACCTTAAAATTATTCTTCTGCACCTTTAGATTGGTAGATGATACGGGGAAAGTACAACGGCCGAGAACATCACTCAATAACTTGTTGTTTTAAGGATAATATTTGTGAATTCTTCATTATTAGAAAAGGAAAATATCATGTAAATTCTTTCCTAATAATGCATCTAAAGCTTCACATGTATATTCTTTCAGATTGCACCTTACAACGCTGCAGCAACACCAACTAGTTCTATAGATTTGAAAGGGAGAATTGGAGAGGCAAGCTACAGCCTAAAAACATCTACGGAACTATTAAAAGTACTGAATCGAATCTGGAGCCTGGAAGAGCAGCATGCATCCAACATGTCACTCGTGAAAGCATTAAAGAAAGAGCTAGATCATGCTCGTGTCCGGATCAAGGACTTGGTGCGACATCAGCAAGTGGATAGACATGAAATAGATGAATTGATGAAGCAGATAACAGAGGAAAAAGTGGTAAGGAAAAGTAAGGAGCAAGATCGGATTAATTCTGCTATTCAATCTGTCAGAGATGAACTGGAAGACGAAAGGAAGCTAAGAAAACGCTCCGAGACCCTGCATCGGAGACTAGCTAGGGAGCTGTATGAGGTGAAAACATCTCTTGCTAATGCTTTGAAAGAGAGGGACAAAGAGAAAAAGTCGCGACAACTTCTTGAAGACCTTTGTGATGAGTTTGCTTGGGGAATAAGACATTATGAACAAGAGCTTCATTCTGTAAGACAGAAATCAGACAAGGATTGGACTGAAAGGACTAACGGCGATCAACTAATTCTGCACATTTCTGAAGCATGGCTTGATGAACGGATGCAGACAAAAGTGGAACCTCAATATGATCAAGGTGATAAAAGCTCAATCGTAGAAAAATTCAGGTCTGAAATAGAGACCTTCCTTCAAACTAAACAAACTGATATCAGGAATAATGGTCGCTTAGGGAATCCCACCGACCGAAGAGGTTCTCTGGTTTCCATCCCTCTTAATGTTCCTGGCAGTGCTCCACAAGATGAGGGTGACGACTACGATTCTGTTAGCAGTGATTCACACTGTTTTGAGTTGCAAAAACCAAGTGCTGCTGAAGAAACAATGAGACCAAATTACATTTTGAGGAAACCTGCGTTACACGAAAGGTCAAAAGGTAGCAGCGTGTCTAATTTGCAAGTGAAGTTTGAAGAACAGATGGCTCGAGCTTCATTACCAAGTGAAAGGAGGAACCAGCTTGACGATAAGGATCCGGGAGAAACTAGTGAAAAGAACCAAGTTGAAATTAGCACTTCGAAGAAGTTCGAAATATGTGAAGTAACAGAAGAAGATAATAGTTCTGGAAAAAAGAATAAAGCTGATGGAACACCTGGAGTCAACTCAAATTATATGATTGATGAATTAATTAGAAGTCACTATTTATTGTCAGAAGGTGGAAACATGCCACCTGAAAATGATTATGAGTTAGCTTCTTATGGAACTTCAGTCAGGAATGCTCGGGCTAGTCCGGTCAGGCAATGGACGGAGAAGCTTCCTCCCTCACATGAGAACATATCTGAGTCATCAACTAAATTGCCACCAGATTTAAAGGAGAATACTTTGAAGGCCAAACTACTGGAAGCAAGAACAAGGGGTCAACGTTCACGATCACGTTTGAAAGGCACCAAGATTTCCTTCTAGTTCTTATGTTTAAATGCTTTGGTAGCTTGAAACAGCATAATGCATGTCAATATTATGGCAATCTGTATGCCATATAAATAGTCGTTGCATGGCAAGTCAACAACATATATATATAGATGAGATGAAGCGAAGTATTTACTTCTGAAAGCTGATCATTTTGTAATGATGGATGAGATGGCAAGTTCAACTGTAACAGCTCCGCATCATATTTGAGTGCCTGCACAGAGATCTGAGTGTTCTGTTTAGGTGTGGTTATTAAAGAATCTTGTTACATTAGCTGCACATCATGTACATTTCTCAGAAAGGTTACCACTTTCCTTCAGTGTACATGGAACTTTTGTTTATATTGAATTTTTCTGGTCTAGGCATGTGACCAGGAGATCACGGGTTCGAGCTGTGGAAACAGCCTCTTGCAGAAATGCAAGATAAGGCTACATACAATAGACCCTTGTGGTCCGCCCCTTCTACGGATCTTGCGCATAGTGAGAGCTTAGTGCACCAGGCTGCCCTTTTTTCTCTTCTGGTCTAGGCAATCTTTTGACTAGTTGGATGATTTTTGTACCTTAATGTTTCATTCAGCTTTGAGTACATTAATGGTGGCTATAAACTAGTACAGTGACACAAGCTCCTTAGTTATAAAAATGTACTTTTGGATATCCTCTTGAGTCCATAAAAGACCTGAGAAACTTGCTTTTTAATGTACATAGGATTCTTGGTCTTGGTCCCCTTACATAATTGATTGTGTTTTCTCATTGAAGTCTATAACACTTGACCATAGGTTATACAGTGGTGGACCTGAAAACAAGGCTAGAGACATTGAGACATCATGTATGTCAGATATTTTCACCAAGGTGAAATGCAGGGGCGGCTCAAGTATATACGGCATAAAGCCAAAGTTTAATATGAGGTCTAAATTTTTAAAAGAAAGTTATGCGATATATTTTTTATTTAAAGTCTATTTTTCTAGTTTTTTTTTGAGATATAAAGTGTTAATAATCCTTTATATAATTGATTTTCCCTAATAATTCGTTTTCGATAGATAATATAGCCAACTCATTTAATCTTTTTTTGAGATACTGTTAATTTCAGATAAGATTTTATAGAGCAATAGAAGTATAGAACTATTGAAAGCTTAAATTTCTTGGAATATGAAGAGATCGGGAAAAGAAAGATTGACTTGAACAAATTAAAAAAGGGAGAGTAAATTTTTTACATGTTGTCTAATGAAGGAGTAAAAAGTGAAAAATTGAAACGTTGGGAAAACTACTCATCTACCATGTTTAAGTAAGTCAAATTATTACTTTATTTATGTATCTAAAGAGTTTTCTTTTCTTTTATATTGAATTACATGTTGTCTAATGAAGGAGTAAAAAGTGAAAAATTGAAACGTTGGGAAAACTACTCATCTACAATGTTTAAGTAAGTCAAATTATTACTTTATGTATGTATCTAAAGAGTTTTCTTTTCTTTTATATTGAAAACTCTACTTTTGTATTAAAAGTACTAAATATTATTTTATAAATACATATAAACATTTTTTTTTTAAAATGGGGCCCCTAAAATTTGAAGATCTAAGGCAGTAAGGCAGTAGCCTTATTACTCAACACATTAGAGCCGGCCCTAGTGAAATGCCGGAAGGTAAAAACACGAGATGGTTTTTTCCATCTGCCTAAGTCTTTGGTAGACAAAGTTACTTGAAACAGATGTTGGTGGAAAGATAGCAAGTAGTCGAGATGGACTCAAGCTGGTTCGGACATCACCGTCATTCAAAGAGAAAAAGTTAAATCCAAAATCACAAATTCGAAAGTTCTTCACCATTTGTGTAAGAACATGTTCCATTATACAAGTTTCCCTTCATCAAAGTAACTGAAAGCATTATGTAAAAGAGGCCAACTACCCCAAAACCACATGACAAGCAATGGAGCTGTTAACAACTAGAATATTAAGAAGAGTCATCATTAATTTAAGTCATCTTCCTTAAGATTAGTTTCTGTCTTTGGAATGAAAGGCAGTATTTCCTTCCTAAGTTCAATAGCAAAATCTGACACACAAAATGTAAAATGAAAACTTCATGTTGGGCTTCTATTTTCTTTGATAAAATGGGCTTCTCTATTAGTGTCACTGCTTAATAAGTCCATTACTCTCCTTAATTGAAAAAAAAAATGAGAAATAGCCAGATTTACAATTGATAATTTAAAAATAGTCACAATTTCAAAAGTAATCAAAATTTATTCACTTTTTCATGTAAAGATAAAATTTGAACAAAAATATCATTTGTAACAACCCGGCCGGCCGTTTTGAGAGTTACAGCCTCGTTACCCCCATTTCTGCTTCTTTTTGTGTTCTTCAGCTATATTATGATATGTCGGGTTGGTTGGCTCGGGCCTGGAGTAGTTGCAAAGAGGATTTGAGACACTTAGTCTCTAAAGTAGAAGCTTAAGTTAGAAAAGTCAACCGGATGTTGACTTATGTGTAAAGGATCTCGGATTTAAATTTTTATGGTTCTATTAGCACCGTAGGTGATTTTGGACTTAGGAGCACGTCCGGAATGTGATTTGGAGGTCTGTAATAGAATTAGGCTTGAATTAGCGAAAGTTGGAATTCTGGCCATTTTAGTCGGCAGTGAAAAATTTGATATCAGGGCCAAAATGGATTTCCAGAAGCTGGAGTAGGTTAGTAGTATCATTTGTGACGTGTGTGCAAAATTTGAGGTCATTCGAACGTAGTTTGTAGGGTTCGGCGTCGTTTGCGAAATTTGGAAGTTTAGAAGTTCTTAGGCTTGAATCCGAGGGTAATTTGATGTTTTGATGTTGTTTTGAGCGATCCAAAGGTTTGACTAAGTTCGTATGATGTTATGGGACATGTTGATATGTTTGGTTGAGGTCCCGAGGGCCACGGGGTGATTCCGTGTGGTTAACGGCATATTTGGAACTTGGAAATTATAGCTGAAGCTGCTGGTTCTGGTGTCTTCCGCACCTGCGGAGTGGGAGCTGCAAGTGCGAGCTCGCAGGGGGAACCTGCGGAGCCACAGATGCGACCATGGAGGACCTGGGCAGGAACCGCAGGTGCGAAGGCATTTCCGCACCTGCGATGATTGCAGATGCGGTCGAGAGGTGCAGAAGCGGTCCTAGGGATTTTAAGTGATTTTCAGAGAAGCGGAGCTTGCTCCGCAGATGCGGAGAAGGGACTGCAGGTGCGGCTTCGCTGGGCAGAATATATAAATAGAGGACTTCATGATATTTCCTCATTTCCACCATTTTCAACTTGGACTTTGGAGCTTTTAAGGTGATTTCTGAAGGGGATTCAAGGATTTTCACTGAGGTAAGTCCCTTGAGCCTAAGTACCCTTAGCTTTGGTGTTTTCCCGTTGATTTGTCATCTAATTAGTGGGGTTTTGAAGTGAAAATTTGGGGGTTAGGGCTTGGGATTTTGGAGAGTATAATTTGGGGATTTGAGGGACTTAATAATGTCGGATTTTAATAAATTTTATATGGTCAGACTCGTGAGTGAATGGGCTTCGGGTTTTGTAAATTTTGTTGGATTCTGGATGTGGGCCCGGGGGCCGGGTTTGAGACGATTCGGATTTGGGGCTATGAAATGGTGCTTTTCTTGTAGAATTGATTCCTTTAGCGTATAGTGATCGTATTGTATTGCTTGTGGCTAGACTCGAGACATTTGGAGGCCGATTTGAGAGGCAAAAACGTCACAGAATAGGAGTTTGGCTTGGTTTGAGGTAGGTAATGCTTTCAAACTTGGTTCTGAGGGTTCGAAACCCCGAACTATCTGTTATGTGGTTAGTATTGAGGTGACATGCATGCCACGTGACGGGCGTGCGAGCGTGCACCATGAGAATCGTGACCTGGTTCATTCCATGACACTGTTTAATGACTCTTTCTTGTTGATATTCGTGTTTCCATTATGTGATAAAGTAAATGAGCTATAAATCATGCTTGATATCATGTTAGGGCTTTACGTCGATACTGTTGGGACCCCTAGTGGTCGTTTCTTGCTGTCATTGATTCATTGATATTCTGTACTCGGTCATATTCATGCATTTCATATCATATCTCAATCTCAGTTACTCCCTCCGTTTCATATTAAATGAGGTACTTTCCTTTTTAGTCCGTTCCAAAACAAATGACACATTTCTAAATTTGGAAATAATTCAACTTTAAACTCTTTCATTCTATCCATTTACCCTTAATGAGAAGCTTTTATAGCCACACAAATGTCATGGACCCACAAACTTTTTACCCCTTAAGCTTTTAAGACCACAAGTTTCAAAAGTCTTCTTCTTTTTTCTTAAACTCTGTACCGAGTCAAACTACCTCATATAATATAAAACGGAGGGAGTATTATTTATTGGTACATCATATCATTATTCCGGGCTAGTTTTCATGGTATTGTGAGCCCGTGGGTGAGATTAGAGAGTGATGACTGAGTGAGGCTGAGAGCCTGATTATGAGTGACAGTTATGGGATAGGGCTGCACGCTGCAACGATTATATTGATTTGTGATAGCGTTTGGGCTGAAGTAGCCTTATGGAGTCTGTACACACCCCCAGTAAGCGCAATTGATATTATTATTGGAGATGGATCTTCTCCATGAGGCTGGATTGTCCTACGTCCTCGGTACTGGAGACTGATGGTCAGTGATATATATATTCCGAAATGGATCTTCCCTGGGCCGTGTAAGCCATATACAGTACCAAGTGGTTGTGAGGATAATATTATTACCAGGAGATGGATCTTCTCCATAGGTCTGGATTGGCCTTCCTCAGTACTGATTGACTGCTCTCAGAGAAGTATATAATCCGGGATGGATCTTCCCTGAGCCATATAAGCCATATACAGTAGTGAGTGGACGAGTATTTGAGAGTGTGAGCACTCGAGATATTCAGCATGGTGCATCGCATACAACATGTGCATTGGCATGTAGATGTAATAGAGTTTTATTCTTCACCTTTTCATATCTGCTCTATCTTACTGTTCCAGCTGTCTATTAAATTGAAAGCATGCCTACGTTTCTACACTTATATTTCTATTATTTCTGTTGAGGTTGAGTTTGTCACTACCTTTTAGTCCATAGTTTAGACTCGTTACTTACTGAATTGGTATACTCACGTTACCCCCTGCACCTTGTGTGCAGATTCATGCACTTTTGGTCCCAGTGGCAGTTGCTGATCGAGGCTTCAGGTTTTAGGAGACTATCGAGGTATCTGCACGGGGTTTGCAGGCCTTGACTCTCCTTCTTTATCTCCAGATGTATTTCAGTTTGTTTCTTTAAACATTGTAATAGACTATGTTCTCCTCTAGATACTCATGAACTCAGTGACACCCCGATTTTGGACAGTTGTATCGTAATTTGGATTTTATGTTGTTTTCAGAAATGTTCCTTAATGAATTGTCGCTTCCATGTTTATTGTTTAAAAATACTTTTGCGGTGTTGGATTATTGAGTTGAGGCTGGCCTAGTTCCACAATAGGTGCCATCACGATAGGTCGGGTTTTGGGTCGTGACACCGTTATAGTAGAATTGACCCAAATAGCCGACTATCCAACTGCTTAAACTAAAAATAGCCGGCGGAGGTATAATACATGTATAGTTTATATATTATATGTGTATAGTTGTGTATAATCAATGCATAATCTATGTATATGACTTTAAAAAATAAACAACAAATATGGTGGACTATTTGTGTAAAAATTCCCTTAAAAATCTGAAAATATTCTCGCATAATATGCTGGAGTTCAAATTTTTTTACGTATGAGCTTCCAACATAATGTGATGGAATTTCATAATATGTTGTAGTTCCAATATGATATGCTGGAAGTTTATATGTGAGAGCTCTATAATCCAACATATATACTGGAACTTTTCGCGTTCAACAAAATAGTGGCTATTTTTCAATGACATTACAAATATTGCCTATTTTTCAATTACTAGTCCGAAAACTGGCTTGCCCTTGTTATTTTCACCCTTAATTGCGTTGCTAGTCTCTGTTAATATATATTTGGGCCTTACTCAAAAAACATGGAACAATCGTATGATTTCGTTGCGTGTGCTTTTTAAACCGGATTATATTTAGTATTTTAGTTCATATGTATTGACAGTTTTTACACTTACTATAGGTTAATCGTTTGTAACAAGCCATATACCAAAATTTTCTATTAGTTAGCTCGAAATGCAGGATAAGATTGCGTATAATATATCCTTGTGGTCCAACCCTTCCTCGGACCTCGCGCATAACGGCAGCTTAGTGTACGGAGCTGCCCTTTTTTTAGCTTGGATTGAGAGAGCTGTCCAATAACCTTGGTCAAGAAATTGCTTTTATAAAGAGGGAGTGGAGTCTCTTACAAGATCTTCCTTTCTTCTTTTCTTGTGCAAGTGTATAATGCACATGGTGGAGGGCGGTCTGGCGAGGATAGGTCAAGGAGGACTGACATGCTTTTAAGATGGATGACAAGATTCTAAGGAAGGGGGCACATGTCACGAATCCCAATCAGAATGGGAGAGGAAAGTGAGGCATGACACAAGTTCACTTGATACGTGCGCTTTTGGGCTCGATGATGACGTAGCCCAAGGGACAAACTCATAAGGTTTGTTAGGCCAAAGCAAAAAATACGTGACATGAACTTGGACCGTGACACAGTTAGTTACACTTTTGAATTAAGAAAACTCTGCCTAAAAGTGCTTAGTCATGTGTCGATGGACCAAAATGACCTCATGAGCCCAAAAGCAAGTCACATTGCAAGAAAGACGTATTGGTTATTAATTAACCTAATAGTGAATTCTTTATAATTAGAATAGATTTCCTTCTGAGTTGAAAAATCACTCATCTACCCCATGCTATCCAAAAAAATTCTTTCTTAGCACAACAAATTGGTAAAATATAAGAATAAAACTTATAATCACTTAATTGAATATCATCGTGCTCTTTAATTTGTTTCAAATCCTCTCTTACAATCTAGAAAATAAAAAGACGACCATTAGTATAAGATTGTTATAAAATAAAAGCAATTTAGTAAAACATGAGCAAGAAATAAAAGCAATTTAGTAAAACATGAACAAAAATAAAGATAGAGAAAAGGAAGAGATTTTCTTCTTGAATTGTATGTATTTTCCTATCGATTACAAGGCCTTTATATAAGCATAAAAAGTGAAGAAAATATGTCATGGAATATGTCATTGAACATACAAAATATGTCGTTAAATATGTCATTAAGCATTTGCGATGAAAATCATGGAAGAAGAGTAGACATCCACCATAATGTGATATTTATCATAACACTCCCCCTTAGATGTCCATAGATAATGTGTCTCGTTAAAACCTTACTAAGAAAAAACCATGTAAGGAAAAAATTTTAGTGAAGGAAAAAGAGAACACATATCTGTAATACGCTTTATTTGCTACCTCGTTAAAAACCTTACCAGTAAAACCCAGTGGGACAAAATTTAGGCTAAGGAAAAAAGAGTACAACGCGTATCTTACTCCCACTCATGAAAACATCACTTTATTTCCAGAAGGCGGCACATTCCAATCTTCTATCTCAACTTCTCAAATGTTGAGGTTGGTAATGCATTAGTGAACAGATCAGCCAAATTTTCACATGAGCGAATCTGTTGAACATTAATTTCACCATTTTGTTGAAGATCATGCGTAAAAAAGAACTTTGGTGAAATGTGTTTTGTTTTGTCTCCTTTGATGTATCCTCCTTTCAATTGAGTAATGCATGCAGCATTGTCTTCATATAGTGTAGTTGGATTATCTGTTTTCATAAGAAAACCACACATTTTCTGAATATGCTGAGTCATTGATCTCAACCAAACACATTCTCGACTAGCTTCATGAATGACTATTATCTCAGCATGATTTGAAGATGTGGCAACTATTGTTTGTTTCATTGAACGCCATGATATAGCAGTACCTCCATATGTAAACAAATAGCCTGTTTGAGATCGGGCTATATGTGGATCAGAAAAATAACCTGCATCGGCATAGCCAATAATTTATGACTTGAATTCATTAGAATAAAATAATCACATATCTGTGGTTCCCCGAAGATATCTAAATATATGCTTAACACCATTCCAATGTCTTCTTGTTGGAGAGGAGCTGAATCTTGCTAATAAGCTCACTGCAAAAGCAATATCTGGTCGAGTATTGTTGGCAAGATACATCAATGCCCCAATTGCACTAAGATATGGAGTTTCGTCACCAACGAGCTCTTCATCATTTTCTTGAGGCCGAAATGAATCTTTATTTATGTCAAGCGATCTCACAACCATTGTGGTACTCAATGGATGTGCATTATCCATGTAAAATTACTTTAAAACCTTTTCAGTATATGTTGATTGATGGATAAAAATTTCATTTGGTACATGCTCAATTTGGAGGCCAAGACAAAGTTTTGTCTTACCAAGATCTTTCATTTCAAATTCTTTCTTCAAACACTCTACAACCTTTGGAAGTTCTTTCGAAGTGCCAATGATATTCAAGTCATCAACATACACAACTATGATGACAAATTCAGATCCAGACCTCTTAATAAAGACACAAGGGCAAATTGGGTCATTTTTGTACCCTTCATTTAGCAAATAATCGCTAAGGCGATTGTACCACATCCTCTGTGATTGCTTCGATCCGTATAAGGATTTCTAAATCTTTATTGAACAAGTTTCTCTTGAACTTTTATGTGCTTCAGGAACTTTAAATCTTTCAGGGATTTTCATAAAAATTTCATTGTCCAGTGAGTCATATAAGTAGGCTGTGACAACATCCATCAACTGCATATCAAGTTTTTCATGGACTGCCAGATTTATTAGATACCTGAAGGTAATTGCATCTACCACAGGAGAATATGTCTCCATATAATCAATGTCAGGCCTTTGCGAAAATCCTTGTGCCACAAGTCGTGCTTTATATCTTACGACTTCACCTTTCTCATTTTGTTTTCGCACAAAAACCCATTTGTAACCCACTGGCTTGACACCTTCAGGCGTTCGGACTATTGGTCCGAAAACTTCATGTTTTTCGAGTGAAGCCAATTCCGTTTGAATTGCGTTTTTCCATTTTGGCCAATCATTTCTCTGTCTACATTCATCGATAGATTTTGGCTCAAGATCCACATCTTGTTGCATTATTTCAACTGCAACATTATATGCAAAATTGTTGTTAACAACAACATTATTTTGGTTCAACCTTTTTCCCGTAGAGACATAACTTGTTAATATCTCTTCATTTTCATCATTTCCAGGTACTAGAACCTCCTATGAGGTCTTATCAATTGCTATGTTATGATCAACTTGATCATTTGCTCCTTTCCTTTTTTGGGGATTCTTATCCTTGGAACCAATTGGTCTACCACGTTTAAGGCGTGGCCTAGACTCATTTGCATTATCATACTGTCCAGTTGGGACATCAACTCGAATTGGAGCATTTACAACTGGAATATGCGATTTAGTAACCCGTGGAAGGTTAGTAAATGCATCTGGCAATTGATTTGCAACGTTTTGTATATAAATGATCTTTTGAACTTCTTATTCACATTGATTTGTGCGAGGATCTAAATGAGATAGAGATAATACGTTCCAATCTATCTCTTTTTCTAGTTGTTTATTTTCTCCCCCTAATGTTGGAAAAACTGATTCATCAAAATGACAAAACAAATCAGGCTGTAAATAAATCTCCTGTCATAGGCTCCAAATATTTAATAATAAAAAGAGATTCATAACCAACATATACTCCCAACCTTCTTTGGGGACTCATCTTTGTGCGTTTTGGTGGAGCAATTGGAACATATACTGCACATCCAAAAAATTTTAGATGGAAAATATTTGGCTCCTGACCAAAAGCCAATTGTAATGGGAAGACGTTATGATAATTGGTTGGCCTTATGCGCACAAGTGTTGCTGCATGCAAAACAGCATGTCCCCACACTGAAAGGGGAAGTTTTGCCCTCATTAACAATGGTCTAGCTATTAGTTGGAGGCGCTTAATCAATGATTCTGCTGGACCATTTTGAGTATGAACATGAGCAACCGGATGCTCAACTTTTATTCTAGTGGCCATACAATAGTCATTAAAGGCCTGAGATGTAAATTCACCAGCATTATCAAGACGAATTGTCTTAATTGCATAATCTGGAAATTGTGCTCTTAACCTTATTAATTGGGCCAACAATCTCGCAAATGCCATATTACGAGTTGACAATAAGCACACATGTGACCATCTTGTAGATGCGTCTATCAAGACCATAAAATACTTGAATGGTCCACATGGAGGGTGTATATGCCCACATATATCACCTTGTATACGTTCCAGAAATGCAGGGGATTCAATCCCAACTTTAGCTGATGTTGGTTTAATAACCAAATTTCCTTGAGAACAAGCAGCACATGAGAATTCCTTAAATTGAAGAATCTTCTTGTTCTTGAATGTGTGCCCATTTGAATTCTCTATTATTCTGCGCATCATGTTAGAACCGGGATGGCCCAACCGATCATGCCAAATGATAAAATCATTAGAAGTAGTAAACCTTTTGTTTACTATGGCATGTGATTCAACCACACCAATGTTTGTGTGGTACAATCCAGAAGAAAATGCGGGCAATTTTTTGTGCAAATATCTTTTACCCGTTTTTATTGTAGTAACATAAAGGTATTCAACCTTTCCTTCATTTGATGTCTCAACATGGTAGCCATTTTGGCGAATAGTTTTGAAACTCAACAAGTTTCTTTGAGACTTACTACAATACAATGCATTATCAATAGTTAATATCGTTCCTCCGGGTAATAATAAGGCCGCTCTTCCAGAGCCGTCAATCAACTTTGCACTACCGGATATTGTATTAACATAGGCCTTTTCATAACCAAAAAAGAAAAAAAAATCTCTTAATATTGTGTGAGTTGTAGCACTATCCAAAAGACATAAATCTTCATTGCTCATTTTGGATCCAATTGAAGACTGGGGAATTTTAATTTCTTCATAAAAAAAATACATCATGAGAAATACGAAAACAACTAACATCACCAACGACAACATAAGACAACTTAAGTACTACTTGAAAATAAAAATAACTTTAGACGAGACAAAAACACCGAAAATAAAAATAACAACATAATTGCATTCCCCATTAAAATGATCAAACATTAGTTTTGATCTCCAAAGAAGTCAACTTCCAAATGAGTAATATCATCGAGGCCTTGAAAATCATCATCATTCAATACAAGATTTGCCTCGGCATTGTCATCATTTTTGTTTGAAGGCCCTGCCTCAAAATCATTTTTAAAGGACAAATGTGACTCCACTGGAGCATTAACAGAAGATGCTCCAACATTATTTGCCTTTCTTTTAAAGGAGTTTTTGATAAAGCCTGACAAAATGCTCAAGTACACGACATTCAATTTTTCAATGACCTTTCATGCCACAGCGGTGGCTGTTACCGCTTTTACCTCGTGAAGGATTGTTTTGAGAACTCATATTATTTTCTCGTTTGTCATGGCCACCACTATGACGACTATTATATCGTCTCTTACCATTGTCATGCCCACGTACATTCATATGACCATGATTATTATTCTGTATTTTTTCAGACTTATCACGTCTAGCTGTCATATTTGCTTTAGGAAGCGGAGCTGACCCTGTGGGACGAACTTCATGATTTTTCAGCAAAAGGGTATTATGTTGCTCAGCCACCAGAAGGCATGAGATCAATTCAGAATACTTTTTAAAACCCCTGTCACGGTATTGCTGCTGTAATACCATATTTGAGGCATGAAAAGTCGTAAGAGTCTTTTCCAATAAATCCTCATCATTCATAACTTCCCCACATAATTTCAATTGGGAAGTTATTCGAAATACAACAGAGTTATACTCACTTACGGTCTTAAAATCTTGCAACCGTAAGTGCATCCACTCATATCGAGTCCTTGGCAATACCGTAGCCTTAAGGTGATCATACCTTTCCTTCAGGCCAGTCCACAATTCAAGTGGATCTTTCACTGTTAAATATTCAACCTTCAAACCTTCATCCAATGATGACGAAGGAAAATCATGGCCTTCGCTTTGTCCTGGCTTGATACCTCATTACCATGAGTAATGGTGTTACCAAGGCCTTTAGCAGCTAAGTGAATCTCAGCATCGAGAACCCATGATAGATAGTTCTTTCCAGAAATATCAAGTACCACAAACTCAAGCTTTGACAAGTTCGACATAGTGAAGACTATCAAGGAAGATAAATAATTAAAAATTATTAGGATAATAGCGTAAAGAAATGATTACACTAAACTCTTCTGATTTTGTATGATATTTAGGTGAAAAATACCAATCCAAAATGAATGATAATGGTATATTCGTCTATACGTCTGTTGTTCCCAATGTACTGGATAATAAAATTTTATTAGCTCCTCTTAGCTATGAGATTATTACTAGGAATATTTACTATAACGTCATGAGATTCATGATTATTTCTGTTTTCCATTGTGTTAGAAGGATTATTTCTATTTTCCAAAAGATTTACACTTTTGTTCATCGATCTTTGTTAGTACTATATTCATGAATAAAAAAAAATGATGTTCAAGTGTATATTATGATGAAACATCACAAGAATAAATAAATAAATAAATGAACCAGTATTCATTTGGCGGAATATACTCATATGTATATCTGGAAAAAAAAAACTAAAGAATTATTAGCCTTGATAATTTTGACAGTAAATCATAGAGATATACCTCGTAAGAAGAGGAGTTCAACCTTGAGGTTAGAGACTTCGTGCTGATAACGTGTTATAAAATAAAAACAATTTAATACAACATGAGCAAGAAATAAAAGCAATTTAGAAAAACATGAACAAAAATAAAGATAGAGAAAAAGAAGAGATTTTCTTCTTGAATTGTGTGTATTTTCCTATCTATTACAAGGCCTTTATATAGGCATAAAAAGTGAAGAAAATATGTCATGGAATGTGTCATTGAACATACAAATATGTCATTGAATATGTCATTAAGCATTTGAGATGAAAATCATGGAAGAAGAGTAGACATCCACTATAATGTGATATTTATCATAACAAAGATATCTATTTACAAATGAGTATTAGTAAAATGCATCTCCATTGGCAGATGATTTAACAATATTAAATAAAGTTTAATGCAAATTGTAGTCAACATGGTATATGAATATTATATGATTATATACATTTCCTTAGTTTTAACATAATGTCATTGTTTTTGCTTGCGAAATGTAGTAATTTATTGCGCTATTATGCTTGCTTTAGTTGGACAAAGATTATGAAATCTTAATTAGTGGAGTTGACTAAATATGAAATTTTAACTTTCTTCAAGACAAATCTAGAGACTATCTTACCTTGAAAAGGACATTTAAATGTTGAATCAAACTTAGAAAAATTAATTGGTAGTTATACAATAACGGTGGAACAAAAGTTCCATTATGAATTCAACATAGAACTCCAAAAGTTTACTATATATAATTAATAATGCGATAGAAGAGACTAGAAAACCATTGGTAATTTCACTTTTGGTGCTAGGTAGCTGAGTCCCACTATAAAGTGTTAACTTTCTTTTTCTTAAACTCGTTTAATTAATTACTAATCTCAATATAGATTTGCAACACTTGACTATGTACTCATGTCCAAGATTTCAGATGATGCTTGAAAAGACAATAGTGATTAATGAACTAATCAAGTTCATTTCATACTAAGAGCCCGTTTGGCCATAAAACATATTTTACATTTTTTGAAATCAGTGTTTGGTCATGAAATTTTTAATTTTCACTTGAAAATGAATTTCGAAAATTTGAAAAACTTCAAAAATCATTTTTCAAAATCTTCACTTGAGATCGCTCACAAAAATTCAAAAAAATCCCAAAATTATATTCATGTCCAAACACAGTTTAATTTCAAATACTATTTTCACTTGAATTTTTTTAATTTAATCTTTTTCAAAATTTTACCATTCTTATGTCCAAACGCCCACTAAATCTTTTCCTAATGGATTAGAAACACATAGGCCCCAACATATAAAGGAAAATCAAACTTTAAACCACATTCAAGATTTTCCATGTCTTGAATCCAATTAGTAATTCTCTCTGTCAGATCACTAGTCATCTCTCAAGAAGAAATCAATCAAAAATTTCCATCATTTAACCACTAAATACTAGTGCATATTACAACTAGACAAGATAGGTCCCAACTAAAGCTTCAATTCATTGAGAAAATTGCAACTATTAGTGATAATAACTTGAGGAGACTTTGTGTGGGTTAAAGATGGTGCATATATCAATTATAACTTGAGAAATCTTTGTTGAATATCTGAAAGCTAAGTATGAGCCTATTTTAGGGTAGAAGTATATCCTTATTTAGCATAGCTTTGTTTTTGAGCTTTGTGGTTCACATACTAAAGCAACAAAATATAGAAGAATTTATATACAGCTAGCAACAACAAATAACAACAACATGCCCATTCTATTTCCATCGGGGAGGTCTGGTGAAGATATAGTGTGTACATAAACCTTATTCTTATCTTGTGGAGATAAAAATAATATTTCCTATAGCAAAGGCAAACCCAAAATTTACCGAGTGACGGGACACCACTATTTTGCTCAATTAGTGCCCCCTAAAGGCTACTAGTGTTAAGGATACTAAGTTATTTATATTATCATTTTCAAGATATATACATATACATATACAAAAATTTTGCCAAAATTTATAAAGTCCAGTAACCCTCAATACTACATCGATCCGTCTCTATCCAATAGACCCTCGCCACAAGAAAAACATTTGGAATCAAGTTTGTTTCCTTTCAAAGATTCTTTTTTGAGGAAAGGAGAAATAATAAGAGAATATATAGATGGGGCACTTGTCAGTCTCAGGCTTATTAAGAGAAAATCACTATATTAAGGGACTAAAGTTTAGTCAATTATGTTAATAATATGAAGAGAACAAAACCAGCTCATATTAGAGTTTGTATTTTAATTTTCTTTTTTTTTCCTTCTTTTTTTTTCTTCTTCCGTTCTTATAATACACATTTTAGTGGTTTAGGGTTTCACTAATAGGTTCTTCGCCAATTTCATAGTCACTTAAGAAAATGCAACGAACTTACTATTAGTGAAATTACTACAACAAATAAGAAAATGAAATTTATTACACGTCTCGTCTTCTAGTCTCTTAATATCAATATCCATTTAATATAATAAAGTTGATAAACATCCACGAAAATATAAAACAAGAAAATGAAATTTATTACACGTCTCATCCCATATATATATGTTGTGGAACAGAACATAAGAACATAGAGGAAAGTATCAGACAAAAGGACAAGAAAAAAGGAAAAGAAAGGTCGGGCAATAAGAAGAAATACATCTTCAACTCTTCAATAGATGATTGGAGGATAGTTTGGTAAATTCAGCCTAGCTAAGAGGAGACATTGTCTAGGAACTTGTAACACCAAAAACCAAGAAAAATAGTTGTCGTAGAGCTTCATCCATCTTATTCCATGAAAAATATCTCAGCATATAGTAAGAGAAATCCATTGTAGAGCTTCAGAAAAACCCTAAAAGCTTCACATATAAACAACTCAAATGTTAAATAATTTAGGTTAAGTATGAGGCCAGAATAAAAGAAATATAATCATCTTAACAAACCTTTAGCTGCAAATAAAAAAGACAAAGCCGTTAGTGTTAACCCTAATCACCCAAGAAAATTCCTTGTATTAATTAACCCTAGCAAGTAAAACCATATCAACAACCAAAAATAAAAAAACCATAAGATTCCAAGCTTTATTCATATGATAACTAGCTAGTTTAAGTACTAAAAAGGAAAGGAAAAAAAAGGACAAAAGTATATTAGTAATATACTATATGTTTTGTCTGGTCAGAAATAGTCAGATGCTTGCAAACAATCAAGACTGTTATTATGCATATTAACATGAACATAACAAAGTAATGAATAAGATTGAAGTAGGGAGATATATAGTCAGTATGAAAACAGGTAAAAGGGAGCTCCCTTCAGTCCAAGCACAGGAAGCTTAAGACACAACTTGTACTCCCGCTTCATTCATTCAGCCACTGAGATGCTTTTGACTATCTAACCTCAGCATTTGGATGAATGAGTCGGCAGCAAATTGAACCTTATCACCTCCCATGTGTGGACTGAAGAAAGCTCTCTTCGTAACTATACCATCACTATTAAGATACAATAACGATGTTAAAATTACGCCTCAATTTCAAGCAGTTGAATTGACCATGCGTGCATCCTCACTACTCATGTTGATCCATTTAAGCCCATCTCCAATAAGATATTTAGCATAAAACTTAACCCTATAACACAAAATTAGCCCTTAGGAATCTCTATCCAAAACATTTGATAATAGCCAAAGGTTTATAACATGACATGTGAAATAATACTTGATATATAAAGAGGAAACAATAGGAACATTAGGAAGGAAATGTGGAGTTCATGGGGTTTATGAGTAGAAGAAATGGCTTTATATAAGCTAAGGAAAAGGCAATGACTTGACAATATAATGGTTTAAAATATTGCTATTGTACTTGTACTATATGAAAGAAAGTTTATTCGTATTCTTTATTTATTTATTTATTTTTCTTGGTTGCCATACTTAGTTTTGTATCGTACACTCCTTCCAATCTTATTGCATTTGGGAAAAGCCCATCACTTCCTTTTCATATGCTTTGCTTTTGATTGATTTTAATATTGGAAATATATGTACAGACAATATATGGGATAGGAGCATAAACAAGAAATTAAAAGAAAATGATGAGCATGTCTTGCACTAACAGTTGATTAACCACTTATAGCATTTGATGTTGGGAGTATTAATATTTGTTTATGTGAAAGATTAAGTCAACCATTTTATCACTTCCCTTTGTTATTTCTTTAAATTTAACAAACTAGGAGTAATAATTAAGCTTTTATATCTGTTAATGGGAAATTTAGGTCGAATGATATTTGGTTCCTTGAAAACGTTCAAATATTTGTTCTTAATTTTATCTCCTTGAACTAAATAATCTCTTATTGGAAGGACCATATGAGATTTTGAAAATAAAAACAAAAATAAAAATTAGTATATACTCTTGGAAAAATATGATGTGCTTAATTGAAATTTTTTATACCCTAAATCTCACGATCATAACAACATTTTACTTTCTTTTTTTTAAAGGGCACCTTGGTTTGCTAATCTCCCATTATGTATGGGATTCACAGAACGGTTAGATCATATTGGGTTTATTGGACAAAGACATTACATTCCTGCAAGATATTATTTTCACGACGCAATCTTCGAGTCACAAAGTAAATTTAAGCCATTTCTTTCGAGTAAATCATATATGTCAAAAACGTTATTTGTGGTTAGTGCTCCTGAAAGAGAATGAGGACAATTAATCATATAATATAGTATATAAATATCCTTATTTAGCAAAGATTAACGAAAGATTAAGCACCTAAGACCACTTGTGACGTTTACCAAAAGAAAAATAGTAAAAAGGTTGTACAGAAAACCCTAAAGATTCCACTATAGACCCTAGGGTTAATTCCCCTAATTGGGGCCAATTGGTATAATCCTAGTTTGACAACTCTTAGTAGCCTTTTTATTTCTGTTCATTCTTGTCTGTCTGTGTGTCTAACCTACTCTTTTATTCTCCTAGCTACAGAAAAAAGAACAGATGGATCTTATAATTTTTAATTATATAGCAAGATAATACGTGTATGAATAGAAGTTGATCAAGTCCAATCTGAGTTTGAGCGCAGTTTTTTAATCTGTTTAAGAAAAAAATACATTCATATTAATTCTTAATAAAATTTCCTCAGTTTGGTCATTTTACTCTACCCAATTAAGTAGAGTTTTATTTTTAGAAATTCTTATTCTGTAACATCTCCTTCACGGTGTCAATGTCTTCTTTCATTTTTTTCTTCTTTACGGATGTAGAGAACAACAATTAAAAATAACATATACAGTGTAATACTACAAATGTAATCTGTGGAGGGTAATGTGCACGCATACATCCTTACCTCTATCTAGGACAACTAGAGAGACTGTTTCCGAAAGACCCTGACCTCAAAAAAATAAAGTAGTTTAAAGAAAATATGATACCAAAGAAGACATGAGCAAAGAAGTGTTAACACCAGCGGGCTAATAACAAAACTGAAAAACAGAGGAAATATCATATAATAATAGAAGTCTAAAAGTAAAGGAATACGAGAATAATACTAGAAAAACCGATAAAGAAAGAAAAGTTGAAATGTAATGAAATGGCAAATGTTCTTCTACTTTACAATGGTTTTATGGTACAAATTTAGATTAATCGAGTCAGCCGTGAGTTCCGAACACCGGATGATTAAATTAAAAATAAAGGACCTTTTTACTATGGCTTGTAATTTTTATGTAGTCTAGTTCATATAATTCATCGTACTGAATGCACTTTGCCGCTATACAGATACCCCCAAGAGCTTGAGCAATAGAGAACTTTACCCTATATTTAGAAGGACGTGGGGAAAAAATGAAATAAATGGAATATTCAATCATTGAAATTCTTGATATTTGAAGAGAAAATGCTATTTTACGTTTTCCTTTTATTAGTCACTAGTATTAGTACTCGCGCGATGCGCGGACACAGCCCATGTCGGATTGTGATTTGAATTATTTGAATTATGTATAAATAACTTTAAAATATAAACCTTCCAAATAAAATTTATAGATAATCATTAGATATTAATTAAGAAGTAAGACATGAAACCATTTTGCAAATCTCTTAGTTGATAACTTGTTTTCTTTTTCTATATTTATATAATCCAACCGGTTAATTTTAGTACTTGAATTTTGTTTCGTTATCAATATTTAAAAAAAAAATACTAAATATGTCATGTGGTGATTTGTCTCGTTTGAACATATTAGATCATATTATTTTAATAAAATTCTTAGTATCATTTTATTTTTATCTCAAACTCCAATAAGTCTTATTCTTTTAAAATTTACACATTTTTTTGTTCTTTGCTTATAATTATTATATTATTTATTATTTGATATTATTATATTTCATATGATTATTTTCGGGTTACTAATTGACTTACTATCTTACTTATTATCCATTTAATAATTATAGATACATATTATTTTTTTATTCTTGAAATTTAATATATTTTACGCTTTTATCCTCTTGCTCGAAAATATTTTACTATTTAATTCTATCAGTATTATTTTTTAATATTATTCAGTTATTTATTTTGTTTTATTTTAAAATAATTTAAAGTATAAATATCCTCACACTATCTTTATTTTTTTCTTTATACAGTATATTCCCTACTAAGAAATTTTTAATTAATTTTTTATATTAATATTTTACCTGTAATCAAAATAATATCATATTTTACTTTAAATTATAACTTTGATTAGGCTAAAAGATTAATATACAAGTTCTTTGATTATTATAAAATCTATTGAGTTTTTCTTATATTTATCTTTTGTATTACATGCAATAAATTTTCTTTCCTTTTAGTTTCAAGATACAAAATTTGATTTTTTATTTTCGTTAAAAAATTACTTATATTATATATTTATTTTATATTTTTTAAAATTTAATTCTATTTCTAGCAAGACTTTAATTTTTGGTGGTCCTATCCATAGTTTGAGCATTCTCATCATAATGTTAAGAACTTTATAACATTAAGTAAAATAGTATTTTTCTTTCATTTCTAATATTAAATTTTTAATTATTTTTTTACTTTTGCTATTATGTTATCAGATATATGATATTATCACAGTTTCATACGGCTTTTAATTAAGTTGCCACTTTATTTAATATAATTATCCATTACTATCCTTTAATATAATATAGATAAATCAAGAATTTTTTTAATCTTAAAATAAGTATCTATTTTATTTAAAAACATTGCTTGAATCTTGAGTACTTATTTAAATTTATCAATTGTATTTTTAAGTATTTTATTTCACTTTATTTTATTTTATAAACTAATTCTTAGCATAAACATTCTCACACTATTTCTAATTTATTCTAAATATTTTTCTTTATATATTTTAAGAAGAATTTTTTTATCTTCAAAAAAGTTATATCCTTCTAATTTTTAATTGGGATGCATTTTTAAAAATTATCTTATGCTTTCAATAACTGCACTCAATTAGATACTAATCTAAAAATTAATTTCTTATTTGTTGGAACACATTATATCTAATGATAATATTTTCACTATCATTTTATTTTTTATGTACTATTTTTAAAAATAATAAAATTATGAAATGAAAGAAAACAGATCAAGTGGTTAGTGAATAATTATATTTGGAAAGCTATCAAAATTTATTTACTATAAGAATGTGTGTCAATTTTAATTGATTTCTACCATAAATTAAATTTGAGCAAATATAAGTTGTTTTATCCTTATTAAATTAAAAATCCTATTTAGATTATGTTTTAAAATGTTAAGTGACACTTTTTCAATACGTCACTTAGCTTAATATCATGCCTCACTATCCTCCTTTTTAATATAATATAATATAGATAGAAGATATAGATATTTAAATTTTTTCTTATCTTATAAATAATTGTGTACTTTGTGTAAGATCTTATTTTACCGCCTGAATTTTTTTTAAATTTTTAAAGTCAATAAATCTTTAATACCTTAAGTAAATTTTAATTTTATTTCATATTTTAACTTACTCCAAAGTATAAATAGTCATAGGTTATCTCAATTTACGTATTTCTATATTTTTTATTTTTTTCTATTATAGTTTTTTAATTAATTTTTTACCTCCATATTTCTAACTAATTTAGAAGAAAATCTATGAGTGGATCAATATATAGATATAAATACAGATATAGATACAGATATAGATGTAAATACATATATAGATATAGATACAAATACACACACACACACACACACACACATATATATATATAGTGAGAGTGAGAGAGAGAGAGATTAGATTTGTCTAAGATATATTTAGATTATATATAAGATTTATTAAACTACTTCCCTTAATTATGTTTTCATTTATAATTTCTAATAATTAATGTTGTCCTAAAATTGCCAATTGGCTTTATTTTAGCTTGCCACTTGGCTTAACCACAATGCATACTACTCTCCTGTTAATATAATATAAATACCATAGCTTGTGAACCTCAACAATTAGCTTTGCAAAATTAACCTACAATTAGTATAGTTTTTGTTGTTATTATTAGAGCCAGTGGCGGATTCAGGATTTTAAAGTCATGGGTGCTGATCGATAAAAATTTCAAAAAAAAAAAAGAGAAAAAATGAGTTTAATTGTGGGTGCTCACTTATTATTTATATTCATATTTTTATAATTGCCTATGCAAATTTACTACACATAGTCAAAAATAATGGGTGCTTAAGCACCCACCAATGCCAATGTGGATCCGCCACTGATTAGAGCCTCTTTGTGGTCAGTAACGGAGTTAGTATTGACTGCACGGGTTCGGTCAAACTCAGTTACTTTGGTTCATACCTTGTAATTTTCTTAAAAAATTCATTTAATATATATAAATTATTAATTTATAATTCAAAAACTTAAAAGTACTAAAAGTTCGAACATATAAATTTTAAATTCTAACTCTGCCTCTGTTTGTAACGGAGGGTGTTCGGCATTGACCCTACTTTGTATAATAAGATTCAACAAGTAATTACATAAAGGAAGGGAAATAAATTTGAATGACCTCAAAACAATATGTCATGAATTGGACATATGTGAATATAAAGTTTTTTAAACGAACTCAACAGTGATGAATTATTCCTTAGATTTATTTCGATATATAACTTAATATTCTTCTTCTTTCTCGATAATTCATGACGTTCCTAATATATATAAAAAAATACGTCACCTGCAATATCGTTCCTTTGGCTTGGCACCTATGATAAAGAAGAACTTTGATAAAGTACACATTCCTGTCAAGCACAATTATTCGAGCTCTAAATTAAACATATATATCAAATTATTAAAAAATTCTATCAGAAATCTGAATCCACATATCTTTGTTGGCCACAACGTCTCTCCAAATGTTGGAAGTCCAAGGCATATCTTCCTCCCTTCCCCACCATTCCAAAGAAAAATAAATACTAGGAAAAATCTTGTTCAATTTGGCTTTATCTTGCAATAACAATAATAACATATCCAGTATAATTTCATAATTGAAATACGAGACGGACTCAGGATTTTTACGCGATGGGGGCATAATATCTACTCAACCAGTGTCCTCTTAAAGTTTTTAATGTTCAGGGTGTCAAATGCTTTAAATTAATCATTTTCAAGGTATATACAAGTATATATACAAAATTTCTGCAGAAGTTTACGGGGTCCGATACACTATGAAGGTCGGCCTCTGGATAGAAAGACTATTTTCGATAGACTCTAATCTCAAAGCAAGCATGCACAATTAGTTACAACAAAATACCCATTAGTGAAAAAGTCAAAGAAGCAGTAACATCAACAAGATAATAGAAAAACCAAATCAGGTAGTAATAGAAATCTGGGAATATGAAAATACGAGGATAACATTCCTACTACTGTTAGGACCGAAAAAGCAGGTGTCATGCGGAAGCTAGCAAAGCAAACCTTGAGCGACGATAAAATCATACAACAAAGGAGAAATATACCAAAAGAGACACAAACATTTAACGTGGTTCGGTCAACTGACCTACGTCCACCGCGAAGATGAGCAATCCACTATATAAAAAGAGAGTACAAAATATCGAGAGAACAACCTCACGAAGAGGCAAACACAAGTGACACACTAATACTTATCCCATAAAGTTCTCCCCCTAAACACGACTCTCAAACCCCATATGGCTGCATTGTGAATGTTGCTGAATGAGAAGGAAGGATCCTCAATTTATAGAAGTCCAAACATTTTCCTACAAGAAAAAGGACTAGCCAAGTATAGAAGAATTATAATTTTATTCTACAAAAAGGAAAAGCCAACTAAGGTAATTATATTGCCCTTTCCTTCAACAAATAGAAAAACCAAATATGGTAAGATAATCATGACAAACACCTAACAATTCTCCCCTTGGTTAAAATTTTCTAACAAAATAAATTTGATCCACCTTCTTCACATAGCCTTCAACAGGTCGCATCTCCAAATCTCCACCACAAAGTTTGTCTCAACGTGCGTAGCACACCGGTCAAATTTCTCAGAAAAAAATCACGATTATCGTCAAATATGTTGCGGCTAGAACTGAACCCGCCAAGATGAACCTGTCTTGAACTTCGCTCTAATACCACTTGTTAGGACCGAAAAAGCAGGTGTCATGCGGAAGCTAGCAAATCAAACCTTGAGCGACGATAAATCATACAACAAAGGAGATATACCAAAAGAGACACAAACATTTAATGTGGTTCGGTCAACTGACCTACGTCCACCGCGGAGATGAGCAATCCACTATATAAAAAGAGAGTACAAAATATCGAGAGAACAACCTCATGAAGAGGCAAACACAAGTGACACACTAACACTTGTCCCGTAAAGTTCTCCCCCTAAACACGACTCTCAAACCCCATATGGCTACATTGTGAATATTGCTGAATGAGGAGGAAGGATCCTCAATTTATAGAAGTCCAAACCTTTTCCTACAAGAAAAAGGACTAGCCAAGTATAGGAGAATTATAATTTCCTTCTACAAAAAGAAAAACCCAATTAAGATAATTATATTGCTCTTTCCTTCAACAAATATGATAAAAAAATTATGGCAAACACCTAACAACTAATACTTAAATGAAAGATTTGGCTTTATCCGAGACTTTCTAAAATTATTTTTCAGGAGAAATAGCCCATGAATAACGGGGAATTAATTAAGAATATGTAAGAATGCATCATTATAGGTTTGATATTTAATTGATCTTTCAATTATTTTCCCATTCTGCTATTCATCATGTTATCTCTATCCCAATCACAATGCTTGGTTGACAGAAGACAGACATGAAAGAAGAGTGGAAACAAAGAAAAAGAAATGCCTCAGACATGTTCTCCCGTCAGTCACTAGCTGTAACAAAAGCTAGAAAAAAAAAAGTAGTAGTAACAATTACCAAAGAGGTAATTAATCACGAAAGATTATGATTGAGTGATAAATATTTTTTTATTTTTAATTAGAGATATCGAATTCGGGGATTTTGAATATATTGAACACCTTGTAATAGGAAGCGTTTTATCTGAAAGTATGGATTTCCTATACAAATCCGATTTAATCGGACCTTAGGCACCAAATAAAAAAGAATTTTGAAAAAAATACGAAGGTAACCTCATACTATGGTTCAATGGACAAAATGGGGGTTGTCCCATGAAATGACCTTTTACTGTGGACATGTGTAGGCGTTTGATTGAAAAATTGGTTAAAACATTTGCAATTGTTTTTTGTTACACTTTTTTTTGGAAAAAAATAAACATCTTTTAGACTTTGAAAAATAATTTTTAATATTTTTTAAAGTTCCACCTACGTTTTTCCAAAAACTTCGCAAACAAAATTAAACATAGTAACAAAAGTTAGAAAAATATTTTTCAAAATTGTTCAATACCACTTTTCCAAACAAACGCTAATATTAGAACTTTTCGCCAAGGAATTGGAGTATAAAGCTACGCATTATATCACATACTCAAGAAGAAGAAAATGCATGAATGGACAAGTACATTAAGGAAAAGGAGTTACTTAATACCAAAACGCGTGAATGGGTGGGTAAGATCTCTTAACTCTTAATCATAATCTCTAATTTAATTTGAGGATTGAAAATGGAATATTTTGGTATAGAGAAGTTTCTTAGGTGACAATATAACGATTTCGAATTAATCCGACCAATATAGTTCAGATATCAAATGCACAAAGAAAAAAAGAACAGTCTCTAGCTTGTTTATACTGTGCTTTTTAAAGCCCAAATACCACTATGTATTCAATAATATTGAAAAATGATAGCACAAAAAAAGTTGGTCATATGACATACCTTTGCCGATAACCATAGCGTATCGTTCTCGCAATGTAGTTCCTTTTTAGGAAAATTTAAAGCTAAAAAGTAAAGATAATAGCTTTCCTATTTATTTTTGTGATAGTACAAAGTATAAATTTAAGATAAATATATATAATTAGAAAATATGAAGAGGAACCTTGGAGCAACAGTTTACTTATAGTTTACAGGTTCGAGTCGTGGAATCAATCTGATACATGTTAGGTATTTGTCCATATTTTCTTACCATAATTGATTTTCCTATCTCATGAAGGAAAGGACAACATATTTATCATAATTGGGTTTTTTCTTTTCTTAGAAAGAAAATATAATTCTTCCATATTTAGCTAGTCCCTTTTCTTATAGGAAAAAGTTTGAAATTCTATAAATTGAAGATTTGTCCTTCTCATTCATCACCATCCACAATGTAACTATATGGGGTTTGAGAGTTGTGTTTAGGAGGAGAACTTACGGGACAAGTGTTAGCGTGTTACTTGTGTTGCCTCTTCGTGAGGTTGTTCTCTCATTTTGTACTTTCTTTTATATAGTGGATTGAGCAATCTCCGTCGGAGATGTATGTCAATTGACCGAACCACGTTAAATGTTTGTATCTCTTTTGGTAGATTTCTCTTTTGTTGTCTGATTTATCGTCGTTCAATTGTTGATTTACTAGCTTCTGCATGACACCTGACTTTTTCGATCCTAACAATACATGCATCAGTATAGGCTGCTTATATCACACTCCTCTGGGGTACAACCCTTCCTCGAATACTGCATGAACGCAAGATAGTTTGTACATCGAGCTGTCCTTTTTTTAAATATACAATTCGAAGATATGTCCCGGTAAATTGAATTTATGTCTACCACTAGCTATGCCAGTTTATTTTATCAATTTCATTCTGGTCAGCAGCTTTATTCTCTGAATTAATTTTTCTTTTTTTATTTCTTCCATCATCATCATCATCACCTGTTAAATCCAACCATCTTCTCCTTTGCCAGCATAATACAAAACTGCCCACATGCTACTGTCCCTTCTTCAGTTGATATGTATCTTCCTTTTTTCTTCTACGTTTTCATTTCATCAACTGATTATTCGTTCTTTCTCCTGCACAATCCCAGCATTTGCTTTTGCATATTGTCATTCTCAAGTCTTTTCTACTCTTCTGTAGTTTCAATCTTTCAGTTACAACTTAACAACACATTGAAATGGAGAACTGAAAATGCTCCCTCCACTTAGTTACACTTCAAGGAAATAGAAATTTTGTGAGCATATGTGAAATTGCAAATTTTGAACCATGAGAGTCAGCTCCTTAATTAAAATAGTTTCTTTTAGTAAAAATATTATGCGACATAACAAACATATACACTGTATTTTTCATTTGTAATTAGACTTTCAGAAAATTACCATTCATTGTTATATTTTAATTTTTGTGATGATCCAAAAGGTCATCACTTGCTTTAAATTAAATTTTGTATTTCCTAGGCCTTGAAAATCTCATTTAGAGTCACTTCGATATGTGTGTGCAGTCCGAGCGCGTAGCCGGAAAGCTTAAATATGATAATCTGTGAAAAACGATAAGTTTTGATTATAGAATGAGCTAATTTGACTTCGGTCAACGTTTTGGGTAAACGGACCCGGACCCGTGATTTGACGGTCCCTGGGGGTCCGTAGGAAAATATGGGACTTGGGCGTATGCCCAAAATCGAATTACGAGGTCCCGAGCCCGAGAAATGAATTTTCAAAGAAAATTATTTTCTGAAATTATTTAAAGAAATTTGAAATGAAATTTAAACATGATGGTATTGTGCCCGTATTTTGGTTCCGGTACCCGGTACAGGTCTTATATATGATTTAAGACATTTATGCGGAATTTGGTGAAAAACGGATGTCATATGACGTGATTTGGACTTAAATTGCAAAGTTGATGTTTAAAGAAGTTTTGAGAAGATTTTATTGATCTTGAGATTTGATTTGATGTTCATGAGGTTATTTTGATGATTTGATTACACGAATAAGTCCGTAGGATGTTCTTGAGGTTTTGTGTGCACTTGGTGTGGAGTTTCGAGGGTTCGAGTGAGTTTCGGGTAGGCTTCGGGATGTTTTAGGCTTAAAAACAGGAAAAAATTGCAGGTTTCTGAACCCCACCATTGCGGTGCGCGGTCGACCTTGTGCGGTGCGCGGTGAAGGCTGTGCGGCCGCGGTCGGCTTTGTGCGGTCCGCACAGGGCGCTGCAGTGTGGTCCGCAGTCGGTTTCGTGCAGAGTGCGGTGGAGACCTGTGCGGCCGCGGTCCATTTCATGCGATCCGCACAGGGTACTGGACCGCAACACTTCAGGAAGGCCTGTGCAGCCGTAATCCATTTTTTGCGGTCTGCACAAGGGGTCTGAGAGGGGTATAAATAGACGAGATTTTCAGTCATTTTTCATTTTTCAAAACCTCAAAAACATAGGAGGCAATTTTTCAAACAACCTTCCTTCTCCAAATCAATTGTAAGTCATTTTTTAACTAGTTTTCTCTAATCATTAACATCTTTTAACATGATTTCAACTTCAAATCAATGATTTCATGGGGGAAATTGGGTGTTTTGGGTAGAACCTAGGTTTTTAAAAAATTGGGGATTTGGACTTCGATTTGAGGTCCTATTTCAAAACAAATCATATATTTGGGTTCGTGGGGGAATGGGTAATCGGGTTTTGGTTCGAACCTCGGGTTTTGACCATGTGGGCTCGGGGCAATTTTTGACTTTTTGGGTAAAATTTTGGAATACTCATTTTTATGCATTGGGGTTGATTCATTTAGCGATTATTGATGTAATTAAGTAATTTGTGACTAGATACGAGTGAATTGGCGGTGGAATCAAGAGGTAAAGCTATAATTGAAGCTTGAGTTGTGTTCGAGGCATAGAGGTAAGTGTTTGGTCTAACCTTAGCTTGAGGGATTAGGAGTTGTGTTCTATTTGCTATTTGTTTCTTATTGAGTACGACGAATAAGCATGGTGACGAGTATCTATTCGTTGGTGTCAAGCATGACCGTTAGGGGTGTTCATAAAAACCCGAACCAAACCGAACCAAACCGAAAACCAAACCAAACCGACCAAAAAACTGATACTTTTTAGTTGGAGGGCTTCCTTCAGTCCACTCGGAGACCCAAGGTAGACCTGCAGGCGTCCGCAGGCCCTGGCGTCTCCCTCTATCTCTATTTCATGTTTCTTTTTCTTTTGCTCAGAAACAGTGTATTGTATTTTCTTCAGACCTTGTATGTAGTAACTCTTAGACAGTCTGTGACACTGTGACACCAGGTTTTGGGTATTTGAGGTTTTAAAAGTTGTAATAGACGTAGACTTAAGATATTTAATTGTTGACTTCCGCTTATTTACTTAAAATTCCGTTGTTATCATATTATCACCTTGTGTTTGTTAAAATGAAGCAATATGAAAGTATAGTAGGTAGTTAAGGTTTGGCTTGCCTAGCTCCCATTAGTAGGCACTATCACGATTCCCGAGGGTGGGAAATCCAGGTCGTGACAAGTTGGTATCAGAGCTCTAGGTTACATAGGTCTCACAGTTCACAGAAAAGCTTAGTAGAGTCTGAGGGATCGGTACGGAGACATCTGTATTTATCCCCCAGAGGCTACAGAATTAGGAAAAAAAACTTCACATTTATTCTTTCCTATCGTGCGGTTTTGTTTCTCAATGCTAATTGAACTTCTACTCTGCTCTTCTGCAGATGGCGAGAACACGCGCTTCCTCATCCTCCGCTCAGTAGCCCGAGCCCCCAGTAGACGCTTCCACGAGGGGCAGAGGGCGAGGCCGAGGTCATGCTAGAGGCCGAGGTAGGGGCAGATCTCAGCCCAGAGTAGCAGCCCCAGTGACAGAGCCTCAGGTTGATTTTGATGAGGAGGTTCCGGCTCCAGCAGTTCTGGTGGGCCCAACTCAGGTCCTAGAGGGGTTTATTGCTACCCCAATTCTTCAGGATGCTCTGGTCCGATTAGTGGGCCTCATGGAGAGTGTCACCCGGGCAGATTTGCTTCCTGCAGCACCAGCCGTCTCTCAGGCTGGAGGAGGAGCCCAGACTCCTTCTACTCGCACTCTGGAGCAGGTTGCTCCTCAGATTCAGACTCTAGGGGTTCATCCAGTTGGAGCAGTTCAGCCGGGTGTAGTAGCTCAGACCGGTGATGGAGCGGCTATGTTTACAGATGCTTTATGGAGGCTAGATAGGTTCACCAAGCTCTTCACTTCCACTTTCAGCGGTGTATCTACTTTGGATCCCCAGGATTATCTAGACAACTACCACGAGGTTCTCAAGAACATGAGTATTGTTGAGACTAATGGGGTTAATTTTTCTATATTTCGCTTGTCTGGATCCGCCAAGACTTGGTGGAGGGATTATTGCTTAGCTAGACTAGCCGGATCACCAGCCTTGACTTGGGAGCAGTTCACACAGCTATTTCTGGAGAAGTTTCTCCCCATTACTCAGCGAGAGGCTTATCGGAGGCAGTTTGAGCGCCTCCAGCAGGGTTCCATGATGGTTACCCAGTATGAGACTAGGTTCATCGACTTAGCTCGCCATGCTCTTGTCATACTTCCTACTAAGAGAGAGAGAGAGAGAGAGAGAGAAGGTGAGGAGGTTTATTGATGGTCTTATTCGGCCGATTCGCCTTCAGATGGCTAGGAAGGCTGGGAGTGAGATCACTTTTCAGGAGGCGGCCAATGTGGCCCGTAGAGTGGAGATGGTCCTGTCGTAGGGAGGTGGTCATGGGTTGGATAAGAGGCCCCGTCATTCAGGTAGATTCAGAGGTGCCTCGTCTGGAGGCAGAGATTCATATGGTAAAGGTCATCCTCCTAGGCCCTTTCAGTCAGCTCTTCAGGTCTCTCACGGCACTTTAGGTAGCCGTGGTCCGTAAATGCGCTATTCCGATCAACAGTCCTACAGTGCACCGCCGCTCCAGAGTTTTCGGGGTGGTCATTCGGGTCGCCAGGGTCAGTCTTAGTTTCCTCAGCCACAACACTCAGGTGGATGTTTTGAGTGTGGCGAATATGGTCATATTAGGAGGACTTGTCCGAGGTTGGCGGGTACTCAGTCGTAGCAGTAGGGTTCCCGTGCTATGATTCAGGCACCAGGTGTTCCACAGACCGCCCAACCTGCTAGAGGTGAGGGTAGAGGTGTTAAAGGTGGAGGTAGAGGTACTAGAGGTGGAGCTTAGGCCGCCAGAGTTGGAGGCCAGCCAGCTGCAAGCCGTCCCAGAGATGTAGTTCAGGATGGTAGGGTCCATCCCCGATGTTACGCCCTTCCAGCCAGGCTTGAGGCTGAGGCCTCCGATGCAGTCATTATAGATATTATTCTGGTTTGTGATATGGATGCTTCAGTGTTATTTGATCCAGGGTCTACCTACTCGTATGTGTCATCTTATTTTGCACCGTATCTGGTCATGCCTAGTGATTCATTGAGTATTTCTGTTTTTGTGTCTACACTGGTGGGTGACTCTATTGTAGTAGATCGAGTCCATCATTCTTGTATTGTGGTGATTGAGGGTCTTGAGACTCGTGTGGATTTGTTGCTTCTAGACATGGTCGATTTTGATGTTATATTAGGGATGGACTAATTATCACCTTTTCACGCTATCTTGGACTGTCATGCCAAGATTGTGACCTTAGCTTTACCGGGTATGCCTCGTTTAGAGTGGAGAGAGACTCCTGGTCATTCCACCCGTAGTGATATCTCTTATGTGAAGGCTCAGTGTATGGTCGAGAAGGGGTGTTTGGCCTATTTGGCATATGTCCGTGATTCTAGTGCCGAGGTTCCCTCTATTGATTCTGTGCCCGTTGTTCGAGAGTTTCCTGATATTTTCCCTTCAGCCTTGCCGGGCATGCCACCCGACAGGGATATTAATTTTTGCATTGATTTGGCTCCGGGCACTCAGCCCATTTCTATCCCGTTGTATCGTATGGCCCCGCTGGAGTTGAAAAAGTTGAAGGAACAGTTGCAAGACTTGCTTGAGAAGGGTTTCATTAGACCCAATGTTTCGCCTTGGGGTGCACCGGTGTTGTTCGTTAAGAAGAAGGACGGATCGATGAGAATGTTTATTGATTACCGGTAGTTGAACAAGGTTACAATCAAGAATAAATATCCATTGCCGAGGATCGATGATTTGTTTGATCAACTTCAAGGTGCCAAGGTGTTTTCAAAGATTGAATTGAGATCTGGCTACCATCAGTTGAGGATTAGGGCATCTGATGTCCCTAAGATAGCTTTCCGCCGGTACAGGCATTATGAGTTCCTGGTCATGTCATTTGGGTTGACCAATGCCCCAGCAGCTTTTATGGATTTGATGAACGAGTGTTCAGGCCTTATTTGGACTCGTTCGTGATAGTCTTCATTGATGATATTTTGATATATTCCCGCAGCTGGGAGGAGCACGAGCAGCATCTTAGAGTGGTTCTTCAGACCTTGAGGGATAGTCAGTTATATGCTAAGTTCTCGAAGTGTGAGTTCTAGTTGAGTTCAGTTGCATTTCTGGGTCATGTTGTATTAGCAGAGGGTATTCAGGTTGATCCGAAGAAGATTGAGACAGTTAAGAACTGGCCTAGACCAGCGTCAGCTATAGAGATTCAGAGTTTCTTGGGATTGACAGGCTACTACCGCCGGTTCGTGGAGGGGTTCTCATCTATCGCAGCCTCGATGACCAGGTTGACTCAGAAAGGTGCCCAGTTCAGATGGTCAAACGAGTGTGAGGCGAGCTTTCAAAAGCTCAAGACCGCTCTGACTATGGCACCGGTGTTGGTTTTGCCCACAGGTTTAGGGCCTTATACAGTTTATTGTGATGCATCTCATATTGGGCTTGGTGCAGTGTTGATGTAGGATGGCAAGGTTATTGTCTATGCTTCACGACAGTTGAAGACTCATGAGAAGAACTATCCGGTTCATGATTTGGAGTTGGCAGCCATTGTTCACGCATTGAAGATTTGGAGACATTATATGTATGGCGTGGCATGTGAGGTGTTCACGGATCACAAGAGTCTTCAGTATTTGTTCAAGCAAAAGGAGTTGAATTTGAGACAGAGGAGGTGGTTGGAGTTGTTGAAAGATTATGATATCACTATCTTGTATCATCCGGGAAAGGCCAATGTGGTGGCCGATGCGTTGAGTAGGAAGTCAATTAGTATGGGCAGTCTTGCTTATATTCCGGTCGGTGAGAGACCGCTTGCTTTGGACGTTTAGGCTTTGGCCAATCAGTTCGTGAGGTTGGATATTTCTGAGCCTAATCATGTATTGGCCTGCACGATCGCTCGTTCTTCTTTATTGGAGCGTATCCGTGATCGGCAGTATGATGATCCCCATTTGTGTGTCAAGCAGGTTACCTTAGATGATGATGGAGTTTTAAGTTTGCAGGGTCGAGTTTGTGTGCCTAATGTGAATGGGCTCCGAGAGTTGATATTAGAGGAGGCCCATAGCTCCAACTACTCTATTTATCCGGGCGCCACGAAGATGTATCAGTATTTGCGGCAGTATTATTGGTGGCGGAGAATAAAGAAGGATATCGGTGCATATGTAGCTTGGTATTTGAATTGTCAGCAGGTTAAGTACGAGCATCAGTGGCCTGGTGGCTTATTTCAGATGATAAAGCTTCCCGAGTGGAAGTGGGAGTGGATCACTATGGATTTCATTGTTGGACTCCCGCAGACTCGGAGGAAGTTCGACGCAGTATGGGTCATTGTTGATAGGCTGACCAAGTCAGCGCATTTCATTCCTGTGGCAGTCTCCTATTCATCCGAGAGGTTAGCTGATATCTATATTCGGGAGATTGTTCGCCTTCATGGTGTGCCTGTGTCAATTATTTTGGACTGAGGTTCACAGTTTACCTCGCATTTCTGGAGAGCAGTTCAGCAAGGGTTGGGTACTCAGGTTGAGTTGAGTACAACATTTCATCCTTAGACGGACGGGCAGTCCGAGCGAACTCTTCATATTTTGGAGGATATGCTCCGAGCTTGTGTCATTGACTTTGGAGGCTCGTGGGATCAGTTTTTGCCTTTAGCAGAGTTTGCCTACAACAACAGTTACCAGTCGAGTATCCAGATGGCCCCTTATGAGGCTTTATATGGTAGGCAGTGTCGATCTCCGGTTGGATGGTTTGAGCCGGGAGAGGCTCGATTGTTGGGTACGGATCTAGTTTAGGAGGCTTTGGACAAGGTTAGGATTATTCAGGATAGGCTTCGTACAGCTCAGTCCAGGCAAAAGAGTTATGTAGACCGCAAGGTTCGAGATGTGGTTTTTATGGTTGGAGAGCGGGTATTGCTCCGAGTGTCGCCTATGAAGGGCGTGTTGAGATTTGGGAAGAAGGGCAAGCTTAGCTCTAGGTTCATCGGTCCATTTGAGATTCTTGATCGAGTGGGAGAGGTGCCTTATAGACTTGCATTGCCGCCGAGCTTATCAGATGTGCATCCAGTGTTTCATGTGTCCATGCTTCGGAAGTATCACGATGATCCATCTCACGTGTAGGGGTGTTCATAAAAACCCGAAAAACCGAAAACCAAATCAAACCGACCAAAAAAATCGATACTTTTTAGGTTTGGTTTGGTTTTGGTTTTAAATTTTAAAAACCGTTCAAATTTGGTTTGGTTTTGGTTTTAATAAAAAAAATAACCGAAAAAACTGAACCAAACCGACTATAAAAGTATCTATTTAAATTTATTATTACACCTATATATATGTATTCTTTTATACAAAGTTTCTAAAATTTTATAGTACATCTTAGTCACTTGTATTTTTAGTCTAGTTCTTTGCTATTATAATAATTTAATTCTTTACTTTTACATTCTCGTTTGATTGGTAGTTTTCTTTTGCTAAATACAAGAATTTATTTCATGTAAAAATAATCGATTTTTTAATTGAGTACTTAAATTAATCATCACTATTTGATTCAATTATAATCTATATATCTTGGTAAATGATAGATTTCTCAAAGAGCAATTGATCTGATAGTGTTACATTGAAAATGTAGTCGCCGGAATATGTGTTTGGTAGTGTATGTCTCATATTTAAGAAAAAAATCGATAAATAACGGAAAAACCGAAAAACCAACAAAATCCGAATCGATAAAAAACCAACTTAATTGGTTTGGTTTGGTTCCAATATTTGAAAAATCAACTTACTTGGTTTGATTTTTTTTTTTTGGGAAAAACCGACCCAAACCGAACCATGAACACCCATACTCACGTGTTAGATTTCAGCACTGTCTAGTTGGACAAGGACTTGTCTTATGAGGAAGAGCCGGTAGCTATTCTAAACCGGCAGGTTCGTCAGTTGAGGTCGAAGAGTTTTCCTTCTGTTCGTGTCCAATGGAAAGAAATGGAGTCAGTTACAAGCACATGGAGTCAGTTGTGCTGATACTACACTCTGCACTGTGTGCAGATTCAGGAGCAGCTTTTGGACAGTAGTTGGAGGGCTTCCTTCAGTCCACTTGGAGACCCAAGGTAGACCTGCAGGCGTCCGCAGGCCCTAGCGTCTCCCTCTATCTCTATTTCCTGTTTTTTTTTCTTTTGCTCAGAAACAGTGTATTATATTTTCTTCAGACCTTTTATGTAGTAACTCTTAGACAGTCTGTGACACCAGGTTTTGGATATTTGAGGTTTTAAAAGTTGTAATAGACGTAGACTTGACATATTTAATTGTTGACTTCCACTTATTTACTTAAAATTCCGCTGTTATCACGTTATCGCCTTGTGTTTGTTAAAATGAAGCAATATGAAAGTGTAGTAGGTAGTTAAGGTTTGACTTGCCTAGCTCCCATTAGTAGGCGCCATCACGACTCCCGAGGGTGAAAAATCGGGATCGTGACATTTTAAATCACATCCGCGTGAAAGTACTGAAACAATAGAGATCAATTGTTTTGGACTGAAACAAGAAAGCAACAAACTCTCGTAACTTAGTTGGTTAAACCGGTTTTGGGTTCGACTCTCAACGAGAGCATTCTATTTTTCTATATTTCACGTTGGTTGTATGCGTTAGCCGTTATGCGAACGAATATAGTCGATACAGGTTGTATCCTTAGTATACACCTTTGTATTTCGTCTTGATTGTATAAACATAACAAATACAGTTAACACAAGTTGTATTCGTTGTGCTTGTGAATACAAATAATACAAGTCGGTAACAATTGAATAGCAACTACAAATACTAGTTAGCAAACTATAGTCACGCATGTCAATAAAGCTCTAAATTTTAGTGCTTTATGAAAATTCTCTTCGGTTTAAGGTCTTTCAACATGTATTCTGCAGGCACCATTAATCTCTTCCCTTAAGATGCTGCTGCTATTTAAGTATGATTTTTGTTTGATTCATAAATAATGTATTTATATACCATGTGTAATAAGGACTTATTCCCATCCTTTTTTTTTTTATTTTAACTTTTAGCTTGTTGAATCAAAAGAGAAAGAATAACGAATTTCATGAAGCTAATTTACATATTTCATAATTAGAAAAGCATACCAATTTAGATGACATGACAAGTATAAAAATATATTATTAATAGAGTTGCAATATATATACCATATATGCTAAGGCTGCCAACTTCCACGATCCTTGGTATAATCCATTTAATAACAAAGTTCTTCATGTCTGGCATTTACCAATAATATATAATTAAAGTATTAAACAAAGAATTCCACTCCTTTTAATAGTTAATAAATCCAAACCTTTTATCATTCTTTCTATTGCTATGTTCCATGAGAAGACAGCATTCCACTTTGGTACTGTATTGGAATCAATAACGATAAGAAATTATTGAAGTTGTACTAACAAAAGTATAAATATGAATTTATATGACCCAAAGGTACCGATATTTAGCAGCATTTTAGGTATTTAATTAAGAAAAGGAAAAAAGCCTTCTAAGTGCATATTAACATCACCAAATCTTTTGGATGGAGTTCTTACTCTTCTTTTTCTTCGATCTTCTTATTTACTTCTTTGTTAAAGTACGAAATTGGAATATTTACCCTTTATGTGTTATATACTCTACAAGCCTGTTTGGTACGAGAGATAATGAATAATTAATCGTAGGACTAAATTTAAGAACGATAATTCATATTTGGTTGGGAGAAAATTGCGGTGTAATCAATGGCGGATCTAGAATTTTCATCAAGGGGTGTCAAAATATAAATAATTAAATATATCGAAAAGTCAAGGGGAATCAACGTATAGTAAATATACATAAAATAAAAAAATTTATCTAAACAAATAATGTAATTTTCCGGCGAATGGGTGTCGTTTGACACCCCTTGCTTCAATGTGGCTCCGCCACTAGGTGTAATTAATCCAAGAATTAGTTATCCTCGGATTGTAGTATTATTTTATTCTCATGAAAAAGTGGAATAGCTAATCCCCGGATAATTAGTCCCGAAATAATTAATCCTTGAATAACATCTTTCCAATCAAATGACCCCAAAGAGTGTGATTTGATGTGCTAATTCTTGTTTAGTCTACAAAAAAGGGAAACTCAACTCTTTTTTTTAGGTCCTGTTTCTTTACACAAAAAATCAACCAGATTTAATGTTTACTTTTCTTAGCCAGTATACATAGGTATCCATTAATTATATATGATTATACCTATATTTATATGAATTATACATATATTATATATAGTCTATTATTTTTAGCTTAAGCAGTAGGGCGGCTGACTATTTAAGTTATTTCGCTTTTTTTTTTATTTCTCAGGAAATTACATAAAAAAAATGGATATATTTGATTTTTTGATCCTCACTTGCCCCATTGGCAAACCGTTAAGGTCAATTGTCATGAGGCAATCAAGGTTGTGAGAGGCAACACTACTTAAACTTGGCATTTGCATCTATATTCGTTTTTTGTGTCACGTTTTAACTTGTGCTCGCTTTGCAAAAAAAAAAATTACAAGTGTACCCGTTTTTTCGCATAATTTCAGCATATGAGGCTGAAGTAGCAAAGACAATCACGAAAACTTCAGCATTCTAGTAGCCGAGCCTCAAGTTCAGCTCTAGAGCTGAAGTTTTTATTTGTAAGCTTCAGCTCTAGAGCTGAAGTTTTTGTTTTGTAACTGGCTTTTTGTTTGTAAGCTTCAGCTCTAGAGCTGAAGTTTTTGTTTTGTAACTATCAAACTTCAGCTCTAGAACTGAAGTTTTTGTTTTTAACTGGCTTTTTGTTTGTAAGCTTCAGCTCTAGAGCTGAAGTTTTTGTTTTGTAACTGTCGAACTTCAGCTCTAGAGCTGAAGTTTTTGTTTGTACTAATATTTTACTTGGTTCTCCTCTTCTGGAGTCAGAATTTTTTTAATCACTTGACTGCTTTTCCTGTACTTAGCAAAGACAGCTATAATCACTGGTGATTTATATGGATAACTCTTTGTACTTTTTGTAGCCAATATGAGAGTAGTTAATCTGTCATTTATCCTTAATTATGGTGGTTCTTTGTTTAGGCGAAAAGTTGCTACAAATTACTTGGCCTATTTGTCATAGTTGTGTTTGTGTACGTATATCTTCCCTTCAAATATGTTACTCCATTCTACTTCATCACAGGTTGCCGTTTTTGAGCTCAATAGATGACTCGTTCCACTTCATGAAAAATCTGAACAAACAGTTAAGTTAAATCCATAACTATGCTTACGTAAAAGAATATTAATTGAGACAAAACGAAGAAGAAATAATCTGCACCAACAACAGCAGAAGAAAGAAGAAGAAAACGAATGAGGAGAAAGGGGGCTGAAATTATTTAAAAAGTGGGTACAAGTTAAAAATTTTAAAAAAAATGGGTATAGGTTAAATGGGGGCGACCAAATAGGGCGCCCCGTGCAATTTTTACACTTAAACTTGAACTTCTGCCCACGAGGCAAACGAGGTCAAAAAATAAAGAACACCCACTTCTATGATCATTCTTGCAAATACATGTGGTCCGGACATTCCTAACAGGGCCGCAGGGAAAATCCTAGCCCACTTCTGGTACAACATTTTGACTATTAGAAGGATCTGTGTTTTTTTTTTTATTTAAAAAAAGGCTAATTATATATAAAGTTCTATCTGAAAATATATATTCTTAGTTTTGATGATCGTTCCAAAGTGGACAGTCTAATGGTTAATCAAAGCTAAGGGATAAAGATGTCCGAGCATGAGGGGTGTGCATTCGAATCGGTTTATTGATAAATCGAATCGATTATTTGTTATCGGTTTATCGATTTATCGATTTCGATTTCGAAATTTTCCTTATCGAGTTATCGATTTCGATTTTGTCCTTTTCGGTTATCGGGTTATCGATAAACCGATAAGATATACTAAAAAGACAATTTTTTTTACCCTTGTTCTGTAATACCCTTTCCTTTACCCTAAGTCCCTAACCCTATTATTTCCTCTTCCACATTTAAGGAATGATCGTATTTAAAACTCAAGAGAATGGAGTTCAAATTAATGGAAAACAAAATTAGCCGTGATAGTGTATTTTTTTTATATCGTTGGAGTGTTGGTGGCATACATTTGATTCCTTACTTTAGTTTCGTTGCATGTGCTTGTTGACACAATTTTTATGTTACAAACGGTGTTCGTTTTATTTTAGCTTCTTTTTCTCCATATTAGTTAGGCGTGTTTATAGCGACATACTTTCCGTGGAATCCCGCAAATTTTCTTATTGGTGTAATCGATAACCGAATCGATAAGCCCCAAAAATCGATAAATCGAAACCTTATTGAAACGATGACGGTAAGCATATGTACAAATCGATAATCGATAAGTAATTATCGATAAGGGTCAAAATTAAATCGATAAATCGAATGCACACCCCTACTGAGTATGATAAATAAACTTTGGCTAGACTCAGTTTGGCACAACTAATAAATATTTCACGATCGAAGAGATTATCGCATATCATGTTTACTAAAAATAATAATTAGAAACTAAGTGAATTGATCATCAATCACATAACGATCAAAATAGGCAATTATATCTTTGAAACTAAGTCTCGTTTAAGCCGTGTGAAAGTTATATCTTTGAGCTAGAACAAGCAAAATACGCAAAGCCATAAAACTTAACTGAACAATGTAAACTTAATAATAATGCAACTTAATTATCGTCTTTTAGTGATCAAGCTATCTAGCTCAGTTACTTATTTCGTAATTTTTACTTATGTCGTTAATCACATCATATTTATTTAATTTTTTTCTAAAAAATATTATATTTACAGTAACATACTATCAGGGCTCTTAAATATGGTCTTTGAATTGGACTATTATTTGACCACAACAGACTCCACATGAGAAAAAATAAATTTAAAAACAAAAAAAAGAATGTAAAATTGAAGAACAGATTTTGAATTGGTTTTGTTTTCCCCTTGTATAAGACAAGAGTATGCTAAATAAAGACTACTTCTAACTGATTTAAACCCAAAATTAAGCATAAAAACAAACCAGAAAAATAACCAATTAAAATTTCTTCCGTTACAAAATCCACAACAATCTCAAATTGGATTTTCTAATCTGTAATATTAATTACTTCATTCAAATTATGTAAATTCTTTTGTATAAAAACCCTTAAAAACACAATCTTTTCATCAATTCTCAATTGGGTTTCTCTTCTTAATCTGTAAGTTTTTGTTACTTCATTCAATTTTGTATAATGGATTCTGATTTTTCTCCCGGGTGTGGGTCGGGTATACAATCAGACTTTGCGTTCGCTTTCAATGATAGCAATTTCTCGGATCGGATCTTAAGGATTGAAATTGTACCCGACTTGCCGGATTGTAAAACGGGCTGTGAAGGTTGTACTGGCGGCATTGATGATTGGGCCCGGAACCGCAAGCGTAGGAGAGAAGACATCAAGAAAGAAAATGGTTTGCTTTTTTCAATTTTAAATTTTCCCAATTAGGGTTTAGCATCTTTTTTTTGTGTGTGTGTGTTTGGGGGGGGGGGGGGTTAGATTTTTGGTTTTAGAAAATGGTTTGTCTTTTTGAATGCTTCATTAGGGTTTTGATTTTCTGTTATCATGTATGAAACAAGGTCATCTTTACATGTATTTGATAATAGTAGTGTCTGGCCAGCTTGTGTACACCCGGACTATTCTACCGCGTAGCTGCTATCTCCCACAAACACAAACACCAAAACTTTAGGAAGCTAAGAAAAAATCACTTAGTGTCTTTTGTCTCGTTGGGATCCTGGGGTCGATGGTTTGCGCTCATTTATTGACAACTAGGCGACACCCTTAGGTGCACTACGCCACAACCGTGGGTGCCATCTTAGCCGAGGAGATATTTAGAAAGAAAATAATTAACTTTTCGATTTTCCATTAGGGTTTAACATCTTCATTTAGCTTAAAATTTTTTTTCCTTTTAATTTTCATTAATAAAAAAGGCAATACTTTAGCATTGATTTTTTGTTCTAGGGGAGAATACAAAAAAAAAAAAACTGGATTGTTCTCTCAATTCTCTATTAGGGTTTAACATCTTTTTTATAATAAGGAGGGCAACATCTTTTTATCCGTAGAATTTTGGTTTCTGTTAATTTTCATGTACCTCTTTATATGGATTTGGATTTCCCTGTTTGCAATTTAGCTTAAAAGGGTGGATTTTTCTAGGGAAATTCTTATTTGGTTAATGCATGCAAAGGGCGGTTTATAAACGATTCATATAGCTGAACCAACTAGTTTAGAATTGAGGTGTCGTAGTTATTTTTGTTATGGGAAAGACAGTTTATTGAGTTAGGGGTTTGTTTTTTTGTGTGGAATGGGGTTGCATTTTCTTTATAGATACAGCAGCTGCAGTTTTCAAAGTTGTTGTCAATGGTCATGTTTGATGAAACTAATGAGATGCAACTTGAAATGAAAGGTTTTGAACTGGGAGGATGAAATGATGTAGTTGATTGAAGTTGTTTGAGTGTTGGCTGTTGGTACAAACTACAAAGCATGCAACTGATCTTGTGGATGTATTTGCAGTTTGTATTCTTATTTAGTCATGGCACTGCAGAGTACTTATGCTGTAGCATCGCTCGAGTACCTCATACCATAATGTTGCATCCCCTTTCCATGTGTGTCTGTCTGTTAAGCTTTGTCGTAGATACTATAGATTCAAACATGCTATTGCTTGTTGGCTGTTTGAAGTCATACTTGAAAGTGTACTTAGGCCTTTGGCCTATTAAAAAAAAGTTCATTCTCAAAAAGTTTGTGGTCTATCGAAGAACAAAATGTAGTTTATCACGTAAACTTACCCTGTTTTAGTCACATATTTTGGGAACTCTGTGCTTTTAATTACTTGAGTTTTCCTGTTTTTCCCCTTTCGTATGCTTATCTCATTCACTTGTCAGATGCGGACGTGGTCATGCAACGTGAGGAGCAAGTAGTAAATTGTAATGTGCTTGAAATGGAAGATGGTCTTGCTGATGATGAACAAGATGAAGAAGCTGTAGGAATGCTTGAGGAATCACCCTCTGGCATTGAGATGACCACAAATCCCCCTGGTACCTATTCACTTCCCTATAATGGAGTACTTTTTCCTGCTATTTCAAGGATATCAATCATTATTCATTAGTGATTCTAATTCTTTCCATAAAATCCTGATTATCAAGAATCCGAGGTTAGATTCTGATATTGCTTACTCTTATGAGAGAAGTATATTCCTGCATGCGTAATTGGAAAGTCAACTTTTCTTTTATGATGCATTAAAAATATTAGTCTACATGATGAATGGCTATTTATCAAGGTCTTTAGACAAGTTTGATGCATTTTATAGGCGATGATGAAGCTTCTAAAAGCGATGATGATTCATCTACAAACATGGACTCTTCAACCCCCCTTCGGGTGAGAACTATACATATCAGTTCTCCCATTTTGGCAGCTAAGAGTCCATTCTTTTATAAGGTGAGTAATCTTTAATATACTAATATTTTTTGCCTTAATTAGGCACCTCCTGTTTAATTTTTTTAAACAACGATTTGTTTTCTTCTTAGTTGTTCTCAAATGGCATGAAAGAGTCGGAACAACGGCATGTAACCATACGAATCAATGCGTCGGGTAAGTACTAAATTTGACTTACTTTCTTGTGTGAAAGATCCAATTCATTCCAGCTTAATGTCTGTTTTTTAAGATTTAGTAAATTTTTCTTGAGCACTAAGTGCAATATTTGAGATTGGAGTAACAGGAAAACGTTGTATTACCCATTGTCAGAAATTTAAGTGTAGTTGTACAGATGAGCTTCGAATATTTCAACTACATTTCTTTCCTGATTGAATCAGGGTATAAACCAATGTCAATGCATGTTTGGCTCTAGCGTACTATGGGCATTGTCACACAGACTCCCCCTCCCCCCCCCCCCACACACACACCCCAGAACTTACAATAGAGGGAAGCTTAGAATAGATGGAAGAAACCCCGTCTGTATCATCTTCATGAACAGCTTCTGCATTCAAAACTTTTTTTTTTTTTTTTAGATAAGTATACATTCACAAATCTCTTTGAGTTGCAACAACTCACATAAATTGGAAAAGAATACTCCTTCTCAAGGTAGGGTTGGAAAAATGCAATGGTCTGAGAAGAGGAGCGATGGATGAACCTGTCGCAATTGCGGTCAGTGGTTATTTTTAGGGTTCAAACTTAGAATAACTAGATTTTACCCTAATAGGAGATTGTGCTTGCCCAAACTAGATGTGTTTTCCATTTACATTCTTCACCTATCAATGTACAAATCAATAGAAATCATACTACCTACTAGTAAATGATAATTGAGATTTTCTGGGGCTGCCAAACAGTTGGATAAGTAAATACCATATAAGGTAGTCTTTATTTATTAGCCTTAGCACGATACCTTTTTTTATATTATATTTTATATATATTTTGGATATTTGATGTGAACCATATGAGATACTCCTAAAGAGTCAATTTGACGTAGATTATCATGCATAATGTTTACGAGTTTAATAGCATTCTCCATACACTTGATGGTTTAATTATAACGCATATGGGATACTCCTAAAGGGTCAATCTGACATAGATTATCACGCATAATGTTTTCAAGTTTTAGCATTCTCCGTGCTCACATAATGGTTTAATTATTTGCAAAATCTCTTGTCCACCTTTTTGTTTGTCTTCCGTTCTTTTCCTTTTAAGGAAAAATTATCTGCATATATTTTCTTTTGTTGTTAGTTGACACACTTTAACTTTTGCCTTTCTCAATCTTATTGAGCAGAAGAAGCTGCCCTCATGGACCTCTTGAATTTTATGTATAGCAATACTTTATCAACTACAACACTCACTGCCGTGCTTGATGTGTTGATGGCTGCTGACAAATTTGAGGTTGCGTCATGCATGAGATACTGCAGCCGCGTACTGCGGAATCTTCGCATGACTTGTGAATCAGCATTGCTTTATTTGGATCTTCCTTCCAGTGTACTAATGGCTGATGCAGTTCTGCCGTTAACAGATGCTGCAAAACAGTTTCTTGCTGCACGTTTCAAGGATATAACCAAGTGAGTAGCTCTATATAGAAATTTTAACTTTTACCTTGTTCGCTCTGGTTTGGTTGAATTTGATAGTGAAACTAGTTAAGTTTTTGATTTTTCTCAGTATCACGAGAAGTTTCTTCATTTCATTATCTTGATTACCAAATGAGTGAATATCTATTACCCAACACTTCCTTTTAACATTCGCACCCCTCTTGGGCTCCACGCACTAGCTGATGAAATTTTCCCTTTTGTTTCATTAGCATACCAAAGAATTGACCTATAATAATGACCTCAGCTTTCAATACTTCATACACTTTTCGTGAGTCTCTTTACCATCTATACTACTAATAAAAGTATGAAAGATTTAGCATTTCCATATCAGTCTGTACTTTAATCAATTGTTTCCTATTGGAAAATTATTTTTTTCTTTTAATTTGGAAATGATCTTTACTTGTTTGCCTCATAGTTAAAGAATAACTTTCTACGCTAACTGCTTTTGGCATGTGCAATGCACATGCATGAAAACTAGTTTGAGAAAGGTATCTTCTTTTGAGATTTTATTTCTCTAAAATTCTTCAGGTTCCAAGAAGAGGTATTGAATTTGCCTCTTGCGGGAATTGAGGCTGTTCTGTCCAGTGACGATCTTCAGATTGCTTCAGAGGATGCTGTCTATGACTTTGCGTTAAAGTGGGCTCGCATCCATTACCCAAAGCTTGAGGAACGGCGGGAAGTATTGAGCTCACGTCTTTGTCGACTCATTCGATTTCCATGCATGACATGCAGGAAGCTGAAGAAAGTCCTAACATGCAATGATTTTGATCCTGAGCTTGCTACAAAGCTTGTCCTCGAGGCTCTTTTTTATAAGGCCGAAGCACCATATCGGCAACGCTCCATTGCTGCGGATGCAGGGAATGCTTTGTGCCATCGTTACATGGAGAGGGCATACAAATACAGACCTGTTAAAGTTCTCGAGTTCGAAGCACCTCGTCAACAGTGTGTTATTTACCTAGATTTGAAAAAAGAAGAGTGTGCTAGCCTCTTTCCTGCTGGTAGAGTTTATTCACAGGCTTTCCATTTGGGTGGACAGGGATTTTTCCTGTCAGCTCATTGCAACATGGATCAACAAAGTGCATTCCATTGCTTTGGGCTGTTTCTGGGCATGCAAGAGAAGGGGGCAGTGTCATTTGCAGTCGACTACGAGTTTGCAGTTCGTACCAAGCCAAACGAGCAATACATGAGCAAATACAAAGGGAACTACACTTTCACTGGTGGCAAGGCTGTTGGCTACAGGAACCTGTTGGGTGTAGGTTGGAGCGCGTTTTTGGCTGACGATAGTGCTTACTTCATCAATGGACTTCTCCATCTTCGAGCTGAGCTTACTATCAGCCAATAGAGAGTTTAAATACTATCGCTGTGCTTCTGCTGACAGCTAAACTATACTTTTTACTTCAGTGAGGCCTTAAGAAGTTTACATTGTAGTGGCATCTTACTTGAAAGTGCAGCACATGTGAGCAATAGTTGTATGGGCTATATATTGCTTGTTACCTATTGGCATATATGCACTGGTGTAAATTAGTAAAATCAGTCTTTGAGCGGTTCATATTTTGACAATCACAGTCTTTGTGAAGTTTCATATTTTGACCTTATAGTGACTTCTCATACAGAATTCATCAAAGTTTCAATTTCTGTTTTTGGTAGTGCATAATACTTGTCTGACTTACCCTCACAGGAATCCTTGTTATCTGGAATCTATGACCCCCCCTGTTGCCTTACAACAACAACAAGAAGCAGCCTAGTAATTTTTCACAAGTGGGGTTTAGGGAGGGTAAGATGTACGCAGTCTTACCCCTACCCTGGAAGGGTAGAGAGGAGGTTTCCAACAGAGGTAATTGCAACAAATAGGAATAACAAAGATTTGTCCGCAAGAAGACAAAAGAAGATGTTTTGGTCCATGTGATAATTCCCACATTTCATGGAAGAATAATGGTCTCTCTTTATCAACAGACAAAGTCATCATTCCTTCACCCTAAGGTGGAATCCCTATTATTAATCTATTGGGACCAACTTAAGCATGACTTTGAGTGTATAACCCTACTCTTTAGTCCAAAAGAAACCAACTTTCCACCTCCAACTCTTCTTTCTCCCTCAGTTTCAGCCATATTTCAAGCTCAAAATCCTTCATACAGTTGGAAAGTAAAGCTAACCAAACACTTAACCAATTCAATGAAATCCAAGAACAGACAATGCCCATCAAGTTTTATTCACAACTTGTACATAGTTCTGTTATTCCTATTCTTGAAACTCTTTCTTCTTGTTCAATGTTCTAATAACAACCTTACAGAATCATTAGACGTTATTCTTCACGAACATGCTTTCAAAACTTTGGTTCATCAACATACTGGAGCTTTATACAATGCAAATCTTCCTTCAAATCTAGCAGGAATGAAACTCTCACTCGTGCGATTAAGAAGCAGAACATTGTGGAAAAAAGGTGCAAACTTTAGTGGTTTTTCTATTCCTCCAAAAACAATTCCAGTACCTTATGTTAAAAGAATCCACATTGTGTATAATGATTTAGGAAACTTGTCTTCTCATTACTTCAACATATCAGGTTACAATCTCTTAACTTCTGTTATTGGTTTCATGGTTTATGATGCACCATCACATATTAGTAGTATTACAAATCTTACAAAGATTGATCTTAAACCAATGGGACAACCTATATCGATCGAGTTCAAGAATTTAACAGAGATGAAGGAAAGAACAAAGTGTGTTATGTTTGATGAAAATGGTAAAGTTTCTTTTAGTGGAATGATATTTCCTAACTTATGTTATACAAGAAATCACGGTCATTTCTCTATAGTGTTACCTTTAGAGATGAAGAAGAAGAGGAGAATATGGGGTTTTTTGGTTATTGGATCTGTTATCGGACTACTCGGGTTGGCATTGGTAGCTGCAGTAGGAAAGATGGTATTGGGAATTTTTAAAGCCAAGAAAACATGTGAAATGGAAAGAGAAGCAGAGAATGGTGAGTTTTTGGAAACTATTGTTGTTGGTAGAAGTAAAATGCCTATTGCTATGGTCACAAGAACTCATCCAGTAATTGAAGGACCATGTTTTCCATAGTTTGTGTCATTTTATTGAGATTAGTTAGTTCTATGGTTTTAAAGGTAAAATCCTTAGTTTGTATAGTTGCATTTATAGTGTGATAATAGCAAAGGCCAAAAGGGAGACCAGTTTGAGCAACTTTTTTTTCTTTTTATAATGCGTTTCTAAAACTTATTTGGGATATTTGTAAGATAAACCTCAGGGATATTGACTCATATTATAATAATTCCATCGCCAGCAATCAGCTTTTATACCTTGGTGTCAAAGGGCAAGTTCTTTTCGCCCAAAAACTTTCTTTACTCTCATTGGAGAAAGACTCTCCCGCGGCAACTACTAGAAAGAAAATCTCTTCTATACATTGATGAAGTCCTATCTAAGGGCCTTTGTTGCCCTTGAATTCTATTCCCTAGTTCAATCCGCGCTCAAGGACCTACTGGTTTAGGTAAATATTTAATGCGTTCCCCGACCAGAGAAGTCATTTTTGGAGGAGAAACTATGCGTTTTTGGGATCTGCGTGCTCCATGGGCATACCTCAACGGGCACCAATCTCCCCCGGCAAAGATCTATCTGTGCGAAGCCGACCTTTTTCATAGAAATGACACCAGATAGCCACTTTAAAGGGCTGCTATTTAGGAATTAGTCAGTGCATTCTGAATTTTAAATTTTCAGGACAAAATGTCCAGACTTATCCTGAAGATAAGATTTTTAGTTTAAAATTTCAGGACAAAAAAGTAGTGGCTAATCTTTAAATACCATCCCTGAGAATGACTATATGTGCGCTTGCCCCTTAATTTTCTTACGTCTAGAGGTCAATTTATTTTTAGTATGATAGTTTTTTGTCTCGACAAAAGGCAGACAGAAATTTTTACGACTTCTTTTCTATAAAAGTTCAGTTATATTTGCTTTAGTTTTGGACTGAATTCCAGTCGTTTGAAAGGAATGTTAATCCAGAAATTCAACCTCCGATGAGCTTTGTGACCAAGACAAATGGTAAAATGGTCAAGGCGCCATTAAGACATAAAATTTTGAGAAGACAGCGTTATCGGGTATTTATGTTAAGGGAAAATAGTAAATACTTGACAAAATAGTGAAAATAGCACGAGCCGACCAGTTTTCAGATTGGTAATCGAAAAATAGCCAGTGTTTGCAAAGTCCTTTAAAAATAGCCATAGTTTTGCTGAAACACATAAAGTTCCAGCATAATATGCGAGATTATGGAGCTCTTGCGTATAAACTTCCAACATATTATGTTGGAACTCCAGAACACGGAAAGTTCCAGCGTAATATGCAGGATTATGAGTTCCTGCATATAAACTTCCCACATATTATGTTGGAACTCCAGCACATTATGAAATTCCAGCACATTATGCTGGAAGCTCATATGTAAAGGATTCGAACTCCAACATATTATGCTGGAATATTTCCATATTTTTAAGAGTATTTTTGTTCAGATTTTATCTTTACATGAAAAAGTGACTAAGTTTCGATTACTTTTGAAACTGTGGGCTATTCTTCAATTACCATTTATAAATCTTGCTATTTTTTATTTTTCCGACAAAATATTTAAGGTAAACAAAAATTGGCTTGGATATCACGTTAACAAAAGAAAGCATAAAAATTTGAGGAGAGCCCAAGTTTGAAACTTTTTTCTTAAACAAACAAAAGACCAATAATGAAATTTAGAGGTTGAGAATATACTAATGTATAAATTCAGTAATGGTGCCCGTAGCATTCAATATATCTATCTATTTGTACTATATTAAAAATGGTAACCCAAAACTTAAAAGTTAAATTAGCTAATATCTTTCTTATAAGTCTAAATACCCTATTTAGTTTAAAAATTCCTACAAATTAAGAATCGGTAAACCTAAATAACCTATTTAAAATGTATGATTTTCCAACCGAGTTCTTTATAATATGTTATTTAGTATTGGTCATTCCAAATAATAGTGAGTAAACAATAATGAAATTAGTAAACAGTAATTATAATTTTATTTCAATAATAAAATGAATAGGTACGAGAAGCGTAGAAAAAAAGTGAATGACTAACTACTAAATGACATTTGGATTTAAGAAAATAGGTAGTTCTTGAATCTTAGAAGATCCATTCAAGTTGCACCATATTATTAAATCAAAGCAAACCGGGCCAACTTTGACTTTAACTAAATAAAAATTAACATAAAATATTTCTAATTGTTCATCATATTTATTCATGAAGTTAATTAATATGGATAAGATCTATTACATAGTTAATCTGTTTGTTCTTCTTTCTTTAATCCATCTAAATTTGGTTTTTATTTGTCTAATATTCTATACTTTTATACATATAACAATTTAACATATCATCAACAATAAAATATTTTAAATAATATATCTAATACTTATGTTTACCCTTAAATTCGAGTGACAATTAAACTTATATTGTGGTTTTAAGGATATGCGATTTAATTCAGTACCAATTGACAAACAACGAATTAGGCAAATAAATTAAAAACAAGATAGATCAAACCAGTGTGTAGACAAAATCTCGACTTCAACCTATAACAATCTCGAGGTATGATGATGGGAATAAATGATAAAATGACTCTGAAGAACAGTAAGTAAAATAGCAAGAGAATAATGTGGCTGTATTTTCTTAGCAGTGAATGATGTATCCTGCAAATGAATGAGGACCCTCTTTCTATAGTAGAGGAATCCTATATAAGGTACAATTCTAATAACGGAAATAAAATCCATGATTGGTGTCAATAATTGCTTGATTCGATCTGTTACGGGATCTCCGCCGAAATCTTCGGACGATTGCTAATATCTCGCCGTTCAGTTATTATGCCTCACTCGAAGTCAGCCATATTCGGCCTTGGTTTTCAATGAGCACTTCGATCTTCAAGTTCTATACTCTGCCACCGGGCTCGAGCCAGATCCGTTTTGAGCTTATTCTCGACGCAACTCCTTGAGCCTACAAAATCGAACATGCCCGATTTCAACCGTATACAGATAGTCCCCGCGTTTCTTAGAGCGAAGTGATAAGAAACGGTTTGATCCTTGATTCTCCGATGCCTCGATCATGCCGTCAATTCCATGATGTCAGTGACAGAGGTGACTAAAAGGTCGCGTTCACACAATTTTTAAGATCATTAATTAATGATAGCTGACGGTAGGCCACTAGCACTCCCAAACCGCCAAAGTGGCCATTATAAATAGATCAATTTCACAATGTTTCTAAACTTTATTTCCAAAAACTTTCCTCAAATCTTTACAAGCTTCTCTATTCTCCTTAAGTTCATCTTCTTCGTCAGTTTGCTTTTGCCATAACATCAACTCCTTCTTCTTTCTTGAACTTCATATAGCGATGGCCAGAACATCAAAGACTGTCCCTCAAAAAGAAAAAGCCTCCTCGTCGCGGTTGGTCGGCGATAAAATACCGGTGGAGCCTTGTATTGAAGAGTGCATTCCTGGGGCGTGTGATCTTACTTCTGACTTTAAGGCCGAGAAAACCTCGTCGGTCCCTAGTCGATTCGAACCCATGTCAAGGTATATATGCTCGATAGCTGAGGGCGACCTTAAACAAGTAAAGGAGGATTGCCACTGGGAGGGCAAGGAGGTGGTGATTCCTACCCCCGAAGAAGATATTACAACTCATGTAGAGGGTTTTTTAAGTGTTTACACTTGCCCTTTCACATTGGGTCCTGTCGATCCCATAATCATCGACTTCTACCGCCAATATGCCCAACTTCCCTTCGCATTTGCGATGAAAGCCCCGCAAAGCGGAACCTGCAGGGTTCGCAATTGCGACCTGATCTCACAAATGCGAGATTAGAGGCCTGCAACAAGTTCAGCTATACCAGCAAAATTTTCTAAGTTCAAAACACCCCCGAGCCCTCGGGGCTCCAAACTAAACATGCACACAAGTCTAAAAACATCATACGAACTTGCTCGCACGATCAAATCACTATATTAACACCTAGAAGTACGAATTTAGTACCAAATCACATGAAATTCTTAAGAACACTTGAAATTCCTATTTTCTCAACTGAATGCCCGAATCACGTCAAATTAACTCCGATTTTTTTAACAAATTTTACAGGCATGACTTAAACATTATATTAAACCTGTACCGGGATCCGAAACCAAAATAGGAGCCCGGTACCAATGTCACGACCCCGGTACGTACCCTCCGTGAACCATCGTGATGACACCTAGTCTCTACGACTAGGTAAGCCTAACAATGCGGAATGTAAACAATAATTGCGGAAGAAATAATTAAAAACCGAAATAGTAAAATGAAATAGTGTTTAAGGTGCCGCTCGACACATATAATAACAACTCTCGAAGCTAACAACAATTCCCGAAACTCGAAATCTCACGAATCACAAGCTAAGAGATACATAAGAAGCTCTAATTCCAGAAATGTCTAAATAAGGAAAAAATACTGAAGAGCTATACTTATTACAGAAGAATAGAAAGGGACTCCTCGGTCTGCGTATGCTGCAGATATACCTCAAAGTCTCTACAGAAACGCCTCCTCCCAAGAATGATAGAACTGAGTGGAAGTACCTGGATCTGCACAGCAAAAATGTACAGAAGAGTAGCATGAGCACATCACAGCGGTGCCTAGTAAGTATCAAGACTAACCTCGGTGGAGTAGTGACGAGGAACAGTCAAGACACCTACCAATCCAATAAACTGTACAAATATAGGAACAACGGTACATGATGTATATATAAAGACTACACAAAATGGCTAATAATACTACAATCTCAATAAGGAAAGAAAACCGCAAGCAACTACTAAAATAATGACACAGAAGAGCAACCAAAAATACAACCCAAATCCTAGAGTCACAATACAGTAAAGGTAAGCAATAACTCAGATCCTACGACAGTGTTCACATCAGGTCTTATCCAATAATTTTGACGGAATACCGAATCTCGGACAATTACAACTCACGAGCCCCAGTACCTGAAATCTAACACTTGACATCTTGTGTCCCCATCAGCCTCATGGTCATACTGACAACTCACTTGCTAACTAGGGCCACTCTGATATATATAATAAGTAAATGAGGGTGTACATCTATACTCAGCAAAATTAGGAGGACTTCACATTCAATAGGAGTGTTCAACTATATGTATGCTTGTGCAAGTGCTCTAACAAAATTCCTACCAGCTAATAGACGTAAGGAGAAGAGCAGACAACACATACAATGTTTCCTCACAACTTCCACGAGATAAAGCTCATACAGGTAAGCGTACCACAATCACAATATTAACAAATAGGAATGCCCCCAGGCCATCACAAATCGTCACAATCAATCCCTGACATAGCCCACCCTGTCTCGCCACGTATGCAAATAATAACATAATAAATGCCCGCCTTGTTTCGCCATACGTGCATCATAATGTTCCCACCTTATCTCGCCACATGCACAACCCACATATAAGTATATAAACGTATCCCGCCTTGTCACGCCGCATGTGCAATATATCAATAGTAACAATAGCACGATAAAGACCTCGTGCAACCCCTCAAAAAAAAAACCACACGGTAGAGACCTCGTGTATAACACAACCACAACCGAACGGCAGAGACCTCATGCACCAACAACCACAACCGCACGACATAGATCTCGTGCACCAACACAACCACAACCACACAACAATAACAGTGACAGTAATACAAAATATAGCGAGTGAATCCACTCCAAAACTTCAAATCTTAAGGAATTGGTATAACCAGTTCACAAGAATAGTCACCGTAAAAAAAATGAAAGGCATAAAAGGGACAGTTCAACGAAAGGGGAAATTAACATGCAGTGACAATCCCAAATAAACAAAATCAGTACAAGGAAGACAACACGAGTCTAGTAGTTCCAAATAAAGGCAAATCGACAAAGATATAGGTCATCTAAACTCGGTTTAAGGTTGGGAAGTTACAAGAATATTCGGTAATTTCAGTTAAGGGAAGGTGATCTTAGCTGCACTTAAGACTAGGCGATTATAGGAGGGATGACAATAACTCTCAGTAATGCAGGAAGTTATGAAAAGGTAGCATGATGATAAGAGAGACGAAGTTCTTCAGTTAAATCAAACAGGATGACAATTAGGCAATAAGAGTAAATCATGAAGCAAACAATTCCAACTAAGCATGTAGAGACGAAACTAACAAGCAGGAACTCAGTCATATCAAGAATAACACCATACATAGTGAATATAAGAACCTAAGAACCTTAAAAGGCCAACTATCCACAATTAAGTTCGGGTACACACTCGTCACCTCGCGTACACGGATTTCAATCAACATAGAAGACTCAATCCTAAGGGGAAGTCCCTCCACAAGGTTAGGCAATATACTTACCTCAAAGACGACAACTTGGTACTCTAAAGTGGACTTCTCAGGCGAAAAGACCTCCTGACAGCTCAAATCCAACTATAACAACTCCAAAACATACATAAATTGAATAAGGAACTATTCCGAATAATAAAGTTTCAATCTTTACAAAAATATAAAAATCAACCGAAAAGTCGACCCATGGGACCGCACCTCGAAACCCATCAAATTTTACAAAATCCAATCACCCATTCCAAAATGAGTTAAACCATACAAAATTTATCCAATTCCGATACCATTTGGTCCCTCAAATCATGATTTTTCACTTTGAAATTTTTCTTCAAAAACCAACTCCTTCCCCAACCCAAAACACAATTTAAATGATAAAAATAAAGACAAATTCATGGAATATATTTAATTCTAGTTGAAGAACACTTACCCAATCGAATTTCGTGAAAAACCTAACAAAAATTGCCAAGAACCGAGCTCTAAAAGTCAAAATGTTATGAAAATGGTGAAACCCTCGATTTTGAGATATATTCTGTCTGCCCAGGTTTTTATTCATCGCGAACGCAAAGAGAGGGCCGCGTTCGCGAAGAAGAAAAGTTAAGGCTGCCCAGGTTGCTCATCGAGAACGCGATGATGAGCTTGCGAACGCGGAGAAGAAAAATGCAAGGCTTCGCGAACGCGAAGGGAAGTACGTGAACGCGAAGAAGGAAAATGCAGGGCTTCGCGAATGCGAAGAGAAGGAAGCGAACACGAAGAATGATTTTGAGGTGATCAACAACAAGGCATCGTGAATGCGAGAGGCTGTTCGGGATCGCGAACAAGGATATCAGAAGCAGCAAAATAGCAGTTCCAAAAATGGGGAAAAACACCCGTAGCCCACCCGGAACACACTCGAGGCCCTTGGACCCCGTCTAAACTCACAAACAAGTCACATAACCTAATTTGGACTCGCTCGAGGTCTCAAATCACATCAAACAACACTGAAACGACAAATCACACCATGAATCGAACTATAAACTTCCAAATTCGAAAACTTGTGCCGAAACCGATCAAATCAACCCGGAATGACGCCAAATTTTGCAGACAAGTCCAAAATGACATGATGGAGCTGCTCCAACTCTCGGAATCACATTCCGACCCCGATATCACAAAAGTCAACTATGAGTCAAACTTCTCCATTTTTCAAACTTCAACTTTTCCAACTTTCGCCGAAATGCCTCAATTTACCCTACGGACCTCCAAATTTGAATCCGGACGCGTGCCTAAGTCCAAAATCACCATACGAAGCTGTTGGGATTATCAAAATTTCATTCCGGGGCCGTTTACTCAAAAGTCTAATTCTGGTCAAATTCTCACCGTTCAAACTCCCAAAACTTCATTCCTTTTTCCAATTCGACTCTGAATCACCCATTAATCAAATTCAACCATGCACACAAGTCGATGGTCATATTACGAAGCTGTTCAAGACCTTACACCTCTAAACGGAGATTAAATTCTCAAAACGACCGGCCGGGTCATTACAACCAATGAGATCAAACATTAATCCAATTCTTTAAACCATTAGATTTTAGACTTACAATTTTTAACAAAAATTCATTACTCGGGCTAGGGACCTCCGAATCCAATTTCGGGCATATGTCCAGGTTTTATATTTCAATACGGACCTACCGGGGCTGTCAAAATACGAGTCCGGATCCGTTTACTCAAAACGTTGACCGAAGTCAACTAAATTAACTTTTAAAGGCAAAAATTATTAATTTTCTCAACTTTTCACATAAGAGCTTTCCAAAAATATGCTCGACTGCACACGCAAATTGAGAAGGAATAAAATAAGGTTTTTAAGGCCTCAAAATATAAAATTTACTTTTAAATCGTAAGATGACCTTTTGGATCATCACATTCGCGTTCAAAGCAATGCGTGAACTGACATCCATCGGATTGGCAACTAGTACTCCCCCGAGATTACCCGGTGGTACTTCAAACCCAGGAGCAATTACATTGTCGTTCTCCCCGTAAAAACAGAGACCATCGTCACCATGTATGGGTGCATTATGTGAGTTTGACATGCTTTAACCTGATAGCAAAAATACTTAACAAGAACAAGTGTGAAAATAACGTGTGTTGTCAGAATCAGCATTGAACCAATCACTATTATTCTTAGCCCCACGGTGGGCACCAAACTGTTTAACCTTAAATTCGAGTAACAATTAAACTTATATTATGGTTTTAAGGATATATGATTTAATTCGGTACCAATTGACAAACAAGGAATTAGACAGATAAATTAAAGAACAAGATAGATCAAACCAGTGTGTAGATAAAATCTCGACTTCAACCTATAACAATCTCGAGGAATGATGATGAGAATAAATGATAAAATGACTCTGAAGAACATTAAGTAAAATAGCAAGAGAATAATGTGGGTGTATTTTCTTATCAGTAAATGATATATCCTACAAATGAATGAGGACCCTCTTTCTATAGTAGAGGAATCCTATATAAGGTACAATTCTAATAACGGAAATAAAATCCCATGATTGGTGTCAATAATTGCTTGATTCGATCTATTACGGGATCTCCGCCGAAATCTTCGGTCGGTTGCTAATTTCTCGCGTTCAGTTATTATGCCTCACTCGAAGTCAGTCATACTCGACCTTGGTTTTCAACGAGCACTTCGATCTTCAAGTTCTATACTCTGCCATCGGGCTCGAGCTAGGTCCGTTTTGAGCTTATTCTCGACGCAACTCCTTGAGCCTACGAAATCGGACATGCCCGATTTCGACGGTATACAACTTACATAACAAAGGATATCACGTCTTAGAAAAATCATAAAATTATTTTTAGAAGCTAGTCAAATATATATATGTTTGAATGACTCTTCTTTGATTATTTTGTTTCTATTTTGTCTTATAGTTTCATAAATTCTTCTACTTTCATAAATATTAGAGTTTAAGCTTGTACAATAATTGTAGTCTAGAAGTATATATAATTAGAATATGTATCACATGGTAGTTACTAGTTCATATCCTATATTTAATTCATGTTGCATGAAGTTATTTAATATGGATAAGATCTATTACATAGTTAAATTATTTGTTCTTCTTTCTTTAATCCATTTATTTTTTGTACCTATTTGTCTAATATTTTATATTTTTATATAACAATCTAACATTTCAACAATAACAAAACAATTTTAAATAATGTATCTAGTAATTACATAACAAAGGATATCACACCTTTAAAAAATTATAGATTTTCTTTTAAAATCTAGTCAAATATACATGCTAATTTAATAATCAAACCAATGAAACAAAAACATTTTCCCACCAATTTAGCGGAAAAATCAAATAACCATTAATTTTTATGGAAATCAAAAAAGAAAGAAAAATTCCATAGCCTATAAAATAATTAAATAATGTATATACATGCTAATTTAATAATCAAACCCATAAAAAAATCACTTTTGCACCAATTTTGCGGAGAAATCAACCATTTAATAATCATTTTCTTTATATTATACTATCGTTCTTTATTGATTTTGACTATCGAATACATTCTTTTTATCATTAAACAATTTCAACGGTTTTTATATTTTAGCTATTTTTGTACTAATTTTGATGATCGAAATTTTTGTCTTCGTTTTAAATTTTGATGGTACAATACCGCATATTTGGTCAATTTATTATTATTATTAAGTAATATGAGTAATTTTTTAATCTTATAACACTAAAGATCGATGAGGATTATTTATTTTTGTTAAGCTCCATTGAGCAATCCTTTGTCTGTGTAATCCCAATTTGTGAGAAACCAAAGTATATGGAATATCTAGGAATGATGTCCCACTATACTACAAAGCACAATCACTCTGAATTTCATGCGAAACCATAGGATGACCTATTCACTCATGAGAGTTCAAGGAAACAACATTTTCATGATGCCCACTCAGCGTGAGTGGCATTTATTTTCTTTCTTTTATTAATAGTACTTGATTTAACTGTAGTTCCTAATGAATACAATTAAAGAAGGGGCTTGTTCATTGATCTTGTAATTCTCGTCGTATGTTCGTGGTTCCCTATAATTCTCATCTGTTGTCTCTGGTTGTGTGGTTTAGTAAAATCATTCAAAAAAACAGCATCCACAAGCATATGTAATGGATTTTGTGACATAGAAACAATACCAGCTTCTTAAGTATGAACTACAGTTTTTTGCTTCTCCTTTGCTGCAGCATTAACCCTCAACTGAGCAGCTTTTAGCATTGTTGTTGGAGACATTCTTTTACCAGCTTTTGGCCTCTTCCATTTGCTTCTCTTGCCCTTATTTTCTCATGGGAAAGGACCCCGAAACCAAAGGGCTCTACTTTTTTTGTTCTCCCAATATTCACTTTCAGCAACTTACAGAATAAGGATATCAGATGACACATCAATGTAATTCTCAAGATCCGGATACAAGGTCTCCTTATCGCTCTTGAAAAAATGTTGCAACGCAGCCCAAGTCGGGAAACAGTATAAGTTAGTGGGTTTTGGTTTGTTCAGGAAGTACCTAATGAATTAAAATTTAAGTGTTTCAAATTCTAGTGGTTCAACCAAGTCAAGTGCTCTCAAATATGACAATGATGCTAAAAAAGATTCAATTCAACACTCATTCACAAGATCTTCAACAACCGATGCAGTCAAACTCCTAAACATAAGATTATATTGTAAGAGATGAGTCTCTTATCTAGTATTAGGAGTATGTTTCCTAGTCCAATTGATTAGTAAAAGCCTTCTTTTTTTTAGTTGGTCAGCCTAGTTGGGTATTAGCCTTAGTAGATCAAGTGAAGCCCCATTCTAGAAGATTACCACGTGTCCTTCAATTAATGGGTATGTTATTTTCTTTTGTTTGTATTAGCTCAGTCCTAGTTGTCCTTTAAATATCATAGAGTCGGTACGAGGATTTAGGGAATTATGAAGAATTTGTATCCTTTCTATTAATTTTCATTTTTGTCTTTCAATTGCTACTGTTCTATTGAGCTAATCACAGCTCAAGTGTTACATATATAAACCTTAGTTCTAAAAAGTCACATGAGACAAAGTGGTCATAGCTTCTAAACTACAGTCAAACTCCTAAAGATTAGATTATTGGTAGTTCAACCAATGTTAGTTACAAATTTCCATTGCAACGCCAATATCCAAAGCTTCAGATATTAAATAGAGAACCTAACATCTCAAAACCCCTCAAAACCCTAAAGTCAGTATCTATACTTTAGGCTCTTGCAAAAAAGTTTCACTAGTATCATCAACTCAGTAGACACAGAAAAATCTTGGTATTCGACAAATTGAGAATCTCAAAATTATTGCTTAGCCACACAACTCTAATAATAATGTTAGTATTTCATGACCAGGCATTTTGAATGTTTCATGATTAAACCAATATCTAGCAATTAGCCCTATAGTCATGATCCAAAATTCACTAAAAGTCCTGATGGTGCCGGATACCACTGCCAGGCAAGCCAACACCAAGAAGTTAATCAAATTCTTGTTTTAGTACTTTTGAAATCATTTCCTTTCATTACATTAAACAATAAATAATGATGTCATTAACAAATTCAAATACTGAATAATCTCATAGTCATCCTAGAACCCAGTGTCAGAAGTGCATGAGCAATTTTTAGGAAACAAATGTAATACGGTGACGGTCCGGAATATAAATTGGACAGTAAAGAAAATTCAATAAAATACTCTGAAGGAGACTCTGGTGGTTGCGGGTCGTCTCCAGAGGTGCAGCTCACCTAAGTCTCCGTATCAACCATGCCACTGTGCCCAACTAGGCCACTAGACATACATGTGCCTGAGCAACAAAAATGCACAGCAAGTATAGTATGAGTACAAAAACCACAGGTACCCAATAAGTATCCCGTCTAACCTCGAAGAAGTAGTGACGTGAGGTCGATTTCGATACTTACTAGTGGTCCAGTAGTAATATATTAATAATCTGAAAAAATCATGCATTTTATAAGGCAAATATAAACTCATAAAACCTGAAGCGGGTAAACAATTCCTTTAATAATAATAGATTTCCAAAGATTTATATTTCATCATTTTATCAAATTTATCTTAGGCCAGAGAGGTAATGTCAATTTTGTAAATATCAAGCAAGCATTACAAGGATGTGCAAATCATGCCGAGGTCGTACGGCCCGATCCAACATAGTAATAAAATGTGCATTGCCATAGGGTCGAATGACGCGAACCATAGATGCATCTATTACCCCGCTCGCGAATCATACGTGCGATGCGGTTAAACATAAATACACACATTTAAACAGTCAATCAAGAATTCATTAGGGAACATTTATCCAAAGAAAAGTCAATCTTCTTTTTAATGATTAAGAAAAATGAAGTTTAACCTCTTTAGAAATTCATTTACTAATTCGATATGATTTAAGCAGTTTAAATTGTCAATAAGGTTTCAAATATTTCAGGTATAGCATGCTTTTGGGTCCTAGATTACCTGGACTTAAGCACAATAGTAGCTACGCACGAACTCTCGTCACCTCGTGCGTATGTAACCCCAACAAATAGTAGTACATAATGGATTATTTCATCTACGAGGACAATTCCCTCTTACAAGGTTATAAAGGAGACTTAGCTCGCTCCAAAGTTCCATAACCGGCTTCCAAGCCCTTCCGACAACTCAAACTGATGCTCAATGCTTCAAAACTAGCCAATAATTATGCAAACCCATTACTATATTCCCAAATACTCATAACAATTCAGTTTATATCAATTTCCAACTCCGCTCGTAAAGTTGACAAATCGCCCTCGGGCCCACGTGCCCGAATTCCAAATATTTTCGAAGATAATGATTACACATAACTTTACGAACTCGAATATATATTTTGTTTCCAATTCCATGCCCAAATTGGTTGCCAAAATTCAAAATACCAAATTCTAGGTCTTCTACCAAAAATCCCACAATCTATACAAATTTTCATGTTCAAATCCATATGTAATCATGTATTTAACTCAAAACTAGTATAAACCACTTACCTCATGCTTGGTGATAAAAATGGTACTCCCAAGTTGCTCCAAAATCGGCTCATGATAACGCCCAACTATGCCTTTTAAAAGACAAAGCGGTCGCTGCAAATATAATCCGATTTTAAGTCCGGAATCGAATCCTCAGGGAACTAACTTATCTATTACACTTTTCAGCAATGTTATTATCAACTCAATCAATTTCTAGATGCAAGATTTTTTGATCAATAAAGACTTGGTTCTTTTGTTTAACTACTTCAACTACTATTAAAAACAACAATAAGCTAAAATAAAGATAATTCAATGGTAAAAAGGTCTAGGGCAGTGATTTCCCTAATTGCTAGTTTAGGTCTTGACTCTTCCGCTATAATCTCACCGTAATACTCCATGAGGATTAAGAGTTATAGGCTATCGTAATTATCTCTCGATCAACTACAATAATTTACTAGAGCATTCTCTCGAACTACTCTAGCTGACTATGGGTATGCAACTCTAAATTATCCCACCAAAATTTTGTTATCCCTAAACCCACTTTTAAGTTCTAGTAATGAATCTCTTCAATTACCCAAAAGTGGTGTTGTTCAACAACTATCTAACCTAATATTCTTTCTCAAGCAATATAAGGTAATTAGACACGATTAATCAAGGGCCCATTCAATTAATCACCATACAAAACATAGTTGAACAATCATATCGTAAATCCGGCTCGATTATAACAACTTGAGTCAAAACTTCAACCAATAATTGGTTCCATCAACCCTAGATAAGTGTTTAGCTACTCATAACAAAATAAGGAAGAACTACTAAATTGTTCATAATGTAAAATTGCAAGAATCAAAAGGAGATAGAAGAACTCTAATGTTTGGTTGATCTTTTCATACTTGTTCTTCCTCCAAAAGTAGTCTAAAATTAGCTTCCCCCTTTATTTGGGTGAGTTTCTAAAGCTTATAAGGGTTTTACAAAAGTTTCTACGAAATTACACTTTGGTCCCCAACTTCTAGCGGAGTGAACAGTTCACCGCGATTGTGGCCAACCGCGGTCGACCGCGGTGAACGCTGAGCTTTCTGCCTCCTTTCATTAATCTGCCGCGGTTCGCCGCGGTGCTATAGCGGTCGTGGTGGCCTTCTTGCCTAGACCATTTATGCTTCTTTGTGTTCGGGTACTTCTCGAGCGGGCGTTTTTCTTCACATTATCGCCTCCAAAACACTCCATGTTGCTTCCTCTCATATAATATTCCCTGCTAAACAAAAGAACACTATTTAGAGCATTTTGTTGGCAATTTATCTATAAAACAACAACAAAGTATGGTCATATTAAGGTATAAATATCAACTATATAGCCTACTATCAACACCTACACTTAAATCATTGATAGTCCTCGAGCAATCCACCACACTCCATCAAGATTTCTTCCCTAAGATTCTCCTTTAACAACTAACACCATGAACATTTTACAAAAATTTGCACCTAGTAGTGAACAACTTTTACTCTAAGAGTCAAACCTTTTGTACCATGCACATCCGCACTTACTCAAACTACTCTATACAAGAGTCAAGACTTACCTTTCCTTTGTGAATCACATGCCCTCACATCACACAAGAGAGTAGTTCCACATATAACTATAATTAAAACAAGTAGGAACTGAGATAGATAGAATTCACTCACTCTCAGAAAGAACGTTCACATGCCACAAAGATGCATCATAGGCTTGCTCGTAGTGTAATACTTCACTAATTGAGCTCATTCAGTCTAAGATCAATAGGACTTTACTTGGTTGTAATGTAGGCTAAGTGACAGGAAGGATATATTTAGATATAGTGACTAACCTCCCTAAGCACTTTTTAATACAATTACATTAACTTAAAGATCATAATTATGCCAACCAGTACTCCACCTCATTTGTTTAAAACATCCCCTTCCATTAGGTACAATTTGTACAAGCCACCACTTCTCAACCATTGTGAATATTTTTTTTTTCATGGTGCTTTTTCTTTTATGCTTCAAATTCTACCTCTTTTCTCTATCTCAATGGTTCCACTCAAAAACCAAACCACCACCCCACACTTTTACTTTTGCATATTTCCATTACCGTTCAAGTGCTTATTGGGAGGTAAAAAGGTTTAAACAACCAGCTATTCAAACAATTGGGTAAGGTTCGCAATGTGGTTGCCAAAGAAGTAGGCTTATATGCTCAACAGGGTTAACTATGATGTATTGCATTCAGGTGGGTCACTTTATATATCTGGATCAACAAAGAATGCCTATATCACTTCTAAAACTGAAAGAAACTACTATTCCGCTTTGCAAACACACAGGGCAAGTTCTAGGCATCAAATATGAAACATGGAACACAGTAAAACTCACACACACATGGCACATGACTCACTCCGGATTGGGTTATCAAGACATTCTCTTTTGAGTGTTCAAGTTAGATGCAAACGTACAATTTTAAGGCACTCTAACAGGATTTAACCAATGAAGCTAGGTGTTGAACTCTAGTGTCTATCGTGTTCAGGTGTAAAAAAATTATTTTTCGCTCGTGGCCCATTAATCCTAACCTAAACTAAAAAGATCAAAAACAAAAACTACCTATACCCCGTTCAAGTTAAACCCTTGGAAAAGAACCGTGACCCAAAGAAAAACCAAGGGGGAGTTACTACACTACCTAAAAATAAACTAAAAAAATAAATTCTTTTTGGTCTTTTCTCTAGACTACTTCCCTCAAGAAAATTGTCTAACGGATCCGTCATCAGGAAGAGTCTCCATATTCCACTTTTTTTTCCGACTTAGTCCCTCAAGAACTTCGCCGAAAGAGATCCGTCATCGGGACAAGTCACTTACTATTTTAGCTTTCCTAATGAACTATTAATCTACATCAAAACAATCAAAGCAAGACAAAACAAGCAAAATCAAAAAGTCAATTATTACAATTACAAACATACAATGAAATATCCCTACCCCACATTTAAAATGAAGACATGTCCCCATGGCTCAAAATTTAAAGAACAGTGAGGTTAAGGAACTTCCCTAAAGACTCACTCCTGATCGGAGACAGTGTCTGGGTTCATGTTGCATGCACGTCCCATCGACCTCAACCAACCCAAGAATTTCTTCTCCGATTTCACTTGCCTCTCGGCCACCGCATCAACACGGACAAAGAAATCAGTGATTGAGGCACGCAAGCCAGCCATATCCTGCTCCAAAGCTGTCATACAGGTGCTCCGGTGTGGCTGTGATGGGCCTGCCATATCAACTCTCGGAGGAGGGGGAACCTCAGCTACCTCATCATCATCAGCCGAATCATCATCAGAGTCATCAACATTCACCACCGGCTCTCATTCAATTCCAATTTTTCTTGCCCGGAATGGGGCTTTTAGTGGCAATCTCCCATCAACCCGAGGGTCTTTAGGAACTCGAGCAATCCGGCACAGCCGGGTGATCAACGAAGGGAAGTAGTGGCCCTTTGTTAGCTCAGGTGATTGAATGAACATCTCTTCATGAAGGATCCGGTCCACATCAAAGTCACTATGGGACATAAAACAGTGGATTACGGACGCCCGTGGTAGAATAACATCTGTCGTGTTGCTGGATGGCAACAGTCGACTGTTGACAATGGTTAGCCAACACTTGGCCTCCCAATTCAAATAGTGGGAGTTGAGAGTAATCCTATGCTTGATCCATAGGTGTTCTCCATCCGGCCCACAGATAGTATCAAGAAGAGTTCCCCACAAGGCCCGTGATCCTCTAAAAGTATGATAAGGATCAAATTCACCCCGAAACATATGCAACCTGTATACCCTGCGGATGGCATCGAGGGATGCATTTACCGGGGTATTGCGTATCATCACAACCCCATTCTCATGTTCTGGCAGGTTCGCATAGAACTCCCTTACTAATTGAACATTATCCTCCTCCGGTACCTCGAAGAAAATGTCCAGCTGACACCACCGTAGCTCATTCAACATATTGGGGCATTCCACCTCCAAAGCCATTCGATCAATGTGTACCTCTGGTTGTAAATTCTTAGTTGCTTTCTGGTTGTACCTATTCTCTGCTGCGCTGGAGACAAACCAAGTGCTGTCAAACTAAGGTGCACTGGCTTGGCTCCTAGATCGTGAGTAGCTTCCCGGTCCACTGATGGAGGGTCCGGTGTTTCGTCTCTTCCTGGAGAAGCTCATTGTACCTGACATACAATGAAACGCCTATTACTGAGTGCGCAAAATGTGTGACTATGGATGGTTACTCAGACTTCACCATAACCATGTCACAATAGCTCCTTATATCTCTATTGGGGAAATTTCCCAAACACCTTGTGAGCAAAGTGCTATCCAGACACATCTAGCCCTCATGGGTACATCCAAGCTCCTCCCCAAATAAGTATACTACCACACCAACACACCCCACACTTACTTCATTCAATCACCCACCAATAACACCGTTCAAATATGCAATTCACAGCCCCTTCACCAATCAAACTCAAAAATAAAATTGAAAAGAAAAAACAAGAAGAAAAAGAGTAGACCAACAAATACATCTCAACACAACATAAAATTACATAACTACAACACAATACAACACAATGCCAAAGAAAAGAGAGAGAAGAGTTAGAATCTTACCTTAAGGGGGAAAGGAGGAGAAGAGTGGGAGATGGGGGTGGTGTGAGTGAAGGAGAAGAAGAGAGGAATTGGGGAGGTTAGGGTTTAGAGAGAGAGAGAGAGAAATTGGGAATATGGGGGAGGGGGTCGTGGTTTGGATTTAAGAGGGGGAGGGGGGGGGTTTGGGTTGTAAAATTAAAAGATGAAGAAAGAAATTAAGAAAAACGAAAAAAAGGAAAAAAAATTAAAATTATCTGGACCGACCGCGGTGGGTTTTAAAATCTGAGGTAGGGTGTTCACGCCTCATCGCGGTATACCACGGTCCACCGCGGTCGCGGTGGGATGGAAAAATCGAGGCAGAATGTTTGCCTTCCACCGCAGTTTGTCGCGGTTTACCGCGATTGCTGTGCTATTTTTTTTAAGTTACATGAATAGCTAATCAACACACTTGTGGGTTGCCTCCAACACAACGCTTGAGTTAACTTCGCGGTACGACGCCATCATTTGACCATCACTCCTCATCCGCGTACTGGGGCTCTCCCAAAGTGATTACCACTCTATCCCCTTTTTCATCAGACATGCCAAGGTAATGTTTCAACCTTTGCCCATTTACTGTGAACTTGTTTGTCCCATCTTCTGATTCAATCTCTACAGCTCCACTCAAGAACAATTGCACCACTCTGAAGGGTCCTGACCATTGAGACTTTAACTTACCTGGGAATAATCTCAATCTCGAGTTGTATAACAACACTAGATCTCCGGGTTTGAAGTTTAGATCCAATATGTGCTTATCATGCATTAATTTCATCATTTCTTTGTATAATCTAGCACTCTCAAAGGCCTGGAACCTGAATTCCGCAAGCTCATGTAATCCCGTGACTCTGTTAGTGCCTGCTGTCTCCATGTCTAAGTTCAACTGCCGCAATGCCCAAAGTGCTTTATGATCTAGCTCAACTAGGAGGTGGCATGCCTTACCAAACACCAACTTTTACGGTGACATCCCAATTGGGGGTTTGAAGGCTGTGTGGTATGCCTACAATGCATCATCCAATTTCTTTGCCCAGTTAGTCCTTGTTGCATTCACTATTTTTGTAAGGACACTTTTAATCTCCCTGTTGGACATTTCAACTTGCCCGCTCGATTGTGGGTGGTATGGGGTGGTCACTTTACGATGAACTCCATATTTTTCCAGCAGCCGTGCGAATGCTCTATTGCAGAAATGGGTTCCGCCATCACTGAGTATAGCTCGTGGGGTACCAAAACACGTGAAAATGTTCTTCTTTAGAAAGCCTAGTACCCCCTTAGCATCATTGGTCGGGAGAGCCACTGCTTCGACCCACTTGGATACATAGTCAACTGCTACCAATATGTACTTGTTACCGTACGAACTGATGAATGACCCCATGAAGTCAATCCCCCACATGTCAAAAATCTCCACCTCTTGACTTGTGGTCATTGGCATCTCGTGTCTACGAGATATGTTGCCAGTTCTTTGGCATTCATCACAGCTTTTAACCCAAGCATGGGCATCCTTGAACAGAGTAGTCCAGTACAAGCCTAACTCTAATACCTTAGCTGCTATCCGAATCCCTCCAAAGTGTCCACCATATGGTGAAGCATGGCAAGCCTGCAAAACAGAATGTTGATCTTTCTCGGGAATACACCGCCGGATCATGTTGTCTACACATATTTTAAACAATATAGGTTCATCCCAATAATAATATCGACAATCACGAAAGAACTTTTTCTTTTGAATTGAGGAGAGTTCATAAGGTACAATACCACTTGCTAAATAATTAGCAATATCAGCATACCAAGGTGCCTCCTCCATTGTCATTTCCAGTAATTGTTCATCTGGGAATGTCTCTGTTATATCCTCAACCTCTCCTTTCTTTTCAGCTCCTTCCAACCTTGTGAGGTGGTCAGCTACTTGGTTCTCTATCCCTTTTCGGTCATGTATTTCCAGATCAAATTCTTGTAACAGAAGAACCCAGCGAATCAAGCGTAGCTTTGACTCCTTCTTTTCTATCAAGTATCTAATTGCTGCATGGTCAGTGTAAATAATAACTTTCTAGCCAATCAAGTATGACCTAAATTTATCGAATGCAAAAACAACAGCCAACATCTCCTTTTCCGTCACAGTGTAATTGAGTTATGCACCGCTCAGCGTTCTGCTTGCATAATAAATCGAGTGTATCAATTTACCCTGTCGCTACCCCAAGACTGCTCCTATGGTGTAGTCACTGGCGTCGCACATTATCTCAAACGTTTGCTCCCAGTTGGGTGCAACAATGATGGGTGCAGTCACCAATCTCTTCTTCAGTTCCTCAAATGCCAACCTGCATTCATTAGAAAACACAAAGGGGTGATCCTTTTCAAGGAGTTTGCACAATGGGTTAGCAATTTTGGAGAAATCTTTGATGAATCGCCTGTAGAACCCGGCGTGCCCAAGTAAACTTCTCACCGCCTTGACCGAAGTGGGCTGTGGTAGTTTTTCAATCACGTCAACCTTGGCATGGTCGACCTCAATTCCCTTATTGGACACTCAGTGTCCCAGGACTATCCCTTCTTGTACCATAAAATGACACTTTTCGCAGTTTAACACTAAATTTGTCTCCACACATCTTTTAAGCACTCTTCTTAAGTTGTGAAGACAATACTCGAATGAATCTCCCACCACGGAGAAGTCATCCATAAAGACCTCCATAATATCCTCCACCATGTCTGTGAAAATGGCTAACATGCACCGTTGAAATGTCGCCGGTGTATTACAAAGCCCAAAAGGCATTCTCCGAAAGGCGAAGATGCTATATGGACAAGTGAAGGATGTTTTCTCTCTATCTTCCGGGGCTATTGATATCTGATTGTACCCCGAATAACCATCCAAGAAACAGAAGTGTGAGCGCCCGGCCAACCTATCCAACATTTGGTCAATGAAAGGTAAGGGGAAGTGGTCCTTTCGGGTGGCTGTGTTCAATTTTTGGTAATCCATGCAAATCCACCATCCCGTGACTGTACGAGTTGAGATCAACTCATTGTTCTCATTTTGCACAACAATCATTCCCCCTTTTTCGGCACACATTGGACAAGGCTGACCCAATTTCTATCAGAGATGGGGAAGATGATTCCCGCATCTAACCATTTGATCACTTCCTTCTTTACTACCGCTTTCATGTTTGGGTTTAGCCTTTGTTGATGTTCTCTAGAAGGTTTGTGCCCTTCTTCCAAGAGAATCTTATGCATACAGAAGGTTGGGCTGATACCCTTTATGTCTGCCATGGTCCAGCCAATGGCAGTCTTGCTTTCCTGCAGTACTTGTAAGACAGTTCTACCTGCACATCTAACAAACCGGATGATATAATCACATGCAACGTAGAATCGGGGCCTAAGAAAACATACCTGAGGTGAGCTGGGAGTGGCTTCAGCTCCAACTTGGGTGGTTCCTCTACCGATGGCTTTGCTGGGGGTGTAGCTCTTTTTTCTAACTCAAGGGACTCGAACTGAGGTTCCCATTTCCAAAATCCTTGGCCTTCAAGTGCCATGACCCACTCAGCCAACCCTTCACCATCCATTTCTTCTAAATTTATCAGACATGCCTCCAATGGATCTTTAGCAGTCAGGGTCACATCATCTTCTTGCAGTATCATATCCACTGCCTTCACTAGAGAGCAATTCACATATTCACTGGGTCTCCTTATAGATTGCTGAACATTGAATATGACTTCTTCATCGTTCAGTCTCATTTTTAATTCCCCAGTCTTACAATCAATCAGGGCTCTCCCAGTGGCCAAAAATGGCCTACCTAAAATGATAGGTATCTCCTCATCTACCTGACAATCCAGAATAACAAAGTTTGCAGGGAACACGTACTTCCCCACTTGCACCAATACATCATCAAGAATCCCAGTAGGTCTTTTTACCGTGCAGTCAGCCAACTACAGCAGCATCGAAGTCGGTCTAGCCCTGCCAATGCCCAGTTTGGTGTATATAGCCAAATGCATCAAATTTATGCTGGATCCCAAATCATATAATGCCTTTGCAAAGGCGTAACTCCCAATCATGCACGGAATAGTGAAGCTAACTGGGTCGAACATCTTTTGAGCCATCGGTCTGGTCACTACTGCGCTACAAGTCTGCATCAGAGTCACTGTGGATAGATTTTGAAAATCAAACTCCGTGAAATTAGGTCTTTCATCATTTTTGCATAACCTAGAATCTCCCTCAAGGCATCCATCAAAGGAATATTCAACTGGATTTGATGCAGCATCTCCATGAATTTCTTGTATTGATCTTCCTTCTTTTGTTTTACCAGTCTCTGAGGGAATGGTGCAGGTATCACCCTTTGTGCACTGCTTGTTGGCTTCTCTCTGTTGGGGTTCTGTGGCACAAGAGGCACCACCTGTTCTGTAGTTTGTTCATTTACCTTAGCCTTATCCTTTTCATCTTGACCCTGTTCAACTACCACTTCAGTCAGATTTGTTGGTTCATCTACCTCTAGTGGAATTGGAGTGGCTAGCGTAGTCTCCTTGCTGGCTTGGGCAACCTCCTGCTCTTTGTCTAAATCTCTCCCATTCTGAAGCCTTACTACCATTAGCTGATTCGGGTTTTGCTTCTTGGGGTTAATATTTGTATCCGCTGGAAATGTTCCCTGGGGGTAATTGTTTAAAGCCATAGACAACTGCCCCAATTGAGTTTCAATGTTCTTTATAGTTGAATCATGTACTGCCAACTTTTATTGCATCTTACCATTTGTCCCAATGAGTTGCTGGAGCATCCTCCTGATCTCTACCATGTTGTTATCTTGCTGCTGAGGAGGTGGCTGATATGTCAACTGTTGTTGGTTCTACTGTGGGTAGCCTTGTTGTCTCTGGTGGTATGATACCATTTGGTCTTGAGCTTGCATACCCCCAGGCTGAGGCATATTGGGTCTGTATTGCTGATTTGGTGCAGGTCTCCACTGTTGTCCTCCTTGTCTCTGACCCCCAAAGTTGTTAACATAATTCATATCTTCCCTTGCCCCTTGATTTTCACCTTCTCCGCTCCATGAACACATAGGGCTGATTAACACAGGGTGTATACAACCCTCCATTTGTTGTGTCAACAATATGCACCTGTTTGGTACCCATCTCATCTATCTTCTTTGTCAAAATACTCATCCGAGTTAGAAGTGTGGCCATGTTCTCTGCCTGCGAATTATTTAGGTCAAGAGGTACTGAATGCACTATAGGTGTCAGTGTTGTACCTCTAGTCATCCACCCCGAATTCTGGGACATCTTGTTATGAAGGACCTTGCACTCGGTGAATGTCTTACTCAAAAATGCACCTCCAGCTGAAGCATCCACATTGGCCTTTAGATTGTTAGCTAATCCCATGTAGAATCTCTGGCCAAGCATCTGGTCTGGAATGCCATGGTGAGGACACTTCACTAGCATCCCTTTAAATCTTTCCCAAGTTTCTTGCAAGGTCTCAGTCGGCTGCTGCTTGTACTGTAATATTTCATCAATCTGCCTTGCAGTCTTGTTGGGTGGGTAAAACTTATTCAAAAACCGCTTTACTAATTCCTCCTAGGTGACAATGGAATTGATTGGGAGGAATTCAGCCAAGTCTCAGCTTCTCCAGTCACAGAGAACGGGAACAGTAATAGCTTGATAGCTTATGGGGTCACATTTGACTGCCTTTGAGTCACACAAATTGACAAAAAAAAATTCAAATGTTGCTGAGGGTCTTCAATGTGTGACCCAGAGAACAATCCCTTATTCTGCAGCAGATGCAACATGTTGTTGGTGATCTGGAATGTCTCCGCTTGTATTGTAGGTACAGCTATGGCAGTTGCCAGGTTGTCAGCTGTGGGTTGAGCCCAATCATAAAGTGCAGCTTCTGTCACAAGAGGTATCACCACTCTGACATTTGGGTCAACTTGCTCAACCCTGATGTTTCCGTTGACATTCTCTACGTCACCCATGTCAAAGTCAAGCTGTTGTGGTTGTTGTGATTGTTGGATCCTCCTGTTGGCACGGTTTAATGCCCTGAATGATTTCTCGGGGTCTGAAAGTCCTTCAAGCAGTTCTCCAGTCCTCGAAGGATTTCTAGGCATACACCTGAATTCCACAAGAGTTCAAACGTTAGAATTTCAATGAAAATTTAACACCTTTGAAATTTGATTTGAACTAATAATTTTTAACGCTACTTCTAAGTAGTAATAAATAAAACCGTTAGTTCCTCGGTAACGGCGCCAAAATTTGATAACACCCAACTATGCCTTTTAAAAGACAAAGCGGTCACTGCAAATATAATCCGATTTTAAGTCTGGAATCGAATCCTCAGGGAACTAACTTATCTATTACACTTTTCGGCAATGTTATTATCAACTCAATCAATTTCTAGATACAATATTTTTGATCAATAAAGACTGGGTTCTTTTGTTTAACTATTTCAACTACTATTAAAAACAACAATAAGCTAAAACAAAGATAATTCAATGGTAAAAAAGTCTAGGGCAGTGATTTCTCCAATTGCTAGTTTAGGTCTTGACTCTTCCGCTATAATCTCGCCGTAATACTCTATGAGGATTAAGAGTTATAGGCTATCGTAATTATCTCTCGATCAACTACAATAATTTACTAGAGCATTCTCTCGAACTACTCTAGCTGACTATGGGTATGCAACTCTAAATTATCCCACCAAAGTTTTGTTATCTCTAAACCCACTTTTAAGTTCAAGTAATGAATCTCTTCAATTACCCAAAAGTGGTTGTTCAACAGCTATCTAACCTAATATTCTTTCTCAAGCAATATAAGGTAATTAGACACGATTAATCAAGAGCCCATTCAATTAATCACCATACAAAACATAGTTGAACAATCATATCGTAAATCCGGCTCGATTATAACAACTTGAGTCAAAACTTCAACCAACAATTGGTTACATCAACCCTAGATAAGTGTTTAGCTACTCATAACAAAATAAGGAAGAACTACTAAATCGTTCATAATGTAAAATTGCAAGAATCAAAAGGAGATAGAAGAACTATAATGTTTGGTTGATCTTCTCATACTTGTTCTTCCTCCAAAAGTAGTCTAAAATTAGCTTCCCCCTTTAGTTGGGCGAGTTTCTAAAGCTTATAAGGGTTTTACAAAAGTTTCCCCAAAATTACACTTTGGTCCCCAACTTCCAGCGGAGTGAACAGTTCACCGCGGTCGCGGCCAACCGCGGTCGACCGTGGGTGAATGCTGAGCTTTCTGCCTCCCTTATTAATCTGCCGCGGTCGCGGTGGCCTTCTTGCCCAGACCATTTATGCTTCTTTGTGTTCGGGTAGTTCTCGAGTGGGCGTTTTTCTTCACATTATCACCTCCAAAACACTCCATGTTGCTTCCTTTCATATAATATTCTCTGCTAAACAAAAGAACACTATTTAGAGCATTTTGTTGGCAATTTATCTATAAAACAACAACAAAGTATGGTCATATTAAGGTGTGAATATCAACTATATAACCTACTATCAGTTCCCATGGAGGAAATATGGTGAAAATGAGCCAAACCCTCGCTTTAAAAGAACACTTTGCCTAGCTCGATTTTCGCACCTGCGGTCACTTGACCGCTTCTGCGGTTCCGCAGGTGCGACCCCCACTACCGCTTTTGCGGTCTCTCACTAGGCCCTCACTCCGCTTCTGCAGCTCCACACACGTAGGTGCGGTTCCTGCTTTTGCGGATCTCGACAGCCTACAGTCCGCGCCTCCCCAGCAAAATTCTGCTCCTGCAAGTCCCTTATCGCTCCTGTAGGCCCGCACCTACGGCCCTTTTCACGCAGGTGCAGTTACGCCAGAAGCCCAGTTGCTTCAGCCTTTCCTCAAATTTCATTTTCAATCCGTTAACCACCTGGAATCCACCCGAGGCCCCCGGGACCCTATCCAATCATACCAACACGTCCTAAAATATATTACGGACTTGCTCGAGGCCTCAAATCACATCAGACAAAGCTAAAATCACGAATCACACTCTAATTCAAACTTGATGAACTTTAGAACTTCAAACTTCTTCATTAGATGTCGTAACCTATCAAATCACGTCCGATTGACCTCAAATTTTGCACACAAGTCACATTTGATATTATGGACCTAATCCAACTTCTGGAATCGGATTTCGACCTCGATATCAAAAAGTCCACTTCCGGTCAAACTTCTCAAAAACCTTCAAATTCCTAACTTTAGCTAAATGACTCCAAAATGACCTACGGACCTTCGAATTTACTTTCGATCGCGCTCCCAATACCAGAATTACCATACAGAGCTATTCCCAGACTCAGAATCCCAAACGGACATCGATAACACTGAAATGCACTTCAATCCAAACTTATGAAATTCTTCCAAAGGCAAACTTCCACAATAGGCGCCGAAATGCTCGTGGAGTCATCCAAAACCCGATCCGGACATACGCCCAAGTCCAAAATCATCATACGAACCTGTTGGAACCTTCAAATCACGATTCCGAGGTCGTTTACTCAAAAATCCGATCTTAGTCAATTCTTTCAACTTAAAGCTTCTGAAATGAAAATTTCCTTTCCAAATCAACTCCGAGCTTACCGAAATTCAATTCCAACCACATATATAAGTCATAATACTTGAAGTAAAGCTGCTCATGGTCTCAAACTGCTGAACGATGTGCTAGAGCTCCAAACGAGTCGTTACACCTATCAAAATTAAATGGACAGGGGATGAGCTGGTGCATTAAGGAAGGTACATGGGATTTTAACAGGCTCCACTCTTCCAAGAGAATTGACCTTCGGAACTATAACACCACAGTGATTTTATTTAATAATTCAGACATAATTTTTTAAATAGGTTCTATGTAATTTTTATAAGGTACATGCAACACACGTAATCAAGAAGCCGTTTCAACCAGCGTTTGTTACTTATTTTCTTTGAAAAAATGGGTATCTAACAAATGACAGATCAAAACCCTCGTTTTTCTCCCTCTAAATTATTGTTTTGTCATATTGGCAAAACCCCAACCTTTAAACCCAAAATTAAATTTTTACAAGAACTTGGCTTTACCTGGGTCAGACCTTGTTATATTCATCAAAAATGCAATTCTTGAGAAGAGGCTTACATGCTATTTTTTCACAGAGAATGGAACATACAACAAAACCAATTTTCTTTTTTAACCCAACATATTATTTCTTTCCAATAACCAAGAAATTGAATAAAGATTTTCTTTTTAGCAAGAAATTAAATAAATTACATTATTCTACTAAGAAATATGGAAAAAGAAACATTAAAAACAAGAACTTACAAATACCACCCTCAGTGATTGAAAAATATTAATCAACATATAAATTAACACTCAATAACCAAAAATGATATAAACATAATAAAAAAAGATAAAACAAAATAATTTGCCCGTTTTAATAGTTTTACTAATGCAATCAAAACATAAGAATCTCGTTACAACTGAGAATAAAAAAATGGTGAAAACATTATAATTTTTGAAATCACTTGTATGAATTTCTAGATCCGCCAGTAAAAAAAAATAATTTAAGTATATACTTAATGTACGTTATATTAAAATAAGAATCACAAAATAGTAGATTGTGTAACAGGGAGCACATTTTTAGAATTAGAAACAAATGTATTCACAACTTGTTTTATTGGTGTAAAAGCAGTGTATCAGTGGAACAACAACAGTTTGTAGAGTTTCTAAATCTACTAGGAGGCTTGTAGGATATGGTTTTGAGGTGTTTTTTGTAACTTTTTGTACCATCTTGGTACCTTATTAATAAAACCTTTATCTTAGCAAAAAATAAAATAAAATAGCAGATTGTGTAACAAATTCATAAAAGAACAGTTGTATTTCTAATATTGGTGAACTTACTTACAATTTTAGAGAGGTATAACATCATTTAAATTATAGGTAAAGCTTAGGCAATAAAAAAAATAAAAATAAAACGTATAGTACGTAGGTAAGGGAATTCAAATGATATGGACAAAATTGACACGCGCTGCGACATGAGATTTTCTCCACATGTTATTTTCATAAATAAAATATTAAAAACGTAATACTATGTAACAGTTCTCAAAATAATGAGTGAAAATTATAATTTTTGTATATATTTTGTGTGTGTATATATAATTCTACATATTATATCAAATTTTTAATATTTTTCTGGCTACCGAACGTGAATAATTTTTGATGCGGGCTAAAAATGATCTTTGCCCTAAAATATTTACCATTTTAAGTTCATTAATTATTCAGGTCCTCTTCTTTCGGACAAAAATTGTTAGAAAACTTGCATGGAACATGCTTATCTAGGCGATAAAAATTTTATTTGACTAAATATAATAAAGTTTCAACAATGTTTTTTACAGATATGACTGGAAAATAAAAAAATATACACGTGGATTAAATAGTCACTGCATAGAACAAAGAAATAAAAAGAAATACGTAGTTGAAAACACCATTAAGCTATATAAAAAATTGCTACAAATAGTAAAGAAATTTCAACCAAGTTTTTTGAAAACAAAATTTGGCCTGCAAAAACAAATACATAATTAGAATAATAGCTTGCATCTAAAGAGAAAATAAAAAGAAATAAACAGTTACAACTCTATAATGTTGGCTAAAAAAAATCCTTTGGTTAAAAATAATGGGGTTACAACTGTGATGATATGATAGGTCATTTACAGTATTACCCTTCATTTCTGCGTTCCGAAACATCGAATAGCTCTGTTTACCTTCCTCGATTTGCGTGCACAACTCGTGTCCTTTTCCTGAATATTTTTATGAGAAAATTGATGAAAATGGGAAATCGTGCCTTAAAACTCTTTTGAGTTGACTACGGTCAACAGTTTGTGTAAACGGATTCGGATCAGTATTTGGACGGTCCAGGTGGGTTTGTATCATGATTTGAGACTTGGGCGTATGCCCGAAATCGAATTCGGAAGTACCTAGCTTGATTAAACATAATTTGTTGAAACTAACAATTTAAAGATTTAAAGAATTCTAAAGTTTGATTGTAGGTTGACCTTGTTGCTGCCGGATTCGAATTTTGATTTCGGAACTTGGTATAGGTTCGTTTCAGTATTTTATGACTTGTCTGTAAAATTTGATGCAAAACGGTGTTGATTTAACGTGATTCGGACGTCCGGTTGTAAAATTTCATGTTCTTAAGTTTCATTAAATTTTTTAATTGTTTTGGTGTACGATTCGTGGTTTTAGGTGTTATTTTGATATTTTGATCGCGCGAGCAAGTTTGTATGATATTTTTAGACTTGTGTACATGTTTGATTTGGAGCCCCGAAGGCTCGGGTGAGTTTCAGATAGGCTACAGATGATTTTTGAACTTGGAAATTATTGGTTTTTGAAAGTCTGCTATCAGCTGGTGTCTTCTTCTTCTTCTTCTTCTTCTTCTTCTTCTTCTTCGTCGTGATCCCGAAGATACTCCCGCGATCGTGAAGAGTAATCTGGGCTGGGGAGGCTTTCCTTCATTACGAACGCGATGGCTGGTACGCGAACACGAGGCTTGGGAGGTGGGGAGGGTTTACCCTTCGCGAACGCGGATAACTTATTGCGAACACGCAGTGTTGAGGGACCTAGGAAGGGGGATCTGGGGTTTGCTCTATGCGAACGCGAGCCTAGGCTCGCGAATGCGAAGGTCTGGGTGAAAAAGCCTTCGTGAACGCGTAGGCCATTTTGGCTGCTATGCTTTATGTATGTAGCAGGCCCTTCGCGAACGCGAAGAAGGCCTGACACCTAGTCTCTTAAATATCCTAAAGACGAGATTTTACCCATTTTTCATTATCTTTTCATTAGAGCTCAACCTAGAGGCGATTTGGAAGATAAATAATCACCCTTTCATAGGTTAGTGTACTTTAACTTATTTTCTTCCTTCCATCAACACTTATTAATTTCTAACATTAATCTATGTTCTTTCATGGTAGAAAATTAGGGATTTGGTAAGAATTGAGGGTTTTTGTAAATTTGGGATTTAGACCTCAAATTAAGGTCGGATTTCGAAATTAATTACATACTAAGACTCGGGGGTGAATGGGTACATATGTTTTGGTCCGAATCTCGGGTTTTGACCAAGTGGGCCCGGTGTTAACTTTTGTTGACTTTTTAAAAAAGTGTAAAATCTTAACTTTATGTATTGTAATTGATTTTTCTAGCATTATTTGATGTTATTGAGTCAATTTTGCTTAGATTCAATTGGGTTGGAGGTGGATTTTAGAGGAAAGGCTCTGGTTGAGCTTTGATTTGCTTGCGGAGCGAGGTAAGTATTGGATTTAACCTTGATTTGAGGTAATTAGGAACCCTTGAGTTATGTGCTATGTGAATTACCTATGTAGCGGCATATATGGGAGGTGACGAGTGTATATACACTGTCAAAATACTTGTTTCCATGCTTTTCCGTATTTCATTGGTTATTTTATTTCATGTCTTAAGTGTTGCATGCTTTAGTTGCTTCCTATGCCTTAACTTGCTATTTATTACTTATTTCTCTCGTATTAAATGTTTGATGCGTTCATGCTTCCATGATTAATTGCTACTTGCCTTAATTGTCTTATTTGTACGCTATAATTGTCATATATTTGACTCGTCTTGTTGCTTTGTATTAATCGTAGTATTCCTTGATTTGGTACGAGGTTCTTTTGTGGCTTGCTTTCATATTTCTTTAATCGTAGAGATTCTTGTGATTTGAGTTGTTAAGTTATTTGCACTTAATGATTTTATTTATGGATCGGGTTGCACGCTACAACGGGTGAAATCAGGGAGGATTGATATTGATATGGTAGGATCGGGTTGCGTGCTGCAACAGATTTTATATGTGATTTTCATATGGTGAAATAAGTGAGGAATATAATATAAATTCTAATTATATGCTGGGATCGGATTGCGCGCCATAATGGATTTTACATGTTATTATTGAGATTGATATAACAAAATAAGGGAGGATTGTGTTTGAATGGTGGGATCGGGTTGCGCTCCGCAACGGATTGTGTGTTTTGTATTCATTGTTGTACTGTGTTAGTTTTCGATGCTTTCATACGAAATTCTGGATACTAGTGTTTCTGGTTTTATCGATTCTGAGGATTGAGTTTATTTTCATAAGTTAACTGCCTTACTTTCCTGTATTCCTTTCCTGTTATGATTATTATACTGCGTACAGGTTATTGTAAGTGACTCGCCTTAGCCTCGTCACTACTTTGTCGAGGTTAGGCTCGGTAGTTATAGAGTACATGGGTCGGTTGTACTCATACTACAGTATGCACTTCTTGTGCAGATTTTAGAGTCGGTCCTAGTGGCAGTTAGTATATGGCTCAAATTGATTGCCAGATTAGAGACTTGAGGTACAACTGCTCGGCGTTCGCAGCCCTGAAGTCTCCTTCTATCTTATCCTAGATGTGTATTTCATTTCAGACAGTTTTACTTTCATTCAAAACATATCTGTATTATTCTAGTCGCTCATGCACTTGTGACACCAGTTCTGGGATTGTATCTAGATATTGCGGTTATTATGTTTTTTCATACTCTATTTCAGTTCCATTTCAGTTATTACAGTTAATTTGATTCGTTAAAAATGACTAAAAACTATTCTAACATTGGATTGCCTATCAAGCGAAATGTTAGGCGCCATCACGGTCCCGAAGGTGGGAATTCCGGGTCGTAACAACAATTAAGTCTTTTTACATATTTTATTTGAAATAAAGAAATACATAATTGGAAGAAAAAAATGCATTAAAAAAAAGAAATACAAAATTGAGGTAAAATATGGGTTGTACATCAAGAAAGGCATCTCGTTGCACAAAGCATTCCCTGTTTATACTGGGTTCGAAGAAGGTCACACCACAAGAGGTATGATATAGACAACTTACTCTAATGCAAGTATTAGTGACTGCTTCTACGATCCGTAAATTATTTTAAATGACTATGTGGCAATTAACATTGAAAAATATCCACTTGAAAGCTACTTTTTGAAGTTTTTCTTCACGTGGTGCTTATACTTTCTTGGGCCGAGGGTCTATTGGAAACAATATCTCTATTTTCAAAAGGTAGGGCTAAGGTCTGCGTATACATTATCCTCCCCAGATCCCAGAGTGTTGGATAATACTGAATATGTTATTGTTGTTGTTCACGCCCATACACCTAAATGAGGAATACACTTTCATTTTTTTACCTCATGTGAAATGAGAGATACACTTGTGCAGTTGAAATTGCAAAATATAATTATTAAAAACTATGTACTGCATCTTAGGCCTTTTGTTTTTACACGATAAAACTTTATGTAATCAATTGCCTATTGACAAACATTTAAACAAACGAGACCAAGACAATTTAGTGAATAAATTAGTAAACCTCTTATTAAAATATGAGTATCTATAACATTTCTTCTATTACTTGGATATTTTTTCCAATTAAGTCAATAGTTTTCATGTTCAAGAAAATAAATTCTTTCAATACATTTTCGGAAGATTAACATAGAAACTTCATGGATCGGAAAGTTTAAGCAGGCTCTCTTATGCATTAGTCACTACCTTCTTTATTCACACTCATTCATGATAGACTATAATTGCGTATTTTAGTCGCTTATTACACTCTAATTTACTGCACTTTAATTGAGTTTGAGCTTTAATCGCTGGTATTTTGCACTAATGGTGTATTTTATGCCTTGTAGGAGTGATTCCGAGCTATATAGATGTTATGGAAGGAATTTTAGTGATTTGGAGCTTTGAAGTCTGAGTAAAAGCCCAAGAAATTAAGTCGGGATCGAGTTCGAGGGTCAAATTTGATAGTTAAGAACAAACAAAGACTCGAGTAAGCATATTGCGCACTGTCTAGTAAAATAGACATAAATCTTTGCTCTAAACTCCACTTGGGCTATATAATATATGGTTGGAAAGTTAACTCAAAGATATACAACTTTAAGGTTTTATGTTTTTCTAAATTCTAAACAGAACAGGGTGAAAAACGTGACCGGGGATCTGGAAGCAGACTGAGGCAGTGTACTGTGAAAATATCGCGCCCGAACCGCGCCCGAACCGCGATCGCGAGCGTCCAGACCTAAAAAATTATCCTTTTTCGCTTCGGAGAAGGTATAATTATTTGAGCCCGACCCTACTTGGTATATATACATGGAAAAACGGTATTTTGAGGAGGTTGGACACTCTTTTGATACAAATTCGACCTAAGGAAGCAGAGACACAATAAGAGCAAAGCGGGGAATTCTTTTACGAGTTTTTCCTTCCTCTTCCTATTTTTTAATTGTTGGTTATGACTTTTAGTGTTGTAGTTTTACATACTATTATGAATAGCTAATTGAGCTATTGGATTTCTCTACTTGTTCAACTACGTGTTTATTGTTGTTGATTGAATGACCATCGATTGATTGTGCCTATTTATTGTGTGCTGCTTGAGAAAGGATACATATTTAGGTGGTTGTTGAACAACGTCACTCCTAACATATGTGAGAAATCAATACAGCGGATTTAAAGACAGGTTTAGAAATAACAAAGCTTTGACGTCGTCATAATGAGCGGTTAGATAAAGTCAACTAGCGTAGTTCGAGAGAATATGTCTAGTAAGTTATTCTAGTTGCTCGAGAGAGAATTACGACACCTAAAGTGCTCACGATCAGTAGAGAATACATTGACAAAATTGTAGGGAAATAACTAGAAGGATTCCGATAATTGGAGAAATCATAACTCCTGACCTCCTTAATTTAGTCTCCCATCCTTTGTCTCGTTAGTTGATAATTTTATCGCTTTCTAGTATTTGCTAGTTAATTAGTTAGAAATATAAATCTCAATCTTTATAATTTAGAAAATTGTTCAAACTTGTCTTTTTAGTGATATTAAACAGATATAGCTAAGCCTTAGTTCTCTGTGGGATTCGACTCCGGACTTTTAGATCGGATTATAACTGCAATGACCGCTTATTCTTTTTAGGACTAGAGTTGGGCGTGATCACTCATCTGCTAGAATCAATGATAAATTAGTTATGATTGGATATATAGTTATATACCAAAGTCATTAGTGTAAAATGAAAGATATTATTATATTAAAATAGAAAATGGAATGACAACCTGATATAAATAGTTAAATTGTAATGATACGTAGGGTGTGTTTGGTACAAAGAAAAATATTTTTCAATTTTCTTAGAAGTGTTTTCTTGAAAAATGAGTGATATTATCACTTATTTTCCCTTGTTTGATTGGTGAATAAAAAAAAATTCGAAAAATATTTTTTAGTATTTTTTTAGAGAGTAATTTTTTTTAAGAGCATAATTTTATTATGCTACTCTCCTCACCCCACTTCCCTCAAATCTCCTTGAAAAAGAGTTTTGAAAAATATTTTCTTCTTTCAATAGGGAAAATATTTTTCTCCAATTAGAGGAAAATGAGTTCATGATGAAAATATTTTCCAAAGCATTTAAGCCAACCAAATATGGAAAAATTAAAAAATATTTTTCGAAAAATATTTTCCTTCGTACCAAACACACCCATAGTGTAAAATAAATCTCTACTGTAAGTGGATACATAATTTAGATCTTTTTTGTTATTATAGTAGTACTAAAATTTAGGAATTTGTTACGTCTGAAACTATCTTCCAAGAACATACATATACATATATATATATATATATATATATATATATATATATATATATATATATATATATATATATATATATATATAAACAATCTACCCTAATACAAGTATCAGTGACTGATTTCACGATCGTAACCTATAGGTTATCCGAAATAACTTTATTTTTTATGTTCTGAAACTGTAAAGCCAATTACTTTTTACACTATCTTAATTAAAAGCTAACTATAGATTAATGTCTATTAAGTATGAATTGGTAACCTGAATAATAGATAATTAACTCGCTGTAAGCGACTAACTGCATTGTTAATGTAAATTTTTTTACGTGTATATAGCTTAAATGTTTATTCATGAATTCCATTGGCTAGCTACTCACGAGAACGTGACCCATAATTAATTAACAAGCTGCCTAAATAATGAACTTTCCTTAATCATGAGTTTCATTGGCTCATCATGCTCTACCAATTTCCCTGTATATCACTACTAGAAATCCGGTAAAAAGCGACCACAAAAAGCGATCAACTTAGCCTAAAAACGACCAAAAAACGACCAAACATGCATGATCGCCATATTGCTGGTCCCTTTGTTTTAGGGACCAAAGTTGGTCGCTAGTTGCGACCAACTTTGTCTCTAAGGTAAAAGGACCAAATATTCCGGGTAAAGACTATAGCGTCCAACTTTGGTCGCTTTATTATTTTAATAATATAATTTTGGCGACCAAAGTTGGTCTCTAAATGTAAAATACGTTATTTATTTATTTATTATTAATCATAAAATAGCGACCAACATTGGTCTCTAATCCAAATATTATATTTTAAAATCTGGAAAATAGAGACCAAGATTGGTCGCATTTTTATTAATCTTTTTAATTTTTTTTAAAAATAAGCGACCAGAGTTGGTCGCTAACTTCAAGAAATAATATTTTTTTAATTATAAGCAACCAACTTTGGTCGCTATATTTCCAGAATTTTTTTTTAAAAAATGGAATAGCAACCAAATTGCGACCAAAGTTGGTCGCTTTTTTTGGTATATTTTTGGCAGAAAATGCTTGTATTGCGCAACTACACCACCTGTCAGCTTAGCAAAAATCCTAAATAGGCATTTTATGCCAACAACAACATTAAAACTAACAAACTATAAAGTTCAATAGAAGTAACACATTAAGCTAACCAAACTAAGTTAATTGTTATTACAAGTCCATTCGAAAACCGATTGTATTTGTATAGTTGAAAGTGTATAAAAGTCAAGGATTGTTTTGTACATCATTATCATCACCGTCTGATAAACTTTCATCACCAAGACGGTATCCAGAAGGGTGCACTTGTCTAGGATGGGAAGAACGATCACGGGGAGGACGGGAGGAATGGGCACGGGGAAGGCGAGCCTCTGGCGATGAGTCACGAGACCGGGGAATCGAAAAACTGCCTGAAGCTAGGAGAGATTTGATCTGCTCTTGCATGCCAATGTACTGAGCATCTCTAATCTTTTCTCTCTCCTTGGCGGCTTCTAGCTCGGATGTGAGCTTTGTCACAGTCTCCCGCATAAAGGAGAGGCTCTCCCCATCAAGTTGCTCGGCTTGCGAGGAAGTCCCTATTCCTTGCATTCCACACTTATAGCGATGAAATTTCTTAGTAGGAAGCCTGTATATCTTCCCCCATTTTGGACCCCCAGCAGCCTGCATCCAGATTCTTTCAGCATCCTCGTCGAAAAGTTGGATTGGGTCGCTCGACTCACTAAGTAGCTGACTGCGTATGAATTCCTCCACTTCAGCTGTGAAGCGACCCTATAAGAAAAATTACATTGAATTAGTATTTCAAAATTCATATAAAAGTAAATCAAAATACTTAATGAAAAGTGAAAACTTACATGTACAGTCGAGGCTCGGCCCTCGACCCACCTTTCTTGATCCGTCTCTTTCTTCTTCTTTACAATATGAGTCTCCTTGAATAGCTCATCTTGGTTCATCAGACGCCCCAACTTCTTCTCCTGAAAACTCATAAATTTTAGTTAATAAACAGAATAGATATACTTTGAAAATTAAAATAAATTAAGCAATTACGAACCATTCTTCTCTTTATTGTCCCTAGGCTGATCGCACCTCCAGTGTGCAAGGATCCTCCCTTCTCAGATGCACGAGCTTTCTTTCCTTTTTCGCTCTTCTCTAAGAACTCTGCGGTAAGCCATTGTTTTTGCAAATCCTTCCATAAATTCTGAAGCAACCAGCCAGGCTTCTGGTTCAACTTTCTAGCTTTGGAGAAACAACGCGACAACCGCTTGCGAGCTTTGAGAAGAAAATTTACAGCCACATCCGCGCTATAGCGGTGTTCCCATACACACTTGCTCTGTATTTCAAAAGTTAAATATTATATGGAAATATCATAAATTGTATATTCGATATATTATACTTAGCTTTTGTTAGCTAATAATTATTCAAAAGTTAATTGCATTAACTGCTTATAATATAGTATATAGTATATTAGTGCATTAGCTAATATATATATATATATATATATATATATATATATATATATATATATATATATATATAAAAGCTATATTCGATATATATATAAAAGCTATATTCGATATATTATTAGCTAATGCACTAATACTTAGTGCATAGTATAGGGTAAGTATATATATAATATATATATTTACACTATACTATGCACTAAGTATCAGTGCATTAGCTAATATTATATCGAATATAGCTTTTATATATATAATATATATACTTACACTATACTATGTACTAAGTATCAGTGCATTAGTTAATATTATATCGAATATAGCTTTTATATATATAATATATATATATACTTACACTATACTTTTGTAATACAAGGGATAAATAGTACTACGAATCGTGCGTGTGTGTCTATATATATATATATATATATATACTTATACTATACTATGCACTAAGTATCGGTGCATTAGCTAATATTCGATATAATATTAGCTAATGCACTCATACTTAGTGCATAGTATAATGTAAGTATATATATATATATATATATATATATAGACACACGCACGCTTCGTAGTACTATTCATCCCTTGTATTACAAAAATATTAACGACTTACTATTATTTAGATAGTAAATATAAAAGTGATTTTTAATTTTGACAATTGTTGACCTGAATAGAGACCAACGTTGGTCGCTAATTATACATGAATTTAATTTAGCGACCAAAGTTGGTCGCCAAATTTAAATCAGATTTATTTATATTTTATATAATATTTAAATTAATAATATAATTGTTAAACGTTAGAACTGGGCCCCATATTAGCGACCAAAGTTGGTCTCCATTCCGTTAAGCGACCAACTTTGGTCTCTAAGTTTGAATTATATTTATTTATATTTTATAAATTTTTTTAAATAAAAATATATTTATTAAAATTTTATAACTAGGTCCCAATTTGGCGACCAAAGTTGGTCGCTATCTTCTGACCCTTTTGATTGGCGACCAACGTTGGTCGCCAATTTTAAATTATATATATTTATATTTTATAATTTTTTTAAAATAATAATATAATTATTAAAATTTTGTAGGTGAGTCCCACTTTAGCGACCAACATTGGTCGCTAATATCAGTATACCTTTGACCAAGCAAGTCTGACCAGTCCAGTCAACAGTTTGACTAAATTAGCGATCAAGTGGCGACCAACCTTGGTCGCTAATTTATTTCAAATATTCATTTTATTATTTTCGCTAGTTTGGCGACCAACTTTGGTCGCTTTTTGCTCCAGAACAACTTTGGTCGCTAAATTTTGGTCGCTTTTTTCCGAAATTCTAGTAGTGGTAAGAAAAATGTGATTGAACATTTCAATATTCTTGTAACTTCACATAAACCATATTTAACATTTTTTAATGAAGAGTGCATTAATGCTACTAGAATTCATTTTGCATTTAAAAAAGAAAGAAGAAGATATTTTCCAATATTAGATTGGTGAGGGAAATATATTTTTCAGAAATATATATATATATATATATATATATATTGACAATAATTTTTGAGTATTAAATATTGACAATAATGTATAAATGGTGATTCGAATAGTAACATGAAGTTAAGAGTTAGAGACAGTTTCGACGGAAAATGCTTCTACCCAAGGCTTACAATATTAGGTTGGAAACTCAATAATTTTTATACGAACCTTGTATTTGTATTGAGAAATCTATTAAACCTATAAGTATTTTTAGTTTGGAACTCCTAAGTAAAATCAATTGTTGGTCTAGTAGCAAACGGAGGAACCAACTTAAGTTATGTTCTTGAATATCTGGCGAGGGTTTGAATCCATTGTACTCTCTTTTTAATCACTTTTTTTTTCCGCAAAACAACACCTTTGGAATTTATAAGGTTCAAATTTTGAATTCGCCTCTGCTTCTGTCCAAAGTGTGAGAAGTTAACCAAACACCAGAAAATAATTTTGTCCACGAAATACATTTTACCAAAATTGAGACTCCCACCATATCAGTATACCCGAGATATGGAATTATTTTCTTGAACCTTACCATCATTTATAGCAAGAACCATTGTGCAGTCCATGAAGTTGGGATTCTGTGAGCTACTATTATCACTGCGCAGTACTCAAATTCTATCCATATAGTTTTCTGGATTATGAAATCTGTCGCTTCATCAAGCACTAATATTTTCCTTCTTTTCAACTGTTACTACCCAAAATCCGTTAAAGATCGTGATGGCGTCGGACACTACTGTCAAGCAAGCCAACACTAAATAGTTAATTAATTTTTCATTTTTATATTTTTGAGATCATAAATTTCCTTCAACTTAACTAGTAATAGATGAACTTTACAGAATAATAATAATAATAATGTTTTTCAATTTCAATGTTGAATATCCCATAATTATCCCAGAACCTTATTACGACCCAAATTCCACATTAGGCCGTGATGCCACCAAACACCGTTGTTAAACTAGCCAACACTAATCAACTAGTAAATCTTCATTTAAATAATTAGTACGTGAAAACTTTTCCCTATTGTTAAAAAAGTTAGGAGTTTTAAGCTTAAGCATAATTAGAGGAAAGTAATAATGACGAACTTATATCATGATAGTAATCCAAAAAAATAAAAGTCTACCAATGTGTGTGCCAAGACCTAGTGTCACAAGTATGTGGACAATCTAGTAGAATATACAAAACCATACTATTGGAAAGGAAATAGACAGGAAAAATAAAGACATAGAAAGACTCCAGCTGCTGCAGAACGGCTCAAAAGGGCAGCTCACCGGAAGTCTCAAGCTGAGGAGTCCACTCTACGCGCCAGACTAATGACTAGATGCACATGCCTCAAAGCATACACAATCAAGTACAGAAGTATAGCGTGAGTACATAAAAATATGTACCTAGTAAGTATTTAGTCTAACCTCGCAGAAGTAGTGACAAGGATTCGACTTCAACACTTACTAGGGCCAACAATATAATAATGTGAAGTTCCAATTCTTAAAGCATAATGTATGTAGATAACAGTCAAGCTTAAACTAGAACAATAACAGAGGAATTTCCTCCATCATATTTTTGAAGGCAAGACACTTTCATTATTTAAAACAAGTGGCATATCAAAAAATGAAGCATACAACTACAAAGAGTTCCCATTCTATTATCACACACAATTACCATCGAGGACATTCGGCCCGATCCAACATAAAAGTAAAATGTGCATTGCCGAGGGTCGAACGACGCGAACTAAAGATGCATCTATTTACCCCGCTCGCAAATCATACATGCGACATGGTAAAAGTATAACCCCGCTCGTAAATCATCCGTGCGACGCTGTCAAACGTAAATTTTACCATTTAAAACACAACACTTCTTCGATTCTTTTTCAAAACTGAAAACAATTTTCTTGAAGCTTTTAAATCCTTAGATTTTCTTCAACTTAATTAATTTCTTGCAATTAGCACATATGATCAAATAATAGTGTCCACAAAGCATGGTGTATACCTAGAACTACCTGGACAATAATAGAAATAGTAGTTACGTACGGACTCTCGTCACTTCATGCGTACGTAGCCCCCACAATTAATCGCATATTAATTAAGTTCACCTATGGGGAAATTTCCCTCTTAGAAGGTTAGAAAAGAGACTTACCTTGCCCAAAGCTTAATTCCAAATTCAAGAATGCACTCAAACTCTCAAATCGGAGCAAAATGATCCAAAACTATTCAAATGAGGTTAGAACTAGTCAATACATGCTCAAGAGTTCATATTCTAACTATTAAAGTAATTCATCCCCAGCCCCACATGCCCGGATTCCGAAAATTTTCAAAGAGAGTTGTTATCCATAACCTAAGGATCAAGAATATATGATTTTTACTTCAGTCCATAACGAATTTCGTGGTTAAATCTTGTTTTTATCAAAAACCTAAGTTTTACTCTAATCCCATGATTTCACTAATCTTTACATGTTAATCTACCCAAAATTTAAGTATTTAACTCACATGTAGTAGGAATTACTTACCTTCAAAGGCTTGGTGAAACCCCCCTCTCAAGAGCTCTAAAATCGCCCAACTATGGACTAAAAATGAGCCCAAAATGTTTAACTCCCGCAACAAATGAAGGTCACTGCCTTCAGTGATTTCCGCATATGTGGTCCTGGGCCGCACCTGTGCCTACCGCATCTGCGGAAAAGGGTCCGCTTCTGCGAAACTCCAATGGGCCGGTTGGGCCACTTTAGCGGAAAGCCAACCGCTTCTGGGTTACGCTTCTACGGAGAGAGGGCCAGTTTTGTGGTTCCTGGGCTGGCCACCCATGGCCGCATGTGTGATGGCTTAGCCGCTTCTGTGGTCTCACACCTACGCTGGCCAACCGAAGGTGCAGTTATGATAGAAGCCTGGAGCTTCATCTCCTTCTCATATATTCAACTAATCCCTAGTCTCGTCCAATTGACGCTCGGGGCCCCCGCCCGAACATATCGACAAGTTTAGAATGATAAAACGGACTCGAATACTCGAAACACCAGAAACAACATTAAAACTAGGAATCATACCCTAAAACCAATTGATTCAAACTTATGAACTTCACGTTCTTCAATTTACTTCTAATGTGACGAAACACACTTATACTACTCGGATTGACACCAAATTTTGCATGCAAGTCTTAAATGACATTGTGGAACTATTCCCGATCTCGAAATTCCGTTTGGACTCAATATCATCAAATCCCACTCTAAAATAAATTTAAAGAACTTCCAAAAACCTTCAAGAACTAACTTTCACTCTTATGCACCAAAACGCTCCTAGATCATCCAAAACTCAATCAGAATTTGCTCCCAAGTCCGAAATCATCATACAAACCTATTGGAACCGTCAAATTTTGATTTCGAGGTCGTTCACTCAAAATTTTGACCGGAGTCAAACTTGGCCTTTTAAGCCAACCTAAGGAACCAAGTGTTCCGACTTCAATCCAAACTCTTCCAAATCCCAAACCATCCATCCCCTCAAGTCATAAGTCCGCAAAAGCAAGTACAGAAAGTCTTGTTTAGGGAAACGGGGTTCTAGAAAGTAAAATGACCAGTCGGGTCGTTACATTCTCCATCTCTTAAACAAAGGTTCATCCTCGAACGGGTTTAGATTCATATCTGAGGTGCTAAATAAGCATGGATATCTGTTCCGCATGTCCTCCTCAGATTCCCAGGTCGCCTCCTCGACTGGTTGGCCCCTCCATTGGACCTTTACCGCAAAAATCCTCTTGGATCTCAACTGGCGATCCTGTCTGTCAACAATGGCAACTGGCTCCTCCTCATAACCCAAGCTCTCATCTAGATGAATAGTACTGAAGTCTAACACATGAGACAAGTCGGCGTGATACTTCCGAAGCATAGACACATGAAAAACAGGATGAACCCTTGATAGGCTGGGAGGTAGAGCAAGCTTATAAGCAACCTCCCCAACCCGCCTCAACACCTCAAATGGGCCTATAAACCTTGGGATCAACTTGCCTTTCTTCCCGAATCTCATAATACCCTTCATCGATGAGACTTTCTGTCACGACCCAAAATCCCAACCCGGTCGTGATGGCGCCTCTCGTGAGGAAAAGGCCAGCCAATCAACAAAACAATACATCTCTTTATAATTACTTAGCAGGAATAAGTCTAAATCATGGGCAATATAATCTTAAATGCGAAATAAACGTGATAGAACAAGGAAAACCCTCCCAACTCAGCCCGAAATCGGGGTGTCACAAGTCATGAGCTACTACAGAGTTTACTAATATTTTACAAAGTCTGGAATTATCATAAATAACAAAGATAAGGGAGAAAACGGGGCTGCGGACGTCAACAGCTACCTCGTTACTCCTAGTCACCGCCTGGTGTGGAAAGAATCAGCGCTCAGGAGCAAACTCAGCTCTGCCTATATCTGCACACATGGTGCAAGGAGTAATGTGAGTACTCCGACCCAGTGAGTAATAAAAATAAATAACGACTGAAAACATGAAATCTCATAACGGCACAATATAGCGCTATCCCAAGCAGTAAAATCAGTTATACAGTAAAATAGTGAGTATCAGATAATTCTTCTTTTAAAACAGTAAAGACAAATAATTTCCACAGTAAGGATAAATCAAAAGCTTGCCCCTCGGGCTCAATATGTAAATCTCAGTATAGTATCAGCCCCTCGGGCTCACTCCCAACTCACCAGCACACAACATCAGCCCCTCGGGCTCACTCCCAACTCACCACACACAAGCAACGGCCTCTCGGGCCCACTCCCAACTCACCTGGGTACCCTGCGCTCACTGGGGGTGTGTACAGACTCCGGAGGGGCTCCTACAGCCCAAACGCAATATCAATAGGCCTGAAAGCCTTCACACATCACACACGAGGCCTGAAAGCCTCCTCATATAACACTCGAGGCCTGAAAGCCTCCTCACATCACTCAACATATCCTCACGTATGGCCCTCGGCCTCAATCAGTCCAGAAAATAATCATAAGCCTCTTGGGCATCAGTAAAACAATAGTGCTCAGCTCAACAGCATTATAAATATCATTAAATCTCGAGTTGAGTATAAATGTAGCTGAGTTCACAAAATAATATAATTCAATTGGACTGAGTTCAAATAATATTTCAATTCGTGAGGAAAATAGTGATGTAAATTCACAAAAGATTTCAGATAATTGGCACGAAGCCCAAATATGGCAATAAGCCCAATCATAGTGAAAAATAATCAATCTTTATCAATTACGCGGTAAAAATATCAACTGGGATGAACCAAGTCACAATCCCCAATAGTAAATGACCCTGCGCTCGTCATACAACACGTGTCTCATCTCAACATAGCAGTATGTTGTGCAATTCGGGGTTTCAAACCCTTAGTGCATCATTTAAAATCATTACTCACTTCAAGATGGTCCAACGTTTACTCCGCTATGCCATTGCCTCTCGAATTTACCTCTTTGCGCGTCGAATCTGGTCAAAACCACAATGAATACATTACAATAGGCTAAGAGAATATAACCCAATCGAAAAGACTCGAAAAATATCGAAATTCACGAAATTCGCAAAACCCGAGCCCCGGGCCCACTTCTCGAAAAAATACGAAAGTCACATCACCGGATTCCTAGTCTCGCCTCAAGTCCGTACATATAAAATTTACCAAAATCGGAGTTCAAATGGCCCCTCAAATCTTCAAATCTTATTTTCAAATCCCTAGGCCTAAATCTTCAATTTACTCCTCAAAAACATGTAATCTAGTCGGATTATTCGATGATAATTCAATATTATGGAGTAGAAATAATCACAAGTGACTTACCTCAAGATTTCCCAAGATTTCTTGCTAAAAATCGCCCAAAATCCGAGCTTGGAAGTCAAAAAAAATGACCAAACTCGGACTGCTGGACATTAAATCTGTCCAGAAATTTTCGGTACTGTTCACGCGGGGCACTGTGCATGCGCATGGGGTCACTGTTCACTATTCACCCGCGCGGTTACTGTTCACGCGTGAGTACTGTTCACTGCTGCAGAAAATACAGCAGCTTTTAAGAAATTTGCAGCACAACTATGTTTCACTAAAATGGCTCTAACTCCATCATACAAACTCGGAATTAGACGATTCTTGTTCCTATGAGTCACAAATAATAATACGAAAACAACCCTTCAATCGAAACTCAATTCGGAGCTCGTTTGCCCAGTTTAATACCCATTTCGCTCGTTAAACAATTAACTCACATTTCACGTCAAAAACCCAATCGCAACTTGATGAAATTAAACCAAAATTTTCAGATCAGTCCTGTAATTCATGATTTAAATTATGGAAGTCTCGAAATCAAATTTGGATCTCTAGAACTAAAATGAACCTTTAGATCATTACATTTATGCTCAAAACGACAAAAATCTTCCAGAAATGACCCGTTGGGCATCCGAAACACACCTGAGGCCCCCGGGACCCCGACCAATAATACCAACCAGTCCCAAAATATATTACGGACTGGCTCGAGGCCTCAAATCACATCAAACAATGCAAAATCATGAATCAACCTCCAATCCAAGTTTTATGAATTTTAGAATTTCCAACTTCTATTTCCGATGCCGAAACCTATCAAATCACGTCCGATTGACTTCAAATTTTGCACACAAGTCCAAAATGACATAACGAAGCTACAGAAATTTTCGGAATTCCATTCCGACTGTCGGATCAAAATTTCACCTATCAACCGGAAATCGCCAAAATACTAACTTCGCCAAAATGAGCTAATTTCTTCACCGGACCTCCAAAATTAATTCCGGTTGTGCTCCTAGGCCTTAAATCATCACCCGAAACTAACTAAATCATCGGAATTCAATTCCGAGCCCTCTAACTTACAAGTCAACGTCCGGTTGACTTTTCCAAACTAATTCTTCCTTAAAGAGACTAATTGTCTCATTTCATACCAAACTCGATCCGAATTAACTCAAATTCATCAAGTACACATATTGAAACATGAATAAGCATTTAAAGGGGAATACGGGACAAAAATACAGGAAACAACGGTTCGGGTCGTTATACTTTCAAGAGAACCTTCTCGCCGACCATGAATGATACATCTCGCGCCTTCTGATCCGCATAACTCTTCTATCTGGACTGTGTTGTGCGAAGTCTTTTCTGGATCAACTCTATCTTTTCCAAGGAATATTTTACCAAGTCAGTACCGTACAACTTTACCTCTCCATGCTCAAACCACCCGATAGGAGAACGACATCGCCGACCATATAAAGCCTCAAATGGAGCTATCTCGATGCTCGACTAATAATTGTTATTGTAAGCAAACTCGGCCAAAGGGAAGAACTGATCCCACTGCCCTCCAAAGTCAATCACACATTGTCATAACCCAAAAATCCCTCCGAAGGAGCCGTGATGGAACCTAGTCTCTAAACTAGGTAAGCCTAACATTAACTGAAATAACATTGATATTTATTAACTTCAAATGAAATTTCTCTAAACAATTTACAATTCTCAAAACCGGTAGTACAAGTGATAAGCTTTTCTATGAGTAGTTATACAAAATAAATACATCACTGTTCCGAACAAAAGGAACATATGGAAATAAGTACAATTGAAGGTGACTCCGAGGACCACGAACGCTGCAGCAGGTTTACCTTGAGTCTCCACCACAACGAACATCTACTCTCGATCAAATACCTAGATCTATACACGAAAATGTACAGAAGTGTAGTATCAACACAATCCAACCCCATGTGCTGGTAAGTGCCTAGCCTAACTTTGGTGAAGTAGTAACGAGGCTAGGACCAGACTACCAAATAAACCTGTGCAATATAGCATACAAAAATAATAGGAAGCAGATAACAATGATGACAACAATGATCAACCAGTGATATAAAAAACAGGCAACAAGATCACCATAAATGTTTCTCAACAAATAATAAATACAAGTCCAATCAATTAATCAAGTCCTTCAAATATAAATCTATCGCCTATAAATCCTTTAAGTAATAATCTCTAAGACAATATGTTTTTCAATAAATATATTTCGAATATATTTTCTTCAAATAAATATCTTTCGAATATAATTCTATCGAGTAAAGGTCATCTTGTGATGCCTCATTTCATATCATAAATAATATAGGTCTCAACCCACTTTCATATTTTTACGGCACCTCGTGCCCATATTTATATCACAAGCGCACGGACAACTCACGTGCCATTAAATAAAACCATAATATTTTCCTCGGCACCTTGTGCCCACATATCTCTCACATTGCACAACAATATTCTCATGTTACTCAGTTCATAGGTTCCATAAGCTAATACAAATAAGAATGTTCAAGGAGCCTCATTCACTTAACATAAAGTAGAGTACAACTTCCAACCCAATTATGAAATCAACAAGAAAAGATGAAGTTATTTTTAGAAATCATTTGGTAAAGGAAATACCCTTTTCAATTAAAGTACAATATCGAATGAATCATTACCTTTAATACGAGAAATCAATAAGTCAAAACATAGTAGAAATTCCTTTTTAAATAAAGTACAACCTTAAACGGTTTAAGGAAAATTTAGTTGAGAAATTAATTGAGTTAAAAATGTAACAATTGTTGAAATTTGAAGGATTGAACGTATAAAAAAAATACTAAGGCGAGGTATTGTAAACACTATAGATTCCAACACAAAGGATCACAACAGTAAAAGGGATCTAAACAGTTAATACACTTGATTTGTTAATAACACTCTCTCACCAAAATATTATACACAGCATCACCTTTCGTGCTTTAACACTCTCTCACCAAAACAATACACGACATCACCATTCGTGCTTTACACTCTTCCTCCCACAAGCAACAAACACAAAGCAAATAGGGTAAGAGAATCTATAACATCGAAATAAAATCAAGTAACAACAAAAAATCAGTAAATAAACGTAAAGGACAACATAACTCAAGTAGAATCAGGAAAAATCAAGGACAAGTGCACGACATCGCCCTTCGTGCTTTTACTATCGTCCTCACCATAAAAATTAATATACACTGTACGGTATCACCCTTCGTACTTTTACTCTCATTCTCACCATAAAATCAATATAATCGGCACGAAATTGTACATCGTGCGGCACGGCATCACCCTTCGTGCTTTACACTCTTTCTCACAAAATCATACATGACATCACCTTTCGTGCTTTAACGCTCTTCCTCACCAAAAGAACAATCACAAGAAATAAGGGCAAGGAAATAAATGAAATCACAATAAAATCCCGGCAAGGGAGACAATATCATGATTTTCTCTCTCCTTTCTTCTTTCATGTTTACTTCACAACTCAATTCACAACTTGAGCCAATGCTCTACAATGTTCAACAATTCAATTCTCAACTTGAGCTAATGATCTATAATGTCAACAATTCTATTCTTAACTAGAGCCAATGCTCTACAATGTTCAATGATTCAATTCTCAACTTGAGCCAATGCTCTACAATGTTCAACAATTTAATAATACTTCCACAAGTCATATTCCTCAATAGAAATTATCATATAGAGCATATACAATACGAAACGGAGTCACATTAATCAAAGTATAAGACTCACGAGCATGCTTGACACCAACGTATAGATACTCGTCACCATGCCTATACGTCGTACTTAACAAATAACACATAACAAATACGACACACTCAATCTAAGGTTAGACCAAACACATACCTCGCTTTGCAACCAATTCAAAATTCCAACAAGCCTTTGCCTCGCGAATTCTTCTGAAGATTCAAATCTAGTCATAATAATTCAATATACTCAATATAAATCGTATGAATTAATTCCGTATGAAATTACTAATATTCCATATAAAATCCGAAATTTATTTTAAAATTCAACAGTGGGACCTACATCGTGAATCCCGCAAAAACTTATGAAGTTCGAATATTCGTTCTGATACGAGTTCAACCATACAACAATTATCGAAATCGAACATCGGATTGTCTTTCAAATCCTCAATTAAAATTTTGAAGATTTCTACCATTTTTAACCGAATCTTTACCTATTTGAACTCAACAATCTTTCCATAACCTTATTGTTACAAGCATGTATAACTAATACTCAAACATCCATGAATCATCTTACTAATTACTCATTTCTAGTTAGATTTCGAAATTGAAGAATTGGGAAAAATGAAATTCTTACCTCTTTGATGAAGAACTTGAGGGATTTCAAGGTTTGGACAAGATTTTAATGAAGCAAAACACTTATGCTTCTTACTATCTCTAGAAACGCTCTCCCCTCTCTCTAAAACACCAAAAAATACCCAAAAATATGAAACCTAAATGAGTTAAATGAAATAGGGGTCGGGTCAGAAAAACTTTTTGTACAGCCGCGTCGCGTGGAGCGCCGCGGCTGTGAAAAATGTGGTCAGAAAACGTTTTCTAATGCTCTCTAGATTTCCCCACAGGCGCGCCGCACGGGGCGCCGCATGGGACTCCGCGGTAGTGCAAGTTTCTGCCAGCCTTCGATAATTTGATCATAACTTCTTGTAGGAGTGTCCAAATGACGAACGGTTTGAAGCGTTAGAAACTAGAATTGAATATCATTCATTTGATAAGTTGTCCATCACATAGATTCTTATATATATGTAGATATGATAGTCTAAAGGTAGGTCTTGTGCGTACTTATTTGCAACTTTAGTCTATTATGAAATTTTCCAACTTGGCTTAGACTTAGGACTTTCTTTAGACCCCATATATCTTATAGTATGCCTCATACACTTGCTATCATATCCAATTGGTATCCATCATGGTAATAAACCTCTTCCACATATAAAATCATATAATTAGAACATGTCAACTTTCTTACTTCGCCAAAATGCGCTGAATTGTCTTATGGACTTCCAAATCCGAATTCGGACACATGTCTAAATCCAAAATAACCATATGAAGCTATTGACATCATTAAAATTCCATTTTGGGGTCGTTTGTTCAAAAGTCAACTCTCCGGTCAACTCTTTCCATTTGAGCATCAAAATAAGATTTTGTTTTTCTTTAAATTTAACTCCGAATCTTACGAAAACCAAACTCGACCACACATGCAGGTCATGATGCATATTACGAACCTTCTCGAGGTCTTAAGCCACTGAACGAAATGCTAATTCTTAGAACGAAAATTCGGGTCATTACATTCTTCACCTGTTAAACAAATGTTCATCCTCGAATGTACTAAGATTATTCTGAGGTTACCAAATTGATAATTTTACTTTTACACATATACTCACAGTTGATTCCACGCTACCGCATTCAACATAAGTCCGACTACAGTACCTCAATTGAGATTATTTCTTTTATCTTTATTTGTAAACTTTAAGACCAAATTTCTTATACTCCAAACATTTTCAAAAGGTCCGATTTTCACATCATTGTACGTTATTAGTCTCACCTGACTATAGCAACTCGCGCCTACGCACGCATCAACTTTTTAATAGCGCTTAACGGTTGTTACATCCTCCCCTACTTAGGGTCATTCATCATCAAATAAGAAGTAGAGTCCGCTCTCAACCACATAACGTAACTTATTTTTTTTCTTCGCACATCTTAATGTCCCAAATTTTCTAACTCCCAAATTTTTCAAAAATTTCGGCAAAGACTCCCCTGTAATTGGGCCTATCCACCTGCTAGAGTAACATCAAAACAACTCCTAACAACACATCCATAACTCAACAAATCACCACAATGTATTTATCAATAACACCAATCTCTGCATTACAAGTGTAACACTATCATAAAGATATTTCGATATGAAACACATCATATGTATGACCTTAACCACATCTCTGGTTTTAATAGTTGTATCGATTCTCGATTACAACATCGCTAATTAACCTCATGTTAACAAAATTTTGTTTCAAACCTCCAGTTTACTAACAACAAGGCATGAAGATCTTATAATTACTTACCCGAATTAACGAGTCACAATTTAACGCCACCTGGGCTCTCACCTCGTAGGCTAAAACTCAATATTTATAATACAATTTTGGCAAATTTTGCACAGAGATATACATACAAGAATTTTCAAATAAGCCTAATAGGCATGACTCCCTACAAGTGCTATAGCACAAATTTTAATTTTATAAAGGGAGCATTTAAACACATATTTTTTTTTCTTTCACCACAAGGACCTCGTCCTTATATAACATCTACCACAGCTTGTTCCCCAATTTAAACATATCAAATCATATTAAAACGCGAGGATCATATCCTCGGTTCTGAATCACCAGTAATATACAAATCGTGCCAATCAAAATATTCCATTTTCTTCTTTTAAATATTTTCCATTTAACAAAAATCACATCACATAATGATAAATGAAGCTATCTCCCAATAGGAGTTTTCACATATGTAGATTTAAGAATTACGAAGCTCACTCCTAAGTGGAGCACAATAGGAGAACTTTCCTCGATACTCAAAACCGAATCAAGTTAAGGAAAGTTTAACTTTATAATAATTCGAGACCGTACTTATAAGGATACCGTCTGGTGTTGCAACCTCAGCCATACCATAGAAAATATATCAACGGACTGGGTCTTCACCTCTAACATCCTGACCCCTACCTATGGTTGGTCATGTAAGTGGAGTAGTAACTGAAATGGGGCACGTAGCCTGAGTGCTTTGACGAAATATGTCTCTCTCAAGTCTAGAATAATTTTCTCATGATGTGCCTAGTACCCCACATTCATAACAATCCCTTCGAAGGTTTGGCTGCTTATACTGATTTTGTACCGGATAACTTAAATAACCATTGCAGGAAATTCCATGCCACTGGTACATTAAAAGATGACTGCCCCACACGAGTGTTGTGATTAACTAAAGCACTACGAGTATACTGAATATGTTTCCATGATTCCGCTGATACTGAAATGTAGAATTATTAAGGATGCGGGAATATCTCAAGTCTCATCATCATCCCGTTCAAATCTTAGCTCTTGATCATATACAAGTTTTAGAAAACCTTTCAATACTACATAAATACATCTCAGGCCAAAATTGGTATAACACATGACCCCGCAATCTGATCGTTGATAGTGGACTTCCCTCACTTGGTGCGAAATCATAAGAAACATTCCCGATGATCCACAATACTAACCTTTACCGCTCGTACGATACCAGTCATAAGACACCTCAAGCCATTTACTTGGAACTTGTCATCCTCATGACAATTAATCTCACTTCCTCTAGTGACTCGGCTTGCTAGTAAATACTATTCGCTAAATAGAAATCCCATACGAAACACGTAGTCTCTAATACGACCAACCATTTTTAGATCTACATCCATCTGTGATGATTAGGCAACCAATTAAACCTTCTTATGATTTTACTTATCAACCAGATGTCAGAATCTGATGCACCCCCATGCGCACAACTGAAAGATCTCTCTACACTTCCTTATCCTCGATTCTGAATGACACGTGGTAACAATGGTTGAGCAACCCTAGCTATCTTATAACCCTTTTTACGGTATCACAAACCATTGGCGTAGTGCGCAATTCCATACATGAGTGGATGCAAAAGAACATAAGATATATGCTTCAAGCTGAATAAATGTTGCACGATAAGGAATGGATGAAGTGGAATTTTTTTTCCTACTAGTTATATAGCCTCTCTAAGATAAGTACAGACATCTCCGTACTAATCCACAAGACTCTACTAAACTCGTTTATGACCTGTAGCACCTATGAACCTAGAGCTTTGATACCAACTTATCATGACCCAAAAATCCCTCCGAATAAGCTATGATGGCACCTAGTCTCTAAACTAGGTAAGCCTAACATTAACTGAAATAACATTGATATTTATTAACTTCAAAAGAAATTTCTCTAAATAATTTACAATTTCCAAAACCGGTAGTACAAGTCATAAGCTTTTCTAAGAGTAGTTACACAAAATAAATACATCATTGTTCCGAATAAAAGGAACATATGTAAATAAGTACAACTGAAGGTGAATCTGAGGACCGCAAATGCTGCAGAGTTTACCTTGAGTCTCCACCGCAACGAACATCTACTATTGATCAAATACCTGGATTTGTACACGAAAAATGTACAGAAGTGTAGTATCAGCACAACTAACCCCATGTGCTGGTAAGTGCCTAGCCTAACCTCGGCGAAGTAGTGACGAGGCTAGGACCAGACTACAAAAAAAACCTGTGCAATATAGCGTACAAAAATAATAGGAAGCATATAACAATGATGGCAACAATGATCAGCCGGTGATATAAAACGCAGGCAACAAGAACACCATAAACATTTCTCAACAAATAATAAATACAAGTGCAATCAATTAATCAAGTCCTTCAAATATAAATCTTTCGCCAATAAATCCTTCAAGTAATAGTCTCTAAGACAATATGTTTTTTAATAAATATATTTTGAATATATTTTCTTCAAATAAATATCTTTCAAATAAGTATCTTTTGAATATAATTTTTTCGAGTAAAGGTCACCTTGTGACCTCTCATTTCATAATCATAAATAATATAGGTCTCAGCCCACTTTCTTATTTTCACGGCACCTCGTGCCCATATTTATATCACAACCGCACGGATAACTTATGTGCCATTAAATAAAACCATAATATTTTCCCCGACACCTTGTGCCCACATATTTCTGTCTCACATTGCACAACAATATTCTCATGTTACTCAGTTCATATATTCCATAAGCTAATACCATTAAGAATGTTCAAGGAGCCTCATTCACTTAACATAAAGTAGAGTACAACTTCCAACCCAATTGGGAAATCAACAAGAAAAGATGAAGTTATTTTTAGAAATCATTTGATAAAGGAAATACCCTTTTCAATTAAAGTACAATATCGAATGAATCATTACCTTTAATACGAGAAATCAATAAGTCAAAACATAGTAGAAATTCCTTTTTAAGTAAAGTACAACCTTAAACGGTTTAAGGAAAATTTAGTTGAGAAATTAATTGAGTTAAAAATGTAACAATTGTTGAAATTTGAAGTATTGAACGTATAAAAAACTCTAAGGCGAGGTATTGTAAACACTATAGATTCCAACACAAAGGATCAAAACAATAAAGGGATCTAAACAGTTAATACACTTGATAATAACAAGTAAACACAGTGATCAGAAAGTGCACGACATCACCCTTCATGTTTTAACACTCTCTCACCAAAATAATACACGTCATCATCCTTTGTGCTTTACACTCTTCCTCACCCAAGCAACAAACACAAGACAAATAGGGTAAGGGAATCTATAACATCAAAATAAAATCCCGGCAAGGGAGACAATATCATGATTCTCTCTTTCCTTTCTTCTTTCACGTTTACTTTACAACTCAATTCACAACTTGAGCCAATGCTCTACAATGTTCATCAATTCAATTCTCAACTTGAGCCAAAGCTCTATAATGTTCAACAATTCTATTCTTAACTAGAGCCAATGCTCTACAATGTTCAACAATTCAATTCTCAATTTGAGCCAATGCTCTTCAATGTTCAACAATTTAATAATACTTCCACAACTCATATTCCTCAATAGAAATTATCATATAGAGCATATACAATATGAAACCGAGTCACATTAATTAAAGTATAAGACTCACAGGCATGCTTGACACCAACGTATAGATACTCGTCACCATGCCTATACGTCGTACTCAACAAATAACACATAACAAATACGACACAACTCCTAATCCCTCAAGCTAAGGTTAGACCAAATACTTACCTCTTTTTGCAACCAATTCAAAATTCCAACAAGCCTTTGCCTTGCGAATTCGTCTGAAGCTTCAAATCTAGTCATAATAATTCAATATACTCAATATAAATTGTATGAATTAATTCCATATGAAATTACTAATATTCCAGATAAAATCCGAAATTTATTTTAAAATTCAACAGTAGGACCCACGTCGTGAATACCGAAAATTTACGAAATCTGAATACTCGTTCCGATACGAGTTCAACCATACAAAAATTATCGAATTCTGACATCGGATTGCCTTTCAAATCCTCAATTAAAGTTTGAAGATTTCTACCATTTTTAACCCAATCTTTACCTATTTGAACTCAACAATCTTCCCATAACCTTATTGTTACAAGCATGTATAACTAATACTCAAACATCCATGAACCATCTTAATAATTACTCATTTCTAGTTAGATTTCGAACATCCATGAACCATCTTAATAATTACTCATTTCTAGTTAGATTTCGAAATTGAAGAATTGGGGAAAATGAAATTCTTACCTCTTTGATGAAGAACTTGAGGGATTTCAAGGTTTGGACAAGATTTTGATGAACCAAAACACTTATGCTTCTTTCTCTCTCTAGAAGCACTTTCCCCTCTCTCTAAAACACCAGAAATTACCCAAAAATATGAACCCTAAACGAGTTAAATTAAATAGGGGTCGGGTTAGAAAAACCCATTTTTTGTACAGCCGCACTGCGTGGGGCGCCACGGCTGTGAAAAATGTGCTTAGAAAACGTTTTCTATTGCTCTCTGGATTTCCCCACAAGCGCGCCGCACGGGGCGCCCCATGGGATGCCGCGGTAGTGCAAGTTTCTGCCAGCCTTCGGTAATTTGATCATAACTTCTTGTAGGAGTGTCCAAATGACGAACGGTTTGAAGCGTTAAAAACTAGACTTGAATATCATTTATTTGATAGGTTGAACATCACATAGATCCTTATATATATGTATATATTATTGTCCAAAGTGAGGCCTTGTGCGTACATATTTGCAACTTTAGTCTATTATGAAATTTTCCAACTTGACTTAGACTTAGGACTTTCTTTAGACCCCATATATCTTATAGTATGCCTCGTACACTTGCTATCTTATCCAATTGGTATCCATCATGGTAATAGACCTCTTCCACATATAAAATCATATAATTATAACATGTCAACTTTCTTACTTTGCCAAAATGCACTGAATGTCGTATGGACTTTCAAATCCAAATTCGTACATACGTCTAAGTCTGAAATCACCATACGAAGCTATTGACATCATTAAAATTCCATTTTGGGGTCGTTTTCTCAAAAGTAAACTCTCTGGTCAACTCTTTCCATTTGAGCTTCAAAATAAGATTTTATTTTTCTTTAAATCTAACTCCGAATCTTACGAAAATCAAACTCGACCACACATGCGGGTCATGATGCATATTACGAACCTTATCGAGGTCTTAAGCCGCTAAACGGAATGCTAATTCTTAGAACGAAAATTTGGCTCATTACACATATGCTCTCAGCATGTCCTCTAATATCTGAACTGTCCGCTCTTACTGTCCGTTGGTCGGAGGATGGAATGTTGTTTTGAGCTCCACATGGGTCCCCAACTCACTCTAAATAGCTCTCCAGAAATGTGAAGTGAACTGAGGGCCTCTATTTAATATGATGGAAACAGGTACACCGTGCAACCGAATTGTCTCCCGAATATGGGCCAACCTCTCTGAAGTATAGGTTGTCACAACTAGAATGAAGTGTGCAGACTTGGTCAACTTGTCGATAATGACCCAAACCGCATCAAACTTCCGCAAGGTTCGCGACAACCCAGCTACGAAGTCCATCGTAATGCGCTTCCATTTCCACTTAGGTATAGTTATCTGCTGAAGTAGGCCCCTTGGCCTTTAGTGCTCATACTTGACCTGCTATCAATTTAAGCACCTAGCTAGCTACATACTCCACTATGTCTTTCTTCATTCGTCGCCACAAATAGTATTGTCTCAGGTCACGATACATCTTTGTAGCACCTAAGTGAATAGAATACCACGAACTGTGTGCCTCCTCAAGAATCCTCAACCTCAAGTAATCGTCATTAGGAATACATAGGCGACCTTAGAGTCGTAGAACGCCATCTTCGTTAATAGAAACCTCCTTGGCACCACCCTGTAATACCATCTCTCTGAGGACTGCTAAATGCAGATCATCAAACTGTTGGGCCTTGATTTAACCCAATAACAAAGACTGAGCAACAACACACGCAAGGACTCGACTGGGCTCTGAAATGTCCAACCTCATAAGTCTGTTAGCCAAGGACCGAATGTCCAAGGCTAGTGGCCTCTCCTCCGCTGAAATGAATGTCAAGCTAACCATACTCTCTGCCTTCCTGCTTAAGGCATCCACGACCACATTTGCCTTTCCGAATGATAAGGAATGGTGATGTCATAATCCTTCAGTTACTCAAGCCATCTATGCTGCCTCAAATTAAGATCCCTTTGCTTGAACAAATGCTGTAAGCTGCGATGATCAATATAAACCTCAGATGACACCCCATACAGATAATGCCTCCATATCTTGAGAGCATGAACAATTGCTGCTAACTCTAGGTCATGCACAGTGTAATTCTTCTCATGAATCTTCAACTGAAGTGAAGCATATGCAATAACTCTCCCTTCCTGCATCAATACAATACCTAAGCCAACGCATGAAGTGTCGCAATATACCGTATACATCCCTGAACCGGAAGGCAATACTAGAACATGTGTTGTAGTCAAGGCTATCTTGAGATTTAGAAAGCCCGCCTCACAATCATCGGACCAATGGAAAGGAGCACCCTTCTGGGTCAATCCAGTCAAAGGTGATGCAATAGATGAAAAGCCCTGCACAAATTGGCTGTAATAACCTGCTAACCACAGGAAACTCCTGATCTCAGTCACTCAAGTAGGACGTGGCCAACTCTGAACTGCCTCAATCTTCTTAGGATCCACTTTAATACCCTCTTCTAATACAACATGCCCCAAGAATGCTTCTGACTCAAGACAAAACTCACACTTGGAGAACTTAGCATATAATTTCTACTCTCATATGTTTGGAGCACTACTCTCAAATGCTGCTCACGCTCCCCCAGGTTACGTGAGTAGATCAAGATGTCATCAATGAAGATAATAACAAAATAATCAATATAAGGCCTGAACATCATGTTCATCAAATCCATAAACGCCCCTGGGACATTAGTCAAGCCGAAGTACATCACTAGAAACTCATAATGACCATATCTAGTACGGCAGGAAGTCTTCGAAATATCTGAGTCTTGAATCTTTAGCTGGTGGTACCCCGATCTCAAGTCGATCTTAGAAAATACCCTAGAACCCTGCAACTGGTCAAATAAATCATCGATATGAGGCAACGATACTTTTTTGATGGTGACTTTGTTCAACTGGAGATAATCAATGCACATCCGCATAGTCTCATCCTTCTTCTTCCTAAATAACACTGGTGCACCCCAAGGTGATATACTGGGTCTCACAAACCCCTTTGCTAACAACTCCTCAAGCTGCTTCTTGAACTCTTTCAAATCTTTTGGAGCCATACGGTACGGTGGGATAGATATAGGCTGGGTACCCGGAGCCAAATCAATACAATAATCAATGTCACGATCTGGCGGCATGCCTGGAAGGTTAGAAGGAAACGCATCGGCGAACTCTGGGACTACTGGCACTGAATCAATCATTAGAGACTCTGCGATGGTGTCCCGAACGTAGGCCAGATATGCCAAACACCCCTTCTCGACCAAATGTTGAGCCTTCAGAAAAGAGATAACCCGACTAGATGAACTAATGGAGGAATCCTTCCACTCCAATATCGACAACTCTGGCATTGCTAAAGTAACACTCTTGGCATGATAATCAAGAGTGGCGTGATACGAAGATAACCAGTCCATGCCCGAAATGACCTCAAAGTCGATCATGTCAAGTAACAGAAGGTCTACTTTAGTCTTGTAACCACAGAATGTAACCACACAAGACCGGTAGATCCGATCCACAACTATAGAATCGCCCATAGGAGTGGACACAAAGACAGGAGTACCCAAAAGACTCACGAGGAATATCCAAGAAATGAGCAAATAGAGATGACACATATAAAGAGGTAGATCCTGGATCAAATAATATCGAAGCATCACTATCGCAGGCAGAAATAATACCTATGATCACGATATCTGAGGCTACTGCATCTGGTCTGACCAGAAAAGCGTAGAATCTATCTGGAGTGCCAACTGGCTAGCCTCTACCTGGCTGAGCAATAGCTGATTGACCACCCCTTACCTAGCCTCTGCCTCTAGGATGGCCCCTACCATCCTGTCCCACACCTCTAGGTGGTCGGGCGGCTAGTGCTACAATCATAGGCTGATGACCCTGCTGTACTACCTTGCCCCGAATTCTGGGTAGGTCCTCTTTATGTGACCCAGATCTACACACTCGTAACAACCTCTCGGTACTATAGACTAATGATCCGATACCTGACCTTGATGGCTTGAATACCCACTAGAGGAACCCTAAATGGCTGGTGGGCGATATGAACTCTCTGGCATGGCAATGAAATAAGCATCGGAAGAATCCTGATGAACTGGTGGGCGGTACGAACTCTCTGACATAACACTGAAATAGGGTCATGCTGGAGCACCCCGAGGAGGTGATTGGTGGTACTGGATATGTGGGCCTGCTGGGCTGATCCCTCCTAAACTAACCTCTGCCCCCTAGCTGGGGCACCTCTAAACTCTCCAGAGAATCGGGTCCTCTTGTCTGGTTGTAACTACTCTCTACCCCTTTAACAGTAACCCTCAATCCTTCAAGAAATCTTCATCACTAGCTAATACTCAGTCCCCAACTCAACCTCTCGGGAAATGCTAGCTCGAATACCAGGGTGTAACCCCGCAACAAATCTCCGCACTCTCTCTGCATCCGTAGAAAGTATAATGAGTACATGGCGAGAGAACTCAGAAAATATCGCTTCATAGTCGGTCAGAAATATCTGATCCTGCTCGAGCTACTTAAACTAACATCATAACTCTTCCCTCTCAGAGGGTGGAATATATCCATCCAATAGAAGTCGTGTAAACGGATCCCAAGTCATGATAGGAGAACTTATCGGTCTACGGAGAAGGTAAGACTTCCACTATCTATGGTCCATGCCCTCTAACTGGAAGGTGATGAAATCCACTCCATGGGACTCCAATATCCTCATGTTGTGCAGTCTATCCCTGCACCTATCAATGAAATCCTGGGCATCCTCATGACGCCCACCTCCGAAGATAGGAAGGTTTAGCCTAGTCCATCTATCCAATAACTTCTATGGATCGCCGTCCGCAGCTGATTTGGGCTCAGGTGCCACTGCTGCAAATGGCTGGGCACCGCCCGCGAATAGAGTACACAGAGTCTGATATATGGTAGCTGCGTGCTTAGGAGACTGAGAAGTAGGGGTCCCCCTCCTGCTTGAGATGTGTCTGGGTCTGCTAGAAATAAATCAGCCTGAATCATAGAGTCCATGAACCGCAACACATGTCCCATGACCTCCTGGAAACCTGGTGCTATCATGAAATCCACCGGGGTAAGCTCTGCTACGGACACCTCGCCCTGCTTCTAAATAATGGGATGCCCTGCTGGATCTGCCAATGGTGCAATTGGGGAAACTCTAGAATGCCCTCGACCCCTACCTCGGGTCGGTTCCCTCCTCCGGCCTCTCCCTCGTCATCTAGCAACGGGGGGAGCAGCTCTTCTCGGGTCATGATAGTAATCCAAAAAATATGTAAATCTACCAATGTGTGTGCCAAGACCTGGTGTCACAAGTATGTAGGTAATCTAGTAGAATATACAAAACCATACTATCCTACTATCTAGAAAGGAAATAAACAGGAAAAGTAAAGATATAGAAAGACTCCAGCTGCTGCAGAACGGCTCAAAAGGGCAGCTCACTAGAAGTCTCAAGCTGAGGAGTCTACTCTACGTGCCGGACTGATGGCCAGATGCACCTGTCTCAAAGCCTGTACAATCAAGTACAAAAGTGTAGCGTAAGTACATAAAAATATGTACCCATTAAGTATCTCGCCTAACCTCGCAGAAGTAGTGACGATGGTTCTACTCCGACACTTACTAGGGCCAACAATATAATAATGTGAAGTTCCAATTCTTAAAGCATATTGTATATAGATAACAGTCAAGCTTAAACCAGAACAATAACCGAGAAATTTCCTCCATCATATTTAAGAAGGCAAGACCCATTCTTTATTTAAAACAAGTGGCATATCAAGAAATGAAGCATACAACTACAAAGAGTTCCTATTCTATTATCACACTCAATTACCACCTAGGATGTTCGGCCCGATCCAATATAAAAGTAAAATGTGCACTGCCAAGGGACGAACAACGCGAACCATAAATTTATTTATTTATCCTACTCGCAAATTATACATGCAACGCGGTAAAAGTATAACCCCGCTTGCGAATCATCCGTATAATGCGGTCAAGCATAATTTTATCATTTAAAACACAACACTTCTTTGATTCTTTTTCAAAAATGAAGACAACTCTCTTGAAGCCTTTAAATCGTTAGATTTTCTTAAACTTAATTACTTTCTTACAATTAGCACATATAATCAAATAGTAGTGTCCACAAAGCATGGTGTAAACCTAGAACTACTCGGACAATAACATAATTAGTAGCTACGTACGGACTCTCATCACTTCGTGCGTACATAACCCCCACAATTAATCGCATATTAATTAAGTTCACATATGTGAAATTTTCCTCTTACGAGGTTAGAAAAGAGGCTTACCTTGCCCAAAGCTTAATTCCAAATTCAAGAATGCGCTCAAACTCTCAAATCGGAGCCGAATGTTCCAAAACTATTGAAATGGGGTAAGAACTAATCAATACATGCTCAAGAGTTCATATTCTAACTATTAAAGTAACTTTCCCATCCTAAATGCACGGTTCCTAAAATTTATTCTCAAGCCCACATGCCCGCATTCCGAAAAATTATTGAAGAAAGTTGTTACCCATAACCTAAGGATCAAGAATCTATGATTTTTACTTCAATCCATAACGAATTTCGTGGTTAAATCTTATTTTTATCAAAAACCTAAGTTTTACTCTAATCCCATGATTTTCACTAATCTTTACATGTTAATCTACCTAAATTCAAGTATTTAACTCACATGTAGTAGGAATTACTTATATTCAAAGGCTTTGTGAAAAATCCTTCTCAAGAGCTCTAAAATCGCCCAACTATGGAGTGAAAAAATGAGTCAAAAATGTCTAACTCCCGCAATAAATGAAGGTCACTACCTTTAGTGATTTCTGCATCTACGGTCCTGGGCCGTACCTGATCCCACCACATCTGTGGAAAAGGGTCCGCTTCTACGGAACTCCACTGGGCTAGCTGGGCTGCTTCTGCGGAAATCCAACCACTTTTGCGGTTATGCTTCTACGGAGAGAAGGCCGCTTCTGCAGTTCCTGGGTTGGCCACCCGTAGCCGCATCTACGATGGCTTAGCCGCTTCTGTGGTCTCGAATCTGTGACTGGCCAACTGTAGGTGCGATTATGATAGAAGCTTGGAGCTTTAGCTCCTTCTCACATTTTCAACTAAGCCCGAGTCTCGTCCGATTAACGCTCGGGGCCTCCGGGGCCCTTGGGCCCCATCCGAACATACCAAAAAGTTTGGAATGATAAAACGGCCTTGCGCCAACCCTCGGAACACAGGAAACAACATTAAAACTACGAATCACACCCTAAAACCAATTGATTCAAACTTGTGAACTTCAAGTTCTTCAATTTACTTCTAATGCGACAAAACACACCTATACTACTCGGATTGACATTAAATTTTGCATGCAAGTCTTAAATGACCTTATGGAACTATTCACGGTCTCGGAATTTTGTTTGGACCTCAATATCATCAAATCCTTCTCTAAACCAAATTTATAGAACTTCCAAAAATCTTCAAGAACCAACTTTCACTATTATGCGCAAAAACGCTCTCGGGGCATCCAAAACCAAATCCGAACATACTCCCAAGTCCGAAATCATCATACCAAACTATTGGAATCGTCAAATATCAATTCGGAAGTCGTTCACTCAAAATGTTGACCGAAGCCAAATTTGTCCTTTTAAGCCAACCTTAAGGAACCAAGTGTTCTGATTTCAACCCAAACTCTTCCAAATCTCGAACCATCCATCCTCGTAAGTCATAAGTCTATAAAAGCAAGTACAAGAAGTCTTATTTAGGGGAACAAGTTTCTATAAAGAAAAACGACCAGTCGGGTCGTTACAAACCTGGTGTCACAAGTGCATGAGCATTTACTAGGAATTAAAATAAATTATAATAACTTTCCGGAATATAAATTTGGACAAAAAAGAAAAATACAAGTACTCTAAAGGAGACTCTGCTAGCTGCTGATCGTCTTATAAGATGCAGCTCACCTAAGTCCCCATATCAACCACGACGCTGCGCCCACAAGGCCACTAGACGTACATGTGCATTTACAACAAAATATACAGCAAGTGTAGTATGAGTACGAAAACAACGCGTACCCAGTAAGTATCCAGTCTAATCTCGAAGAAGTAGTGACGAGAGGTCAACTCCGACATTTACTATGGCCAACAATAATATACCGATATATGATAAATTATGAATTTCTTTAAGGCGACCGTAAACTCAATAACATGAAGCAGGTAAACAATTCTTTTGTTAATAGGATATTTCCAAATTTATTTTCATCTTTTAATAATTTATATCTCCTACCAATGAGGCCACATCAATTATCAAAAATTCCAAAAAGTCAATTAAGTCATGCGCAAATCATGTCGAGGTCGTACGGCCCAATCTAACATAATATTTAAACTGTGCACTACCAAGGGTCGAACGGCGCAAACCATAGATGCATCTATTTACCCCACTCATGAATTATACATGCGATGCAGTCAAATATAAGAATTACCCCGCTCGCGAATCATACATGTGATGCGGTCAAATATAGATTTAAGGAGTTTCCCCGCTCGTTGATCATACTTGCGACACAGTCAAATATAAATTTATCATTAAATCATAACCCTTTCTTGATTCTTTTCAGAATAAAGACAATTTAACTTGAAACTTTTAAATCCTTAAAAATCCTCAACTTAGTTCCATTTGATACAATTAACAAATATAATCAATTAACGGCGTCCATAAAGCATGGTGTAAACCTAAAACTACCCGGACATAAACAAGAATAATAGCTACGTACGGACTCTTGTCATCTCGTACATACGTAGTCCCCACAAATAGAAGTACAAAATGAATCATTTTACCTATGGGGTAAATTCACTCTTACAAGGTTAGAAAGGAGACTTACCTCACTCCGAAGTTCTATAACCGGCTCCAACATCGCTCTAACACCTCAAACCGGTGTCCGTCGCTCCAAAGCTAGTCAAGCAAAATGCAAACAATAAAAGTATACTCTAATACTCATAATCAATTTGTAACAACTCCCATCTCCGCTTGAAAAGTCAAAAAAGTCAACCATCGGGCCCACGTGCATGTATTTCAAAAATTATTAAAAATAAATATTACCCATAACTCATATGGTCTATATTCATAAATTCATCCAATTTCCTCCATGAATCGACCCTCAAATCAAGAATTTACCATTTTTTAACTTTGGGGCTCAAAATCCCAATTTCTACAATCCAAACACGGATAAAAATAGAAACCAACAGAAATAATCAAGGAGAAACATCAAAATAAATGTTATATATTTACCCCCTTGTTGAGACGAGAACAACGCCGCAAAACTCACCTCAAACGGAGCTCTAGAACTCAAGATATGCCCAAAATACTAAACTTCTCGGCTTAAAACACTGTCCAGATGATTTTTCTTCATCGCCTTCGCAGAAGACTTTTGCGTTCGCGAAGAGCAATTTTTCTAGTTTACTGGTCAACCCAGAAATCCTTCTTCACGTTTGCGGAACCTCTCTCGCGTTCACGAAGAGCAAATCTTCGCCACAAAAACCAGCAATTTTGTCCGACACGGAAATGGGCATAACTCTCTCATACGACATCGAAATTCTACTATTCTTGTTGCTATGGCTCTGTAATTATGATATGGATCTAATGGTTTAATCCAATCACAAATCAAAGGTCTTTTTCTCAATATAGTTCCCTTTATGCCCAAAGAAATGATGCTGAAACATCAAATAAGAGTGCGATACAATCCAAACACCTCTGAAACACACCCAAGGCCCCCGTAAACTCGTCCAATCATACAAACCAGTACCATAACATAACACCAACCTGCTCAAGGCCTCAAATTGCATCAAACAACATCAAAATCATGAATCACGCCCCAATTCAAGCTTAATGAACTTTACAACTTCCAAATTCCACATTCAATGTCGAGAACTATCAAATCACGTCTGATTGACCTCAAATTTTACACACAAGTCACATTTGACATTACAGACCTAATACAACTTTTTGAATCGGAATCCGACCCCGATATCAAAAGGTCCACTTTCGGTCAAACTCCTCAAAACCCTTCAAATTCCTAACTTTTGCCAAATGACCCCAAAATGACCTACGGACCTCCAAATCCATTTTTGGGTGCGCTCCCAATACTAGAATCACTATACGGAGCTATTCCCAGACTCAAAACTCCAAACGGACATCGACAACACTGAAATTCACATCAACCAAAATTTATGAAATTCTTCCAAATATGCTAACTTCCATAATAGATGCCGAAACGCTCCCATGCCATCCAAAACCCGATCCAAACATACGTCCAAGTATAAAACCATCATACGAATCTGCTGAAACCTTCAAATCCCGATTCCGAGGTCGTTTACTTGAAAATCCAACCTTAGTCAAATTCTTCTTCACTTGATTTACAAGTTAATTCTATGTTCCGAGGCCTTAAAAGCCTCCTTTTATCTCATCTTGATTTGCGTGCACAGTCTGGGCATATATTCGGAATGCCTTTATGTGAAAATTTGATTAAAATGCTAATTTGGCCTTTAAAATTGAATTTAAGTTGACTTCGGTCAACGTTTAAGGTAAACGGATCTGGATCCATGATTTGACGGCCCCGGAGGGTTCATAAAAAAATATGGGACTTGGACTTATGCCTGAAATTGAATTCCGAGGTCCCAAGCCCGAGAAATAAATTTTTGAAGAAAATTGTTTAACTGAAATTTTAAGAGTTTTTGGAAATTTAAATGTATTTGAAATTGGTTGTATCGAGCCCGTATTTTTGTTCCGGATCCAGGTACATTTCTTATATGGTTTTTAGGTTGAGCCTGTAAAATTTGGTAAGAAACGGACTTGATATGACGTAAATCGGACCCTCAGTTGTTAAAAATGGAACTTAAGAGTTCATGAGATTTTCTTTGACTTTGATGCTAAATTCGTTGTTAAAGGTGTTAAATTGGCAATTTGATCGCACGAGTAAGTCCATATGTTGTTTTTGAGTTAGTATACATGTTTGGTTTGGAGCCCCAAGGGCTCGGGTGGGTTTCAGATAGGTTTCGGAAAGTTTTTATACTTGGAAAAGTTGTAGATTTGCTGCTTCTGGTGCACAAACCTTTTCTGCATCACGATCACGTAGTGACTCACGCGATCGCGAAAGGGAACTGGGCTGGGGGTGGAATTTGTTCTACACGAACGCGAAGAGAGGGACGAGAACGCGGAGCACTGGGGGCTTCTCTACGAGAACGCGACCCATTTCCCGCGAACGCGTATAGTAAATTGGAGGTGGGGCTAGGATGTTGTCGTTCTTCTACACGAACGCGTTCACGGGCCCACGAATGCAAAGGTCAGGGGGCCAACCCTTCGCAAACACGTAGAGGAACTCGGGATCGCTTATGTCCACTTCTGGCAGCTCTTCGCGATCGCAACAGTGCTCTCGCGAATGCAATGAACATTGTTGCCCAGCACTTAAAACAGTAGCCAAGTCGGGATTTAGCCCATATTTTCATATTTTCAAAACTAGAGAGCATTGAGGCGATTTTCAAGGAACAAGTTCTTCCCAAAGCATTGGTATGTGATTCTAAACCTTTTTCTTTCGATTTCCCATTACATTTCTTCAATATTCATCCAAAGATCTAGGGGGTTTATGGTAGAAATTGGTTATTTGGGTAGAGTTAGGGATTTTTGAATAATTGGAAGTGTTCGGGTTTTGGTCCGAACCTCGAGTTTTGACCAAGCGGGCCCGGGGTCGATTTTTGACTTTTTGTGGAAAATGATAGAAAACATATAATTAAGCATTGGGTATGAATTATTTAGCACTTATTGGTGTTGTTAAATTCATTTGGACTAGATTCAAGTAATTTGGAGTGAATTCTAAAGGAAAAGCGGTGTTTGAGACTTGAGATGGCTATGGATGTTCGAGGTAAGTGTTTGGTCTAACCTTAGCTTGAGGGAATAGGTATTGTGCTTTATTTGCTATGTGCTAGTGTAGTGTACGGCGTATAGGTGTGGTGACGATTATCCCTCTGAACTTGGACACTTGAGGGATGAACCTTCCATACTATACTTATCCCTATTTTGGTAATACATTTGGGTGTGAGCATTGCCCGGAGTCCCATTGAGGCTCTTAAGGAACTTTGACACACTCAAATAGGAGAAAGGTTTTGGGTCATGATCTCTTAGAGTTGGTTTACCTTATAAATCAGCGAGGAAGTCAGAATCAGACTTCCTTTAGTTGTACTTTTATTTATATTTTTGATGTATTCTTATTTTATTCCGGGCTGTAATAATTTGTAACAAACTCTTGGGGATGGTTAGTGAAAAAAGGGTGGGTAACTATATATACAAAGGGTAGATACCATGTCTATAGGTATTTTGAATTCTGCATATTCAAATGCATATAAAAATCATGCCTATAGGTCATTCTGAATTCTGCATATCCAATTCTCATATAGATATTGTGTCTATAGGTATTTTGAATTCTGCATATTCAAATGCATATAAAAATCATGCCTATAGGTCATTCTGAATATCCATTTTCATATAGAAATCATGATCATAGGACTACTATATTCATATAGATATCATGCTCATAGGTCTTAAACAAATGCTGCTTCTAGATATCATGCTCATAGGCCTTAAACAAATTCTGCATCTAGATATCATGCTCATAGGTCTTAAACAAATTCTGCAAACTAGATACCATGTTTGTAGGTTTAAAACCAGTCTTATGCGTTTAGATACTATGCCAATTCTGCAAACTGCATCGAATCTGAGCCTCTTAATTCACGTATAGAGCTAAAATCAGTAATAACGGGTAATTTCAGTCGCAGAACTTGTAACTAATTCGTTAAAACTGGCCTCTCTTTTTATAATCTGATTATCCTCACTTAACGAGTCTAATCAGCATGTTTCAGACCTTGCTATTTCATTGCTTTTCTGAATCCGATAGATATCATGCCTATAGGATCCTTGTCCAACACTTAGGCAAGCCTTAGCTTAAAGCTATAAACTGAATCTGCTTCTGTTAGTTACTACAACCAGCAGGTAGGCCTGATTCGGACTTCTTATCTGAGTTATGTAATAAACTAAAACTGCCTCAGCAACCGTCCTTCTTCGTCTATAATAATCAGACCTAAACAGTATGTGTAAGTCATGCTAATTACGTACTTCTTTGTTTAAGGGGGTATATTTGAGCCTCTACTTGTTATGTTCTTTCCCCAACTTGCAATACGTGTTTTGTATGTCGACTTAGAATTTTTACCTTTAAAACTACAAATAAGCCTAATATCCATCCCCTTTACGATTAGTAGTCCTAAATGCCTCCGGGACTGATAGGATTGGAACGGGTAATATAATGCAATTAGCAAACGAGACCTATCCGCGCTTTAAATACCTTAACAGGGTGGGAAGGGTAGATATGGATATGATGACCACGCGATAACGTCACGTGTAGCCCCTCATTGAGGAGTGATTACCGGACGTTGTGTGGGGTGATCCATATTTTTAGTAAACCTAGGACCCCCCTCCCTTTATTCTTATTTCTTTTCTGTAATATTTTTATTTTTCCTAAAACTAGCTTCCCTAAATTGCTCTTTCAAACTTCGTTTGCTTTCAGACTTTTATATGTGAAATCCCCTCTCATTTGAGCCTTATTTGTCTATATGTTATTTGCACCTAAACTCACAATAATTGTCTGGCCGGGAACCACACTAGTGGATTCTGAGGGGTGCCTAACACCTTCCCCTTGGAATAATTTCAAGCCCTTACTCAATCTCTGGTTACTCAAATCAAACCCTCTTGGTGTCCTAATGTACCCTAATCATTAGGTGGCGACTCTCCAAATCAAACCTAATTCCCAAAAGGAATGAGTTGTCCTCCCAAATGTCATAAACCCGATTTAGCGAGAAAAAGGGGCGCGACAGCATGACGACTCTGCTGGAGATTTTTAGGCTTTTACCATTTCAAACTATTATTGTGAATTTATGTGCAATTACTTGTTTAATTCCTTTAAGCATTCAATTCCCTTTTCAATTGCAAAACTGACTTGTCTTTTTGTTTCTTTCCTTTATTTCTTTCTTTTACTACTTTCCCTTACTACTGTCTTAAATTATGAAGAACTGTTGTATTTACTGCTTTTCTTAACGTGTAAATACTTGACAACATGCCTTTAATTGTTGCATAATCATGCTCAACATCATATTCCATTCGTACCAAATGAAATACCATAGCAACGCTTATAATGAGTGGTTGCGCTCTTCCAATATTATCACCCCTTAAATTCGGAAAAGGCATATTTGCAGTAAAACCAGTCGATCAACAGTGTAGTCGACAGTTCCGTGCCTTTCCCCCTTGAGTTGTCCGCTCAAGGGTACCAGTCTAAAACCCCATAGAAACCTTACTCTATTTAACTATACATGTATCATGGTCAAACCTAGCCGAATCAGTTACGTTGTCCGCATAATGACTCCTTAAGATAGTCTTGTCCAAAGTCTACTGGGTTCCCCTAAAACCCAAACAGACACTATCACGTTCTGTGCATTTATTTGGAGAACTAAATACTTTTATGCCAGTTATTGATATTTAATAGTCAAGTCCGGAGGGGGTAAAGGCCTAACCTTTTTGTTTTGCAGAAATATAAGGCATGAAGTCCCCAGATTCGGCATGGTCACCAACATTCACCCAAAATTGCTAAGCCGGTGGGGGGATCTTCACTCCAGTGATCAGACTCTTATTCGAAAATATCTGGGAAACCTACCTTCCCTCCTGGAAATCCAACCCAACAACAAGATCATAGAAGCTGCTACTCTGTTCTAGGATTGTGATAGGTCTGTGTTCCACTTCGGGGACATTGAAATGACACCCTTGCTATAAGAGATAGGAGGATTGGCTGGTATACCATAGGAGACTCCGGGTTTGTTAATGCCTGAGAATCGCAAGAGTAGGGGTTTCCTAAAAAAGATGGGTCTAAAGAAGAATCCAGATCTAACATGCTTAAAAGAATCTTATATCCCCTTTGATTATTTGTACGAGAGGTATGGTCACAGCAAATCCTACCGTACTTATCCTGATGAGTTTGCCCTCATATCATTGGGGCATGTTCACCGAAGAGTCTTTGTCTTCATGTTTTACTTCCTGGGGATGATAGTGTTTCTAATGAAGAAAGCAAGGATCCATACTAGACTAGATATGGTGACTAAAACTCTAATGGAGGGAATTGGTAGACAACTGTTCAGCATAGTACCCATGATCATTGTGGAAATATACCGAGCCTTGGAGAAGTGTCAACAAGAAGACAAACACTTTGAGGGCTGCAATTTGCTACTCCAACTCTGGCTCATGGAACATCTCCAAAGGGGTGAATACTGCCAAGAGATTCAGCAAAGGGACTGGGATGATCATATAGCCTTCCATCATCCAAGGTGGATGAATTACATGCCCAACATGTTCGCTCAACCAGAAGACGCCAAGGGATGGGTAGAAATGTTTGAGAATCCAATTGAGGATCAAATAAATGGATGTTCGAATGGTTCCCTACCAAGGAGTTCATCACCCGATCCAGGGATGCACCATTTTTGATACTAATTGGACTGAGAGGAACATACCCTTATGTCCCTTTCCGGGTTATGAGGCAGGCCGGTAGGAAGCAGGTTATACCAAGGGTCAACAAGATAAGTCACTTCCGGGCTGATTTCCAGGATGATGATAGCCCTTATAAGTGCCAAGCTCAGCATATGTGACACTGCAAAATTGTTATGGGAAGAGATACCATCAAGCCAGATAGATACCACGCTGGTTGTGCTCCTTACTATTCAGGATGGTTGGAGGATAATCATAATGGTCTGGATCAGCTTGGGTTTGTTCGAGGTCATATGATCATAGATAAAAAGGTCGAGGCATAGATCAAGTACAATCAACTTTGCAAGAGGATTCGGGAATGCGAAAACGAGCACCGTGAGATACAAGAAGCCAACCAAAAGCTGATTGAAGAGTGGAAAGACATGGCTGTCAGTGCCAACAAGCAATTGGGATAATTGGAGCTGGGCATAGTGGAGCTGAAAAGGAAATTCCTCAAAAGAATCGAGGATTGCCAAAATGCTGAAGGAAACGAGGGTGGACATCTAGCCAGAGCCTACTTATTGTTGGGACTTCGCGAGTTAGGAAAGCTGTTTGATGGAGCCAAGGATGCCCAATCTAGGGAAGGTCCTTCTGGGACCACATAGATAAGAGTTTTCTTTTGCTTTAAGAAATGTAATAAGGTCAATGGTCACTAGTGACATTTTATTTCCTGTTATTTAGTGTCAATTTGGGATTCGTCTACTTTTTGTCAATAAAATGAGGCATTTAGCAATCTAAGTTCTCTAAATTAATTTGTCGCTAGGCCTACCTCAGGTACAAAGAGGTTCCCAAATTAGGACACGATTTACATTCTCGCACTATGTGTTTAAATATCGCAACATTTTCTTATAACCCTCACTAACTTGTTACCTTTTTGTTTTTTTATTCTTTTGTTTTATTCCCCTCCCCAAAGGTTAGTTCGTGCACTATGGCATCATCATCTTATCTCACGAGATCCAGGGACCCTCCACCCACTCCTCTTCTTAGTCATGTCAGAAACAAGAACAAAGGGAAGATGGAAGTTCTGAACAACACCAGAAAGGAGAAATCAACTGAACGGGTAGAGGTCACTCATGCCCATGGTACTCAGGTTTCCAAAGAAAGTACATCCCAATTGGAAGAAAACCTGCTGAAATTCCAAGAGGAACTTGATCAGGTTCGGAATTTGGAAAATCTGTCATTTTCCCTTGCCACTCCATATGTCAACTTTCCAAATGCTCAAAATCCCACACCTCCACAAAATATCCCAAAGCCACAAAATCATCTCGTTCCTCACCACCAGTGCAACACCTGCCATACTTCAAACAACACTCCATTGCTCATCCCCGAACCCTTGAACTCCACAAATGACCACTTCTACACCCATCATAACACCCTCATCTATGTGGAGACCATGCCATACTCCACCCAACCCATCTCAAGCACACCCGAGTCTGATGATAAAGACTCGCTTATCAGGAACCTGGCTGAAGAACTTAAGAAATTAACTGGCCGAATTTAGGGCGTCGAAGGAAGTAAGGGGATTGAAGGACTAAACTACGAAGATCTTTGCATACAACCCGATGTCGAACTGCCCAGGGGTACAAACCTCCTAAGTTCGAGATGTTTGATGGTATAGGGGATCCGAGAGTCCACTTGAGAACATACTACGACAAGCTGGTCGAAGTAAGGAAAGACGAGAGGATCCGCATGAAACTTTTCATGAGGAGCTTGAAAGGAGATACTCTATCTTGGTACATTAGCCAAGACCCGAAGAAATGGTCGAACTGGGTGATTATGACATCCGACTTTATGGATAGGTTCATGTTCAACACAGAAAATGCACTAGATGGGTTCTACATTCAGAACCTAAAGAAGAAGCCCACGGAAACATTCTGCGAGTATGTTACTCGCTGGAGATCAGAAGCTGCTAAGGTCAGACCTGCTTTAGAGGAGGAACAAATGAACAAGTTTTCATCCGGGCTCAGGGCCCGCAGTATTATGATAGGCTGATGCTGATTGAGAGCCATAAATTTTCTGACATTATCAAGCTGGGAGAAAGGATCGAAGAAGGAATCAAAAGTGGTATGGTTACAAACTTCGAGGCCTTGCAAGCTACCAATAAGGCCTTACAATCTAGTGGTGCATCCAAGAAAAGGGACGTAGGTGTCGTAATGGTTGCGAAGAGAACCAAATCCCCAATCAAATACCAAACTTATCCAATGCCTCCACTCACATATCAGCCTACTATAAACTACCAAGCACCCTCACCTTCTTACCAAACTCCGTCACCCACTTATCAATCACCTTCACCTCCCACATATCAATCTACTTCACCTAGATATTCCCAACCTGAACATGTCTACCAAGCCTACAATGCTCAACCATCCCACTATCAATCACCTCCTGCATGCCAAAACTTCCCTAGACCTCGACCAAATTTTGACCGCAGACCGCCTAAATAGTATACGGCCATTGCTGAACCAATTGATCAATTGTATGAAAGGCTTAAAGCTGCTGGTTATGCCACCTATATCCTTGTTGTAACCCCTGAAAACCCTTCTCAGTGGATTAATCCAAACAAATCTTGTGCATACCGTTCCGGCATGAAAGGACACACCATTGATGATTGTCGCTCTTTGAAAGACAAGATCTATGCTTTGATTGACAATAAGATCATTGTGGCAAAGGAACCCGCTCCGAATGTCCGCAATAACCCTCTACCAGACCATAAGGGCGGAGGCATTCACATGACTGAAATAGAGGATGATTGGGATCTTGAAGGGTCAATCGGGTTGATCATGGAAGGTGATGACCCAAAGAAACCAATAGTTACTTTCAATCCGATCATGGTCCAAATTCAGCCCTCTGGGGATGCTGAGGTAAACATGTCTATGCCACTTGAGTTTGAAACAACTACAAGGGCACCCATACCAATTGAGGTTGAATTCGTGTATCCAACAAATGCACCTACACCATTCGAAGTTGCAGTTTTACCTCCCAAAGCACATGCTACGTTCGGAGCGAAGATAGCTGCGCTGATCCCAGTGGCGATGTCGGCCATGACACAATTCCACACCAAGGCTATACCATGGGACTATACAACCGAAGCAAGAAGAAAAGGCAAGGGTAGGACCGAGGAGACTATTGCCACACAGGGTATGACAAGGACTGGTAGAGTTTATACCCCTGAACACTTAGTTGAGTCAAGAAAGTAGGCCTCCAATCGGTCGCCATTATTGAAGTAGGTCCAGACGATCTTTGGAGAAAGATACAGGCCAAGGAATACTCGGTCATCGACCAGGTGAACAAAACACCGGCGCAAATCTCTATCCTTGTGTTGCTGCAAAATTCTGAGGCATACAAGAATTCTCTGTTGAAGGTGCTGAGTGAAGCATACGTGCCAAGCAACATTACTGGCGGAGAAATGGCCAACATGGTCAGACAGGTATTGGAAAGCCACAAAATTACTTTTCATGAGGATGAGCTACCGCCTGAGGGGTTGGGTCACAACAAGGCGCTACACATCACTGTGCAATGCGAATACTACTTTATCACTAGGATCCTGATTGACAGGGGTTCTAGTCTCAATGTTTGTACACTGGCAACGCTCAAGAAGTTGGTAAAGGGACTGCACGAGATAAAGGATGGAGCTATCAATGTGAAAGCTTGCGACGGCTCCCAAAGGTCCACCATTGGGGAGATTAGTCTGTGTTTGCAAATGGGGCCAACTTGGTTCGATGTTGACTTCCAAGTGATAGACGTACCTGCATCTTACAATCTTCTATTAGGATGACCATGGATTCATGCTACTGGGGCTATGGCATCGACACTACATCAGGCAGTGAAATTCGAATGGAATCATCAAGAGGTGATCATTCACGGCGACGAAAGCAATCCTATATACGGTCGCCAGACCATTCTGTCAATCGAAGGAAGAAGGAAGCTAGGAGGAGAGACTTACCATCATATCGAATGGGTGAATGCTGTTGACAAAGACAAATGGTGGGACAGCAAGATCGAGAGTATAAAAAATTGGTGTGGGTACGAACCTGGAAAAAGGCTCAGCAAGAATCTCCAAGGAATCGCTAAGCCCATAAAGCTCAAAAAGCATGACACTACTTTTGGTCTGGGATATGAGTACACCTGGGAGGAATTCAACAATTGGTCGCCACCATGGCGCGGTCCTTATTATCTGCTAGAGCAGCCGATACCGCATTTAGAGCAGACTTTCTAACCGACCGATGTTGTCTACGGATCAGAAGAAGAGGAAGCACTGGAAGCTGTGAGGAACTTGTTCTTAGAGGACAATGACATGGATTGTTGTGTTGTTCTCGAGGAGGAGGGGAAGAAGGCCCTTCCATACAGGCCATAAGCAGAGGGGCCCGCCTCAACAATTGGACCATCAGGACGATCAGAGCACGATGAGCCTTGGGGTAGCAAGGCTAAAACAAACACTGTTTTAATTTACTGAAAGATTTTTATTTTTTCTCCTATGTTTTCAATTCCTGCAATAAGATCTCCAATGTTTAAAACAATTATGCAATTTATCAAAGCATTTTGATTTTTCTTATGAATCAACACTTATTACTATTGTTTCCTCTCATTACTTTACTTATACATCATTACTATTACTTGTCTTGATGAATCGATGACTGTGACATGCAGCGAGACAACTTAACAAACAGATATAGATTTATAGGAAGATGATATACCAGAAGAGATTGTTAAAGAAGTCGAAAATTTTGAGAACAAACCTAAGTCCAACCTGGACGAGACTGAGATTGTTAACTTGGGAGATGCAGAAAACGCCAAAGAAACACGAATTAACGTTCATTTGTCACCATCAGAAAAGGAAGAGCACACAAAATTCCTAAGGGAATATGAGGACATATTCGCCTAGTCATATGACGACATGACTAGTCTGAGTACATCTATTGTGGCCCACAAACTGCCAACCGATCGAACATGCCCGCCGATAAAGAAAAAGCTCAAAAAGTTCAAGCCTGATATGAGTCTGAAAATTAAGGAAGAAGTCACTAAGCAGGTCAAAGCTAAGGCTCTCAGGGCAGTAGAGTATCCAACATGGTTATCCAACATCGTGCCAGTACAAAAGAAGGACAGGAAGGTCAAAATCTGTGTTGACTACCGGGATCTCAACCGGGCCAGTCCGAAAGATGACTTCCCTTTGCCGAATATACACATCCCAAACGATAATTGCGCTAAGCATGAGCTGCAGTCATTTGTAGATTGTTTTGTTGGGTATCATCAGATCTGGATGGATGAAGAAGATGCCGAGAAAATGGATTTTATTATACCATGGGGGATGTACTGTGTTGCGACCAAAAACACTCACGCAAGTGCACGTGATCGTCAAGTAATAGATTAGTGAGTAGAGTATCGTTCTCACGATGACTTATGATTAACTGTTGACTAATGCGAACCCAATTAATTTATCTATTCAAGAGATTTTCCACAAAATAGAGATGTAATTGTTTTACTACCTAACTACGAAGCAATAATCTAACTAGAGCAATTAACCAAACAAATAACAATTTCGAGTAACAAACAGTAGGAGGGGATATTCCAGGGTCACAGGCTAATTAACAATCGTGTTGTGTTCTTGGTTTAAAATGACTAATCAATTTATCTGGGTTATTGATTGACAGGGTTGATACTATTCATAAGAATCTGTCGAGTTCTTACTCGCCTATTCAAGTTAACTCAATGCTTATATGTCTATGGAATTAAGATTAACAAGAATGCATTTACAATTCCTGTATTTCAACCAAATAAGACATTTGGGTATATGTCTATCCCAATTGCTAATCTGTTCCCCGAGGCCCGGGTTCAAGAACTTGCTCTATTTAATTCTATATGCAATCTAAAGTTCTCACTTTCGAGTTCAACTAAAGATTCGTAGATAGTGTTTCACTGTTAGCTACTCAGCAAAATAATTAAAAGCAGAATTAAATAAACAATCCAATATGATAAACCAACTTTGTCAAATTAAACTTCAAACAACAACATTCATGTTTCACCCATGACCCCAGAACAATGGGTTTTAGCCACTCATACTAGTGTTCATCACAAATAGGTTCAATTTCATCACAAATAGCAAAAACAAAGAGAAGAAAAGAAGAACTTGATGGTCAAATTTCCCCCTTGCCTCTTGCCTCTCTATTTCTTGCACTAGACTATGAAAACCCTCTTTTCTTCTTTGGTCGAGCTTGACTTTATATAGGTTAAGTGGGTTTTCCTCCAGATTTCCAATTTTGCCCCTAAATAATTCTTCCCGAAATTTGGACTAGCGCGACCGCGCACCTGGACGTGCTAGTTGGCTGAGGATTCTGTCTTGGACGTGCTAAAAGTAGCGCAGGCGCGCACCTGGGCGCGCATGTCTAGTTTTCTGTTTCATCGTTTCTTTTCCTCGTCTTCAAGCGTACTCAGCTCTGAGGAGTCTTTCTTGCTCCAAAATGGTTCCAATCACACTTTTAAGGCATCGCATAGGCTCCTCAACCTGAAATGTATACAATTCACAATTAGAGCCTATTTTTCATCAATTAACCATATTATGATATTGGAATATAATCAAGTGGAAGCATAAACCATCGCCAAATTACCTAGATTTAGCCTATTATCAACACCCACACTTAATTCATTGCTAGTCCTCGAGCAATCAAACTAGGCATTCTAAAGGTTTCTCCACTCAACCATCTCCCCCAACGCTTTACACCCAGAACAATTTACATACATTACACCTACCAGTGAACAATCCTAGCCTTAAAGGTCGACTCTCAAGTGCCATGCAATATTCATACTTCCTCAACTTACTCTACATAGAAGCTAAGACTTGCTTTTCCGTCACGAATCATATGCCCTCACAATCACATCAACGCAAATTGAAATCAATCCACACATTCGAGTTATATACTCATATATATCAAAGAAATCACTCACCCTCACAAACGAAGTCACATGCATGCAATTGGTACCATAAGCTTGCCCTTAATGTAAATCTCTACTAATGTAGGCTTGCTCGACCCAAAATCAATTAGGACTTTTTCATGGTTGTAATGTGGGCTAAGGGATGGGTAGGATATATTTAGGAATAGTGACTAACCCTCCTAAGCACTTTAACACATCACAAGAGCAATTTTCGCTCAAATTCTTCAACCCACTTCACTTTCACAAACAATATCACCTTACAAATACTCCCTTCTTCTTTAAGAACTATATTAATTCATACCCACTAGATGGAACAAGACACAATGTATTCATCTCTCTCTTTTTTTTCCAGTTTATTTTTCTTTTTCTTTTCACTTTCCGCTAGTGGTGTATTATTCTACAAAACAAGTGCACCTTTCTTCCTTTTATTGGTTCCACTCAAAAGCCACCCCACACTTATTTCATTCTTACTTCTTTTAGCGCTCATCTCACAATTAAAGTGCTTTAAGAGGTAAAAGGATCAAAACAATGTCAATTAAGAACAAAGGATATAGGCTTGTAATGCGGGTGTCAAACAAAAGTCTATAGGCTCAAAAGGGTTAACTAGGGATAAATTTTATTTGTGATAAGCAATTAAGCTCAAAAAGGTCAAAGAAAGCCTAAAATCATTTTTCAAACCGAGCATCACCTAAAATTTCGCTTCAACTCACATACCGGGCAAGTTCTAGACACAAGTACAATACATGGACTACACAAAAACTCACCATACATGGCATATGACTCATTCTAGATCATCTCATCAAGACGCTCCGTTACGAGCATTCAATTCAGCAATAAACATATGGATTAAGGCACTTTAGTGAGATTCAACAAATAAGACTAAACGTTAGACTCTAAGTCTATTGTGTTCAGGAGTGTCAACGCTATGAGTTCTCTTTTGATTCTCTAGCTCGTAGCCCATTAACCTAATCTACAAATCGAAAAGAGAACAAAACAAAAAGAGAACTACCTATACCCGGTTCAAGTTAAACCCTTGGAAAAGAACCGTGGCTTAAAAAATCCAAGGAGGAGTGCTACACTATCTAAGAAAGAAATAAAAAATCTTTTGGTATTTTCTCTAGACTAACTTTCCTCAAGAAATTTGTCTAAAGGATCTGTCATCAGGAAGAGTCTACGCATTTTCCCCTTTTTTTTCTAACTCAGTCCTTCAAGAACCCCGTTGATAGGGATCCATCATCGGGACGAACCATATATCTTTTTTAAACTAATGATTCCTACTTAAAAACATCAAAATTATCAAAGCAAAATGAAACAAAACAAAACTAACAGTCAATTGATACAATCACATACATACAATGAAGGAATCCCCACCACACACTTAAGAATAAAGACATGTACCCATCGCTTAAAAGTTGAAAGAGCAGTGAGGTAAAGGAACTTCCCTGAAGGTTCACTCCTGGTCGGAGACGGTGTCTTGGTTGATGTGGCACGCATGATCTAGAGCTCACAGCCAGTCCATGAATTTCTTTTCCGACTTCACTTGTCGGTCAGCTACCGCGTCTACTCAAGTGCCCAAATCAGTCATGGAGATTCGTAAACCAGCCATCTCCGCCCTTCATCACAGTAAAATGGGACATCCGGGCAGCTCCTAAAGATGTTGCCATCCCAGATGGTCATGCTGCTGCCACATTTTGCTCCTGAGCCGGCAGTGTTGTCCCCATGTGCTCCTCAGAATCCTCTCCGTCATGAGAATCATCAGATCTACTACTCATAGACTAGCCACCTTTGGCTCCTCCTCTACTACTTCTGGCTCCTTACCCGTGGTCACCTTATCAACGCAGAATTGACCTTCCCTTTTCACCAACCCATCCACAGCTAGATTTTCGGGCACTTGAGCATCCCTGCATAGTTGAGTAACTAAAGAAGGGAAAAAGAACCCATACCTTTTGACTTAGCTGCAGACGAATATCTCGTCATGCATTACTTTGGCCACATCGAAGTCATAACCATTTACAAAGCACCAAATCAACGCAGCGCGGGGCCCATCGACCTCTGTAGTATTGTGAGACGGAATCAAGCGGTTGTTTATAAGGTACAACTAGCACTTCCCTTCAAAGGTGAGTGCTGAGGAGGGAAACTTCTCCCCATAGTCCATCCAGACCACTTCTTTCCCGGGTGCACAAATTGTCTCAAAGAATCGCGCCCATTTTTCGTTCGTTGGGTTGAGCCGTATTCATAGAAGTCATCATAAACAGCTGGAGGTAGAGGCAGCTGGTAGGCCGTCCGTATCACCTCAACAAAAGCATTCACTTCCCTTTGGCGCACCGTGACTACTCCATTATCATGCTCCGGCACATTCGCATAAAATTCCCGCACAATCGTTGCATTGCCCTTACCGGGCTCATTGATGAATGTGTGCAACCCTCGCCTTACCAACTCCTCGTACATGTGAGGGCAGTGTTTCTGGAGCTGTCTGACGTTAATACCTCTCTCCGGAATTGGCTTTTTACAAGCCTTTTCCGCAAAGCGGGCCTGAGCATTGGCCGAAACAAATTTGGAACTATCAAAGGAGCGTGCAGGTACATCCCCTCATGACCTAGATGAACCAGCCTGGCTGCTCGACGAGGCCCCTGTGGTGCGTCTTTTCCTAGAGGGAGTCATGATACCTGCAAAACGGGAACACGTTAGCCCAGCCCAACAAAAATATTGTGACTTAATGCAGTTACTCAGACTTCACACGCATAAGTGGTCACAATTACATAATCATGCTCATTGGGACCTTTCCACAAGCACCTTGTGGGCATTAGGCATTCACAACACCTTTTAAGTTTTTTAGAACAAGAACCACCCACATACATTCACCAACAACACAAATCAAGTGGGATTCCACCCCACACTAATCCTCCGCCAACACCAAAACACATTGCACCAATTTCTACATAAAATTTAAGTACAACTACTACAACATAAGCATAAGAATACAACAAACAAATCTGAAAAATAAAGAGAGAAAAAGAGAAGAAAGAAACTAGGGCTCATACCTGTGGTGAAGGAGAATGGGGAAGATGCTAGTGAACTCGGGGGGGGGAGAAGTCGTGAGATGGGGGAAGGGATTTGGAGCAGGAATTGTTTTGTTGGTGGAGTTCGATTGGAAGAATGGGGGAAGAGGATTTTGATTTTGTGTGTTTGACTGGGGGTAGACGAAGGGGGGGTAATTTAGTCTAAAGATTAAACAAATAAAAAAACTAAAAAAATTACACAAAACTGTCGGATTTTTGATGGAACTAGCGCGCCCAAGTGCGCAAGCACGCTCATTTTAGCGCGGCCAACACAGAAACGTTGAGCAACTAGCGCACGCAGGTGCGCGTTCAGTAGCGCAGTCGCATTAGTAACGCATCCAAGTGCACGTGCGCGCTCATTTTAGCGTGGCCAAGGCAGAAACTTTGCAATTTAGCTCGTCCAGTAGCGCGGGCGCGCATCTGGGCGATTTTATTTCTTCAACTTTTCACCTGTTCTTACCTCGTTCATTTGCCTTAGCACCTACCCTTTGTCACCTGTATTGGTTAGCTCTCCTAAAACACAAAATTAACACTACTACTATCGTTGGATTACCTCCCAACCAGTGCCTTATTTAACGTCATGGCACGATGGTTACAACAATTCAATGGGTTGCCTCCCATCTAGCGCCTGATTTAACATCGCGGCACGACTCAACACGTTCTCAAGCATCCGTCAAGTCCACCGAGGTCTTGTGCCGTGCAAAGTCACCACCCCGGTAATGTTTTATCCTTTGACCATTCACCAAGAAAGTACCAGTTGAACTTATATCCCACAATTCCACAGCTCTGTGAGGCTTCACACTTACCATAACAAAAGGGCCTGACTAACGAGATTTAAGCTTTCCGGGAAAAAGCTTCAACCTCGAATTGAACAAAAGAACTTCTTACCCTGGCGCGAACTCTCGATGTTGAATGTGCTTGTCATGACACCTCTTAGTATTCTCTTTATACAATTTTGCATTCTCATATGCGTACAATCGAAACTCATCAAGCTCATTGCGTTGCAGCAACCTCTTCTCTCCCGCTAAGTCCCCATCCATATTCAGCTTTTTTATTGCCCAATAGGCCTTGTGTTCGAGTTCGACGGGCAAGTGACATGCCTTCACATACACTAATTTATATGGAGAAGCACCTATGGGAGTCTTGTATGCAGTTTGATATGCCTACAATGCGTCGTCTAACTTCCCGGCCCAATCTTTTCTATTTGCCCTCACTATTTTCTCAAGAATCTGCTTTACCTCTCTGTTTGAAACTTCCACTTGACCACTCGTTTGGGGGTGATAGGTAGTGGAAACCTTGTGCTTTACTCCTACTTTACAAGGACATTATTCAACAGTTTATTGCAGAAATGCGTTCCTCCATCACTGATCAACACTCTGGGAGTTCCAAAGCGTGTGAAGATGTGCTTCTTAACAAAGCTTACCACCACCTTTGCATCATTAGAGGGAAGAGCAATGGCCTCCACCCACTTACACACATAGTCGACTTCCACCAAAATGTACCTATGACCATTAGAGTATGGAAACGGTCCCATGAAGTCAATTCCCCAAACATCAAAAAGCTCCACTACCAGAATGTTTTGCAGTGGCATCTCGTGCTTCTTCGTGACCGTTCTGGTTCTTTGGCACCGTCACATAGTTTAACAAATGCGTGTGCATCCCTAAGCAATTTTGGCCAATAGAAACCTTATTGTAGCACTCTCTGGGCAGTCCTGTCTCCACCGCGATGACCTCGGTATGGCAAGACGTGACAGCTATGAAGTATGGCACTCATCTCCTCCTCAGGAACACATCTCCGCACTAACTAATCTGCATAGAGTCTGTATAAGAATGGCTCATCCCACATGTAGAGCCTCACATCATACAAGAACCTTCGTCTATTGTCTAGTGTCAATTCTAGTGGTATCACCCCACTTGCAATAAAGTTCACATAATCTATATACCACAGGGTTGTGCTTGAGGTGATTGCCAATAACTGCTCATTAGGGAATGTTTCTTTGATTACACCCCCTTCAGCCACATGGTTCCGATTTTCTAATCTAGACAAGTGATCAGCCACTTGATTCTCTGTTCCTTTGCGATCTCGGATCTCTAAATCAAACTCCTGCAAGAGTTGGACCCACTTTAATTAGTCTCGGCTTGACGTCCTTCTTCTCAAATAGGTATCTAATAGCCGAATGATCTGTGTAGACGATGACTTTGGTCCCCATAAGATATGACCTGAACTTGTAAAACGCCCACACCACTCCAAGCAACTCTTTTTCAGTGACTGTGTAGTTCATCTGAGTTAGATTCAGAGTTTTGCTTGCATAGTAGATGGAGTGGAATATTTTATTTTTCCTTTGCCCCAAGACAACACCAACAGCCAAGTCCCTCGCATCGCACATCAACACAAATGGTTGCTCCCAATCCAGAGCAATTATGATTGGTGCAGTCACCAACCTTCCCTTCATCTCCTCAAATGCCTTTAGACAGGCGTCATCAAATTTGAAAGTGACATCTTTCTCAAGCAACCTGCACAAGGGAGAGGAAATTTTCGAGAAATTTTTAATGAAACGACGATAAAAACCTGCATGGCCCAAGAAATTGCGAATGCCTTTGACAGATATCAGTGGAGGCAATTTTTCAATCGCTTCCACCTTTTCCTTGTCCACCTGCAAACCATCTTTAGACACCTTGTTCCCCAAAACTATACCTTCACGTACCATGAAATGACATTTTTCCCAGTTTAGCACCAAGTTAGTTTCTTCACACCTAGCAAGTACTTTATCAAGGTTCATCAAGCAGTTTTCAAAAGAACATCCAAACACAGAAAAATTATCCATGAACACTTCCACAAACCTCTCAACCATGTCAATAACAATGGTCATCATACACCTTTGAAACGTCACAGGTGCATTACAAAGACCAAAGGGCATTCTCTTGAACGCATACGTACCATAAGGACACGTAAAAGTGGTCTTTTGGTCCTCTGGGCTATAGCAATGATTATACCCCGAGTAACCATCTAAGAAGCAGTAGTAATCCTGGCCAGCTAATCTATCAAGCATTTGATCAATAAAGGGGGGGGAAGTGGTCCTTCCGGGTGGCATTGTTCAATTTTCTATAGTCAATGCAAATTCTCCACCCGGTAACAGTTCTTGTAGGGATTAAATCATTATTCTCATTAACTACTACAATCATCCCCCCTTTCTTGGGTACACATAGGACGGGGCTTACCCATTTGCTATCTGAGATAGGAAATACAATACCTGCTGTCATACCTCCTTTTTCACCTACACCTTGGAAAAGGGTATATGTAAAGGGAGTTTTTCTAATTAAAGGACAATCGAAACGGGATTTATTTTAAGAAATTCAGAGTCGCCACTTGGGAGATTTATGGTGTCCCAAGTTACCGATTGAATCCCGAATCGAGGAAAATATGACTCTGTTTAACAGTCCGCGAACCAGAAATCCGAGTAAGAAATTCTGTTAACCTGGGAGAAGGTGTTAGGCATTCCCGGATTCCATGGTTCTAGCACGGTCGCTCAACTGTCATATTCAGCATATTTATCTGATTTTAATACATGTTGAACCTATGTGCCAATTTTAGCTTTCAACCGCTTTTATTCAATTATTTTTAGAGAAAGTTGAACGTCGTTTAAAACGTGTCTTTGGATTGCGTCACATGAAATGCACTCACAATCCTGAACACATTTTATTCAACGTTTTTGGTATTTGATTTGGGTCACATGAAATGCACTCCCGAGTTTAAGAAGGTAAATTATTAAAAGCGCACCTAAAGTGACTAATTCGTTATTATCTTTGGGGAGGGCTGTGAAATTCACTAAACGGTCCATATCGAATTCTAAGTATTTTATTATAGACATTTAAGAGGACCCGCAATTTATGCATTTTTGTTTAGCAGGGCTCGCCTCATTTATTATTTAAAGGCCAAACTAAAGCAAACTACAATTTTCTACTTAGTTTGTCTCTAATAATAAAAGAAAAAGCCCTAATTAATTAGTATTGTTCAAGAACTAAACATGTCCACAATCACGATAATATTTTAAATGGCCCTAAAGGTTTCTCTAGGAATATTTATTATTTTACCTACATTATGAAATTAACACAAGAGTCATTTGTTACTAAGTGTCTAACTATGGCTTGCCTCAAATTTCCATTTTTTAAGACCCTAATTATTTAACACTAAAGTACTTGAGAAGTCCCTTCCAAACAACAAGGCTTTATTAAACCATTTTATTAGCGGAAGGGCCTGAATATTTTGGCAACGCCGGCTGCAAGCAAGGACTTCAGGATCGAATCCCTTGAAGCCATACCTACCAGTGATCTCTCATAATCTTTTTAACCGTTGAGGAGGGGAGAAAAACGAGTCGGGGCATGAATAAGAACTTTATATATATCAATCAACAATAATCCCCTTTTAAACTAAGGCATAAACTATATGGAAACATCAATTGGTTACAGTTAAGACCAGGCAATCTATACATACATAGCCAAAATTTCAGCAGGAGCTATTGTTGTATACAATCTATACCTTGAGCACAGTTGGACAACTTAACACATGAATCATAACAAGAAAACAAAAGTATAAACAGCAGAAGCTAATAGAATTTAACATTCAAACAAGACTCTTATTCAAATTCCAATTCGAACATCCAAATCTGTATACAAATTCAATCTGGTTCCAACTTGTGGCACTTCATTTGTTAGCAAAGGGTATGAAGGAATACCTGGAAATGAAAGTCAAAAGGGGGTGAGATCAGAAGTAAAAACAACAACAATCACTAGCAGCAACAAAACAGTCCCAGTTTTAATCCAGCTATTAACCCCAGATAGTTCAATGAAACAGTTTATGGAAGATGGTTTCAGCCAATTCGAAATTGAAAACCAGAAAATAGAAATCAATGAAACAGTAAATTCCAGTTTTTTTCCAGTATTTTCAGAATGTTTTCTTATCTCCCTCTCTCAGAATCTCTTCCAAGTTTTCTTAGCTCTCTGCCCCTGTATATCCAGTGTATCCAGAGTGTATATTGAGTGTATACCGCTATTGAGTGTATACCGCTCTCTCCGCCCCCTCTTTTTTTTCTTCTCTAATCTGATTTTCAGCTCCCTTAAATGGGCATTCAATTAGTTCACTTTCCACTACCAATTCAACTTTTCATTTCTTTAATCATCCACTTAATTGTCCACTCAATTAGTGCTTTTAGTTAATTTGATAACGCAAATGCTACCCTACTACTATTATGAGCTTCTCAATTAGTAAATTGGCCCAACCAGATTTTCCTCTTCTTATTCTCAATGGGTTTGGCTGAGTTTTGGTTTTGGGCCTGGTTAAATTGGCCCAACCAAATTTTCCTCTTCTTATTCTCTTTTCCTTTTCAATTTTCTTTTCCTTTTTCTTTTCAACAATTAAAACTAAAATCCTAATTAATTATAAAACACCAAATTAACTTAAAAATACTAATTAATTCTAACTAATAATTATCACAAATAATTAAATGCCAAATTAAAAGAAAATCACACAATTTGACTAAAATTACAAAAATATGTTATATTTTTTTTTGAATTTTCATTTTTGTAAAACATCTAATTATTAATTAATTCCAAAAAATGTAAAAATCAAATCTCAAATGAAAATGCTATATTTTTGTATTTTTAATGCATTAACAAAATTAAACATGCACACAAATATATGCGAACAATCAGGGAAATCACACAATAATTCCTAAAAATAACACATAATTAAAGAAAAGACCTAATTTTGGGAATTCTTTTGGAGTAATTCGTATGAGTCAAAAATCGCGTGCTCACAGCTGCCCCTCTTTGTCCGGAAACATGAAGAGTTTTCGTGCAAAGATAAAGTGAGTGGATACTAGCGATTTTTGCCTGTTTGAATACTCCGTGAGGAAGCATTTTTGAAAGATTTGACCGAACCTCTACTTCAAAGGTTTCCTACATATACTTGGCTATAAAGGAATCAGGTCAATGTAGTTCGGGAAGTTTTGGTAGCTAGGACTACTATGAAGCTGCGGTTTTGCTGTTACTGCTGCTGCTTCTGCTGATACTGCCTACTGACCTCCTTATTACACCATGACAAAAATGAAGAAGCTAGACTAAGCTATAATCTATGCTTTACAAAGATTTATTTCCAAACTTGATCTTATGACTGATGTTGCCTTGTCAATTTGTGCTTCCTCCGCTGTTTCTTTACTTCTGGCTCGATTTGTGGTCTTCCTTCTGATTTCTGCTGGGGATTTTTGTTGTAACCCTCCGCTTTACTGACTTCAAACTTCAATGTATTCATGTGTTATATGGGCGGGCTCCCAACTTCAAAACTTGAAAATGTAAAGACTGAAATGTATTCCCTGCTCTCCAGGCAGGCTCCTGACTGCTAAACTTGAACTGCTTCTCCCTGTTCTTCAAGCGGGTACCTGATTGCTAGACTTGAAATGTATTCCTTGCTCTACAGGCGGGCTCCTGACTGCTAACTTGAAATGTATTCTCTGCTCTTTAGGCGGGCTCCTGAATTCAACCAAACTAGACGAAAACAAAGGAAATTTTTCTGCCCCAGTTTGGGTATCTGGGAACATATGTAAGTGTAAAACGAATCACATTACCAAATATTAATAAGAACCTGAAAACTAAAACTTGAATTGTACTCCCTTGTTCTCCAGGCGGGCTCTTGACTGCTGAACTTGAATGTATTCCCTGCTCTCCAGGCGGGCTCCTGACTGCTAACTTGAAATGTATTCCCTGCTCTTCAGGCGGGCTCCTGACTGCTGAACTTGAATGTATTACCTGCTCTCCAGGTGGGCTCCTGACTGCTGCGCTTGAAAGTATTCCCTGCTCTCCAAGCTGGCTCCTGACTTCAATGAAACAGATAAAACAAAGAAAACTTTCTGCCCCCGTTTGGAGATTGGGCACATATGTGAGTGTTAAACTGAATCATATTACCAAATATTACTAAGAATTCGAAAGCTAGGTCCCATTATCCAGGGGGTCCTGACAATTCTTACCTAAACGACAATTTTAAATCTAAGTTATATCTTCTAAAGGTGAGACTTCCGCTAAATCTTGTTATCTAAGAGGGTCTTAAAGCTATCCCATTATCGAGGAGGGTCCTGAAAACTCCTAATTACATCCTATCTTAGACATGCAAACTTTGAAACCAACTTATATTCCCTGGGGTATATTCATGCTACATATGATTGTTTTGATTTTTTTTTTAAACTAGGTCCCATTTTACATGAGGGTCCTAACAAATCCTAGCTGATTTCTATCTACAGAAAAAAAAAATTTGAAACCAACTTATATTCTTTTGGGATACATTTATACTAGATGTTACTACTCATGATTGTTTTGAATTTTAAACTAAGTCCCATTTTCCAGGAGGGTCCTGAAAATTTCAAATTAAATCTCACCTTAAGAGTGACAACTTCAAAGCTAAATCATATTTCCTAAAGGTAAAACTTACGCTAAATCTTATTTTCTATGAAGGTCTTAGAACTAAATCCCATTGTCCAGGAGGGTCATGAACACTTAAAACTAAATCTCATTATCCAGGAGGGTCCTGAAAATTTCCGACTAAATTTGGAAAAGGCGGAAAAAGATGGCGTTTCTGCTTGGGGAAAATGTTGAGGAAACAGAAAATCATAATCATTAATCTGGGAAAGAAGAGAAGTCAGAATCTTTGTTCTCATGGGGTAATGTCCAAAGTGTATCTCAAACATACAAACTTCAAAGTTCCACTTATAATCTTCTACGGTGCACTCATGCCAAATTCCGCTACTCATGATTATTTTGAATTTTAAACTAAGTCCCATTTTCCAGGAGGGTCCTGAAAATTTCCGCGATCAATTATGCTTGGTACTTACTCTTCCTACGGATGATTTCCCAAAACAAATGTCATTTTTGCCCCTATTTCAAATCAAAGAAAATTTCGTCAGTTTAAAACGTGGTGGTTCATCGTGGCATTCTTGCTGGAGGTGGTTTTCTCTTTGCCATTCTTTGCTTCGTCCAACTACCTTGAACTGATCGAAAAGATTGTTTTGACCTTTTGACTGATCCTTAACTGCAAGATCCCCAACTGCTATTTTCCCCTCCTGACCTTTCTGCCTGAAACCGTACATCTCCCACGACATTACTGAACCATTCCATAGTTTTAACTTTTACTTACGCCATAGGTCCCATTTTTCATCATATCATCTTTGGCATGTTCTAGCTGCATTTTGCTTTGTGCAATTCCGAAACTGGTAGTAAGCTTTGAAATTCCTTCTTACAAAGCTAAACTTGGTAGAGCTTTAGAGAAGCAAAGTTAACAACAATGAAATGCAAGGATTTTGAGAATAAAGAAAAGAATCCAAATTTGGATGATTATTGGAGACAGGAAAAGGGACTTATCTGAGCGGAATCACCGGCACCAATGATCATGGTATGCATTTGGATTAATTAGCCCAGTCTATTTAACCAATCTCATTTCCAATTGTTTTACTTTGTTCTCCAAGATTTCCACAACCCAATTTTACTTTCTGCCAACTTACGAACCTCGTTCGACTTGCAGTGCCCTGAAGGGTTTTCACCGACAATCCTATATCATTTGTTTATTCCTCAATTACTTGTCGCCTGATGGTGCCCGTGAAGGTTTTCACCAATAAGACTCTCTCATTTTTATTTTCTCTCAGCTTTTGTCGCCTTATGGTGCCCATGAGGGTTTTCACCAATAAGACTCTCTTATTTTTTTATTTTTCTTACTTAAACTGGAGTGTTGCCCCTGATATGAATTCTCTGTACATTGCTCGACTTGGCATCTCTCAGAGACTGATCGGAAGGTCTTTTTTTGGACCGTAATGTGGGCTTTTGGATGGGTTAGAAAGAAAGGGTATCAAAGGCTCAAAGCAATTTCGACACGGGTTTAAAATTACAACTCTTGAAATCACATTTCTTATTACAAGTACAACTTCTGCCCCAGTTTCTTGCTTGGGGATCTTTGGATATTTTATTTTACTATGACCGAGCTGTGAGTCTGCCTACGTATCCTTTAACAGGAATCAGGTCAAACGTAGTTCACACCTGAATTTCATTGTTATTATACTTTCTCTTTTCACTTTTTTTTATTGATTCCAAAAAAAGGGTATGAAAGAAACAAATAAGGCTAAAAAAAGGGGAACGAAGGGTGAAGTGTTTAGATAGCAGAACAAATTGCCTTCGTCATTCCAATCTTTGAAATAATGCCAAATACAAACAATCAACAGTTATAACAAAAGAAATCATACATAATATCTTTTTACTGCATCAGAATTTATAGCCATGTCTATGCATTTTCCTTCGATATCTGTTAAACATAAAGCACCATTGGACAACACTCTGGTCACAACAAATGGTCCTTGCCAATTTGGGGCGAACTTGCCTTTCGCTTCAACCTGGTGTGGAAGGATACGTTTCAGCACCTGCTGGCCCACTTCAAACTTACTGGGACGTACCTTTTTGTTGTATGATCTTGCCATTCTCTTTTGATACAACTGGCCATGACACACTGCTGCTAATCTTTTTTTATCAATCAAATTCAACTGCTCTAAACGGGTCTTGACCCACTCATTATCATCGATTTTAGCCTTAGCGACAATCCAAAGGGACGAGATTTCAACTTCCGCAGGTATTACTGCTTCAGTTCCATATACCAACAAATAAGGAGTCGCACCTACTGAAGTACGGACAGTAGTGCGATAGCCCAGCAACGCAAACGGTAATTTTTCATGCCATTGCCTGGAACTTTCTACCATTTTCCGAAGTATCTTCTTTATGTTTTTGTTGGCGGCCTCAACTGCTCCATTCGCCTTGGGACGATATGGGGTAGAATTGCAATGTGTAATCTTAAACTGTTGGCATACCTCTTCCATCAATTTATTGTTAAGATTATCACCATTATCCGTGATGATCACCTTTGGGATGCCGAATCGATAGATGATATTTGAGTGGACAAAATCGACCACTGCTTTCTTAGTCACTGATTTGAAAGTTTTGGCCTCAACCCACTTAGTGAAATAATCAATGGCTACCAAAATGAATCTGTGCCCGTTGGATGTTGTTGGCTCAATTGGTCCAATGATATCCATGTCCCAAGCAACGAAGGGCCATGGTGCCGACATTGTGTGCAATTCCGATGGTGGAGAATGAATCAAATCTCCGTGTATCTGGCATTGATGACATTTGTGCACAAAACTGATACAATCTCGCTCCATGGTGAGCCAATAATAACCTGCTCAGAGAATTTTCTTTGCCAGCACATACCCGCTCATATGTGGTCCGCAAACTCCTGAATGTACTTCGGACATGACAGTCGTAGCTTGTCTAGCATCTATGCATCTTAACAATCCAAGGTCTGGTGTTTTTTTATACAAAACCCCTCCACTTAAGAAGAATCCACTTGCCAGTCGTCAAATTGTTCTCTTCTGATCCCCCTGTGGCTTGCACTGGATATATCCCCATTCTGATGTACTCCTGGATATCATGAAACCACGGTTCGCCATCAAGTTCTTCTTCAATCATGTTGCAGTAAGCATGCTGATCTCGTACTTGAATGTACAGAGGATCGATATAAGCTTTGTCTGGATGGTGCAATATTGATGCTAGGGTAGCCAAAGCATCGGCGACCTCGTTATAGACCCTCGGAATATGCCTGAACTCCACTGATCGAAACCGTTGACAAAGATCATGTAAACATTGTCGGTACGGTATGATCTTCAAATCTTGTGTTTCCCATTCTCCTTGAATTTGGTGTACCAGAAGATCTGAGTCTCCCAAGACCAAGACTTCCTGGACATCCATGTCTGCAGCTAGCCTTAAACCCAAAATGCATGCTTCGTACTCAGCCATTTTGTTGGTACAATAGAAACGAAGTTGAGCTGTAACAGGATAGTGATGCCCTGCTTCAGAATAAGCATGACTTCTATCCCACTCCTTTCATGTTAGCATCCCCATCAAAGAAAAGTTTCCAACCTGGTTTTTTGGCCTGTTCTAGTTCATCGACATACATCACTTCTTTATCGGGAAAATAAGTTCTCAATGGCTCGTAATCTTCATCAACCAGATTTTCGGCCAAATGATCAGCCAATGCTTGGGCTTTCATCGCGGTTCGAGTCACATAGATGATGTCAAACTCTATGAGCAATATCTGCCACTTTGCAAGTCTCCCTGTCGGCATAGGCTTCTGAAAGATATACTTCAATAGATCCAAGCACGAAATGAGGTAAGTAGTGTAGGATGACAAATAATGTTTCAATTTCTGTGCCACCCAAGTTAGGGCGCAACATGTCCTTTCCAGGTGAGTGTACTTAACCTCATAAGTCGTGAACTTCTTGCTAAGATAGTAGATGGCATGTTCTTTCCTGCCGGTGACGTTATACTGCCCCAGTACACAACCAAATGAATTTTCTAGGACAGTCAAGTAAAGAATCAAAGGTCTCCCTGGTTCTAGCGGTACTAGCACAGGCGGGTTAGATAAGTATCCCTTTATCTCATTGAATGCTTCTTGAAACTCATCAGTCCACTTGATCGCAGTGTCCTTCTTCAGCAACTTGAAAATAGGCTCACAAGTTGTCGTGAGCTGAGCAATAAATCTGTTGATATAGTTCAACCTTCCTAACAGACTCATCACTTCAGTTTTGTTTCTCGGAGGGGGAAATTCTTGTATGGCTTTGATCTGCGATGGGTCCAACTCGATGCCTTGCCGACTGACTATGAATCCCAATAGTTTTCCGGATGGAACACCAAATGCACACTTGGCGGGGTTAAGCTTGAGGATGTACCTGTGAAGCCTCTGGAAGAATTTCCTCAAATCCTCGACGTGGTCGGCCTGATGCTTTGATTTTATGATCATATCATCTACTTATACCTCAATCTCCTTGTGTATCATATCGTGAAACACAGTAGTCATTGCCCTCATATAAGTTACCCCAGCATTCTTCAAACCAAATGGCATTACCCGATAGTAGTAAGTTCCCCAGGGTGTGATGAATGTCGTCTTTTCTGCATCTTCTTCATCTATTAGAATCTGATGATACCCGGCATAACAATCCACAAAAGATCCAATCTCACGTTTGGCACAATTATCAATCAAAATGTGGATATTGGGTAGTGGGAAGTTATTTTTTAGACTTGCTTTGTTGAGATTGCAGTAATCGACGCATACTCCAATTTTGCCATCCTTCTTCGGTACAGGCACGACATTAGCCAACCAAACAGGATATCGAGTGACCCGAATAACCTTTGCATCCAAATGCTTGGTAACTTCTTCTTTAATCTTCACACTCATATCAGTTTTGAATTTCCTCAACTTTTGTTTGACGGGAGGGAATGCTGGATCAGTGGGCAATTTGTGGACCACTAAATCAGTGCTTAAACCCGGTATGTCGTCATATGACCACGGAAAAACATCTTTGTACTCGATGAGTATTTTGATTAACTCCTCCCGGATTTTCGGCTCGAGGTGGACACTTATTTTAGTTTCTCGGACATTGTCTGTGTCGCCTAAATTGACGGCTTCTGTGTCATTCAGGTTGGGTTTGGGTTTTTCTTCAAAGTGAATTAACTCCTTACTAATTTATTCGAAGGCTTCATCCTCATCATCGTATTCTGATTCGTAATCACAATCTACTTCTTGAACTAACATTTCAGAATCAGATTGATTTTTAAGACTGGGCTGAGGATTCCTTATGCATACCACGTCATTAGAACCAACGTAAAAAGAACTATATAGAAAAGAAAGCAAAACAAAAAGGAAAACCATCAGGAATAATGAAGAAAGGGAAATTGTATTTATTGAATGATAAAAGATAACAAGGTTTGCACACTCAAATAGACTAAAAAAAATGAAATCCGGATTACAACCCTAGAATAATCCGTACAAACTTAAAGGAAAATCAAAGCAAACTACCAAGACTCTGTCCGAGTAGAGAGAGGAGTAGCCTTCCAATTATTAAGCTTTGTTGTTGGCCTGACAAATTGCACTTCCGCGTTGCTAGAACCTTCTCCAATTTCCACCATGTTCACACTATCGAACAACTTCTCAAATCTTTCCATTAACTCCTTGTCTGGATCAATCACAGAACTAGGAATTGTTGTCGCTGGGCGACTCCTCGAACCGGACTTGACAAATAATCTGGAAAGACGTGGTACCGGCTTTGGAAGGACCCATGTCCTCTGTTTCAATTTCCTAGATTTTTTTAGGTCTGCGACTGTGGGCTTGAATCCCAGACCAAATGTTCCTAAGTTTTTAGGAAGAGACACGGGTTGTATGATGCCTTGCAGATATGACCCCAAACCCTTTCCTGGTACAAAACCATTCTTCAACATTTCATACGCTACCATGACTGATGTGGCTGTTATCTTCAGATTTCGGATACACTTCCCCTCTGGAACTTTCTCGACTAACATTGTGTCAAAAACTTGGTAGACCCATGGTCCCTTGTCATCTTCCACCTCAATGAATGGAACAATGGTGTTGCTGTGAGCGCACAAATTATCTTCGTCGTGCACAAATATTTCCTGTCTATCCCATTCGAACTTGACCATATGATGGAGTGTTGATGGTACTGCTTTAGCGGCGTGGATCCATGGTCGTCCTAATAGAAAATTGTAGGAAACAGCTATATCCAGCACTTGGAATTCCATTGTGAATTCTACTGAACCTATAGTCAGCTCCAGCATTATGTCCCCAACTGAGTCTTTGCCTCCGCCGTCAAATCCTCGCACACAGATACTGTTCTTATGGATCCTCTCATCTTCTACTTTCAGCTTGCTTAGACTAGAGAGTGGACAGATGTTTGCACTTGAACCTTTGTCAACCAATACCCGGGTAACCACAGAATCCTCGCATTTTACTGTCAGGTAAAGGGCTTTGTTGTGCTTAGTACCCTCTATGGGCAATTCATCATCGGAAAAAGTGACTCTGTTTACTTCAAAAATCTTGTTGGCTATCTTTTCCAGATGGTTCACCGAGATCTTGCCGGGAACATGGGCCTCATTCAGGATTTTCATCAATGATTGGTGGTGCTCATCTGAATGGATTAGCAATGAGAGCAATGAGATCTGAGCGGGCGTTTTCCTCAACTGCTCTACAACAGAATAGTCATGCACTTTCATTTTACTCAAAAATTCCTCTGCCTCTTCTTTAGTTACAACATTCTTCACCGGCATTGGATCATCCTTAGTTCTTCTTAACTCCTCCGGAGTAAAACACCTTCTTGAGCGAGTCAAACCTTGTGCTTCACAAACTTCTTCCTTGATTTCTTTTCCTTTGTAAATCATCGTCACCCGTTCATAATTCCAAGGAATAGCTTTATTGTTGATCACTGGAAGCTGAGTTACTGGTTTTATAATAACAGGCTCTGTGTGAGCCCCCTTCACAACCACAACAGGTTCACTTGCAACCCCTGGTACTACCACTTTAGCTTTCTCAAGTTTCACTGCAACAATGCTTGATGACCCTTTCTCGGCTACCACAACTCGCTTATTGTCTACCCCTTTCAACTGGACCATTGATTTCACATTAGTTACCTTTTCCTTTGAGTTGGTTTCACTAGAACGGACCATCATTACCGTCTGCGAGGGCTTCTTGGGATCCCCTCCTTTGTGTATCAACTCAATTATATGGGTCTCATGGTGAGCTGGCAGTGGGTTCTAATTGATATTTGGTGCTTCTGGGGCCTGAACCTCGATCCGATGAGTATCATAACCTCTTGCACAGCTGTTTTTAGTTTTCAACATTTCTTTGTATCATGCCCTGGGGCTGCTGGACAGTACTCACAACTCACCGAGTGGTCAAGATTTCTAGGAGGAGGATTTGGCATTTTAGGCTCAATTGGATTCAGCATGCCCAACTGCCTCAACCTGTGGAAAAGACTGGTATATGATTCCCCCAGTGGAGTGAAAGTCTTTTGCTTCTGTAACCTCTCATTCTTGAAGGCTTGGTTTGGTAGAAAACCCGTTCCGGGGGGATTTCTGTAGGCTCTTGGGAGTGGATATGTATTTTGTGTAGTTGGGTATGGATTTGGTGGAGCCTGCGCACGCCATTATGCGTGTGCCAAAGTTTGGGTATAGGTTTGTGCATGATGGACGGAAAAATGGGGATCTGGTGGTGGGTAGTAATGTTGTGGAGGGTTATATAGAGTGTGGGGGTTCCCTAGTACACCCCCAGTGCCGCTTTGAATGGCCTAGTGGTTGCCTTGATCGCTGAATAACTCATGATTTTATTGGAATTAAGCCCCTCCTCGACCATGCCTCCCATTTTTACAACCTCATTAAAAAACTTTCCAATTGCGGACACCAAATGACCAAAGTAAGTTGGCTCCAAAGCCTGCAAAATGTAATCAACCATCTCGCTCTCTTTCATTGGGGGATCTACCCTTGCTGCTTGCTCCCTCCACCGGAAACCATATTCTCTAAAGCTTTCACTGTGTTTCTTCTCTAGATTAGTCAAAGATAGTCGGTCTGGAATGATATCAAGATTATACTGAAAGTGACAAGCGAATGCTTATGCCAGGTCATCCCATGTGTACCATCTTCCGTGATCTTGGCGGGTGTACCACTTCAATGCTGCTCCGCTCAAACTTTGACTGAAGTAAGCCATTAGCAATTCATCCTTTCCTCCGGCCCCCCTCATCTTACTGCAAAAACCTCTCAAATGAGCCACCGGATCACCGTGTCCATTGTACAAGTCGAATTTAGGCATTTTGATCCCTGCCGGTAGTTGTACATTTGGGAATAAACACAGGTCTTTGTAAGCCACACTTATCTGACCTCCTAGCCCTCTCATATCCCTGAAGGATTGTTCTATGTTTTTCATTTTTCTAAATATCTCTTCATGTTCGGGATTTTTGGCTGGTCTTTTAGCTTCTCTTGGGAGATCAGAACGTGGATCATAGGGGTAGGTTTCGGGAACTTTGAAAGTGGGCTCCGGGGAATAATACTGGTTGTCCTGAGCTGGGAACATAGGTTCACTCGGGGATTTATGGAGTGCAGCTGGTAGAGATGCCACAAAGATAGGGGTGATTGGTGGAGGAGGGTATGGAATTGATTTTGGTGGTGGAGCTTGTGGCGTATGAGAAGTAGTGCCATGTTAGTGTTGATAAATGGGAAAACCTGGATCGGTGGTGGGATGATCCTGAGACTGAGCTAATGGTGGGGTAAAAGCCGGGTTGGCTGGGTAAGACGGTGGTGATTGCCCTTGGGACCAGGTTTGGTACATTTCAGCCATCTGTTGCTTAAGCTTGAACATCTCCTCTTTCATTTTATTAACGTCCAACTCCTCTACCTCAACACTAGTGTCGACCTCCGGGATAGACATGATTTCTGGTATTGGTCCCTTTGATCTGGTTTGGTAATGATAATGTGCCAGTATCCTCTAAATAAACAAACTGTTTGAACTCTCTGGAAAACAACAAACTTGTTAGTTCTTAGAGTTTAACACATATGTAATTACACGTTGGGATGCAATGCACCTAGGTAATTAACCATTTTCTATCATGCATTTTCTTCAGTTGCGTGCGTCATCCCGGCCTCTCATAATTGTGCCACTTCTTTTAAGCTTCTTTTATTCTATCCTTCTTTATTTCCCCTTTTTCTTTTTAGTAGTGGTCGAATCCTATAGAGATTGCCTACGTATCATGTCCCCGCATGAATCAGACCATGCGTAGTTCTATCGAAATAAGTGCGAAAAGTAAAGAGACAATTTTTGGAAATTTTCGATTTTTCATTAATAAACATTCTATTACAAACTAGACGCTTTCGAAAAGGAAAATAACAGACTCGAAACCAAACCAAGTACAAACTCAAGAACTTCTGACAGACTCTGAAGCAAAAGGAAATACAGACTCTAACAGACAACAGACTCTAAGGAAAAAGAAAATGCAGACTCGAACTACGAATACATTAAAGTTTTAAATTTGGGTGCCCGCGGGGCGTCATTCGGCCTTGTTGCGGGCTTAGGTGTAAGGCCCCTTTCTAGCTGTTCCAATTCATACATGATTTGCTCCACAAATATCATCACTGCCGAAAAGAAAGTAGTGCGGGTCATGTTTTCACACACCCGACATTTCCTGGTAATAGCATGAGCAATAGTCAAAATCTTGTCCCTGGTTCGATCTTTCTCTAGGAGTAGGCGTTCTATCTGATCCCCTCTAGCCTTCAAAACCCGAGAATCATGCAGATGTTGTTTCTGTAACTGCTGTATTTCATCTTCCATCAAGGCCATTAGATCATAGCAGTGTTCACTTTCGGTTTCAAAAGCCTTGGTTTGTTTACCCGCCTCGCTCTCTAGGGTCGTCACCTTCCTTTTTAGACTGGAAATGGTCTTTTCATAATCCTTCCTCGCCTGCTGTAAGTACTGTGTGTGCTCTTTTGTTCTTTTTGCCTATTGTGCCTGGAGTTGTACTATGGTACCCTCAGATTTTTTCAAATCATCCCGGCACTCACTGATTTCCTTTTTCAACCCTTTTATTAACCGCTCATCCGACCGACTCCTTTGTTGGTTGTCAGCATCTATCCTCATTTGTCGGATTTGGGCTTTTAGCGCCTCATTTTCTTGGGCCAATTTGTTCTTTTCTCCCTGATCGGCATCAACTTGCAGACTATTTTCAAATTTCATGTCTCTAATCTGTTGTTTCAGCTTTCCTATTTCTACCCTGTAACTCTCTTCTTTTTCTAACCAACCCTATTGCTCTTGTGAATCATTAGTAAACTGTTGGACATGGACTCTTTTGGTGGGCCTTTGGAGAATCTGGAACCTTTTCCCAAACCACGCATTATACTTCAGGTCCACCTCACCTTTAGCTAGATCTCGAACCATAGTCTTAGGCTGGAGGAACCGGCATTCGTTCCACAATTTGCGAATTTTATCTTCCGGGAATATGGCTCTCGGCCTTAACTTAATGGCGTGCTTGCTCAAGTCTTCATATTTGGGGATGACTTGAAACCTTCCTAGTTGGCGTAGTACCCGATGGGGAGCATACGGTTGGATACTCCGAACACCCATTAAAAGAATATGACACTCTCCTGCTGACATATATAGCACCTCGGTAACGGGCAACCACCCAAATGCCCATTCAATTTGATCGGCAGTCAATGACCTCAGTCGTATGAGCCAAGCTTCGGTACCCTCAGGAAATGCAATACCCCTAACCCGCTTTTCAAATTCTTTAATACAGCTTAACCCAGTCAGCCCATAGTTCATGTACCCTGCCCGATGGCACAGATGTTCTTGCATCCACAACTGAAGTAATAAATTGCAACCTTGGAAAAAATATCCTCCCTCCCTGCAAACAGTCAATGCTCGGTAAATTTTTGAGAAAATCAGGGGAACTATAGTGCTATCTGCCCTTTTAATTGCAATATCAACCATCCCCACGAGACCTGTCTCTATTTTCTTATCTACTCATGGACAAATCACGATTCCCAAGAATGCCGTTATGAACACCAAGGTTCATCTTGCTTCCCATTTACTTCTGTTCCCAGCATGGGTTAGTCCCATATTTGGTTCTTCGAGACCCCGAGGATTAGCATAACGCTGATACAGGAACTGAAGAGTGCAACATCTTCCCGACAAATCATCATTCTGAACACTCCGGCTGATGTTTAGCAAATCCAAAAATTTGTGTGAAGATACCGGTCTTGGTGACAGCAAATATTGACGCCTCATATTTCTATTCAGACCCGCATAACCCGCGACTTCCTCCAGCGTGGGCGTAAGCTCAAAACCCCCAAAGCGAAACACATTGCGGGTCGGGTCCCAAAATGGTATTAAGGCCTCGATAACATCCGACTTTGGCTTGACATTTAGTAGACCGACAATACCTCCCAGGATTCTAGCCACTATTTCTTTGTTGCCTTCTCCCAGATCATTCCACCACATGTGGAGCTGGAGGGGGACCTCATTAAGTATGGTGAAAGATTCATTTGCATTTGTGCTCATCCTGCATATTTATTAAGGTGATTAAGAAAAAGGTAAATTTATTTGATTCAAAACAAAACTACTATTTTTTTTTCCAAACTAAAATGAAAGACTCGGTTTTTCAAACATGACCTTTCAGCACTTCAGAGAAGAAGATTTTAAGGCTATGTGGATTAACCGATCGAAATCTTAAAAATGACCAAAGGTGGCTATTTATGCAAAATCGGCCTTCCGGCGTCCCTTTTGTGGACAATCGGCTATCTTTTACAAAAATGGCATCACCTAGCTTATTTATGACGAAAATTAAAATTTGACATTTTTGGCTATTTTTGCAAAAGGGGAAGTTGGACCTGATGATGGTTGCCTACGTATCTCACATCCAGTGAGAATCAAACCTGCGTAGTTCGGGCAGAGAAACTAGCTATTTTTGAAAACAAGATTCTTTTTCCTTTGTTCCTTTTATAACAAACAAACAAACTATTTTTCTTCTCTGTTTTTGAAAACAAGACAAACTAAAATAAAAGACTCTTTTTCACGCATTTTTTCTTTTTGAGTAAAACAAACAATTTTAAAAACATAAAATATTTTCTTTTTATTTTCTCAAAATTTCGGCAGAGTTTCGACAGTATTTGGACATTGGTTTTATTCTAAAAATAGGTAATTAATTCTCTACACTGTTATTTCCTCTCTCTCCTTTTTCTTTTTCTCAAATTCCTGATATTCCCGAGATTCAGAAGCCGGTCAGCATGCAAGTCCGAACAAATAAATGCACAGAAAAAAAGTAGGATGCATCAGGATGGTCTTTTTCATTTTAGGTTGCTTGTCCTAGACGGACCCAACCCCTGTGTTGAGTCCCCTAAGTCAAATGCACATGATGCAAATAAGCGTTCCTACTAGGGATCCAGCATGAAGTTGAGTTATTCTAGGTTCAGAACCTGGGTGTTTGTTCTAGACCTGGCTTACCCGAGCAGACAGCTCGGGCCGAGGGGGCAGCGTACCGGGAATACAGAAGCTTCACCGGCTTTGCAACTTGTTCGAACCTCGTTCTAAAATTGGGATATGACTCTAACAGAAAAGAAGTCACACGAAGTGCACACTTCCCAGATGATTTAGAAGACTCAGAGAGAAGAGGATTTCGTAACAATTTATATACACTTCAACCAAATATCAAAGCGGTAAAAGCAACATTTAGCACATTAGGCCCAACCATGTAAATAAAACCAGACAATAAATAAAGCCAAATATAACAATTATTCTAAGTTCGAATTCTTGAACCCTAAACCAGAGATTTGTTAATACCCAATTTTTCCCTATATATTTTCCAAATGACATATATGCGCGTATATAAGCACCCCGAAGGGTTTTGGCATTTTCGATGATTTTTAAACCAATTTATGGCCTATTTTTAGTAGTACAAAATCCAATAATTATTCCCAAAATTATCATTTTGGTGAATAATTTATTTCCATCCTTGTATTTACACCAAAATATAATTTACATGATTTTTTGCATAATTTTACAAGTCCACTTAATATTTTTAAACTAAATTGCATATAATTGCAATTTTAGCCCACTTTCTGATTTGATAGCATTTTTAATTACAAAATCAATCCCAATATTTTTAAAATTAATATTAAATATTATTTATTAACTCAATGTTTTTAATTTGATTTTAAACATATTTCACTATTTTTTTATATCAAAAGGGAAAACTGGTTATTTCAATTATGGCCTCAATTACTTTCAATCATAGCCTATTTGGGCATCCCAATTCTGACCCCAAGTTCAGCCCAAATCGACGACCCAATTCCATTTTTTACCCGGCCCCTAACCCATTACTTAAACCCGCCCGAATTTCTTTTAATTCAGGCCGTTGATATCTGTGATCAACGGCCACAAACTATCCTTACCTTTTTTAATTCCCAAACCACCCTAACCCTATCTCATTTTCCAAAATCCGCCGCCCTTAAACTCCCTCGTCTCTCAGACTCTTTCTAACACTCGAAGCCCTAACCCCCATCCCGCTGGTTTCCACCTTGTTTCACTGGAATCAATGGCACCCCAAGCCCCGAGTAACCTATACTCACCTCCATGTGTCCTTATACCCCTGTTACTTGAAGATTCAAGGTCTTACCTTGAAGGCACATGCTCAGACCTCCGCCGATTCGAGTTCTGCGACCATCTCCGATTTGGCTCCGGCGTATCCTAGCCCTATGAGTCCATCCCTGACTCATTCGACGCAAAACAAACCATTTTCCAAATCTTTCTCACTTCTAGGGTTCTTCTGAAACCCTAGCCTTTCGAGGTTTTCCTATTTTTTCTAGATCTGCTCCAGATCCGTGTTTATTTTAGGGTTTTCAAACGATTTCTTAAGTCCCTCTCAAAGCCTTGCTTTAAAAAACTGTTCATCTTCTCCGACTTAGGTTTTCTTTGATTTTACTTGTTCTACTGTGATTCCTATGTGTTACTCTTACTGTATTTGTTCTACTGTAACTCATATGTGTTTCTATTGTGATTCCTATGTGTTTTCTTCTACTATGTTTCCTCCTAACGTTTCCTTGTAATTTCTTTTACTGTGTTTTCTTTCATTATGATTCCAAATAATGTTTATGTTCCTTGGATTTCCTGAGTTTACTTTGCCTGATTTTCTACGCTTTCATCTTTACATTTAATCTATGGAGGAAACCCTAGATTTTGGGGGTTTTCAGAACACTTGTGTGTGATTGTTTTGCTTCCTGTGTCTAAACTAGTTGATTTCGAAAACACTAATTTCTAAGTTCGTCTCATGTTCTCTGATTCTTGCTGAGCTTTGCAAAACCTTCTGATTTCTCTCATGCTATCTGACACTCTCTTCTAGCTATGTTCTTCTACTCTTGATTGCATGACCACTCTATTTGTTTAATTCCAGCCTTGCATGTTTAAAGTTATGCACTCTTTATAGTCAGACCTTTCCCTCTCGAAATAACCCTAATTTTGGGGATTGATTTCAGACTACCATTATGTGAGCTTGTTTGATTCTTTCTTTGTCTAATTTGGACCTTTTTCTGACTTGGTTCATTATTGATTTCGAATCCTTGATTCCTTGATTTACTATGTACTAGTTGATTTACTTCTTACCTTATTTACCTAACCGTGTATTTTTAAACTTCCCTTATGTATTTACCCTTCATTGCCCAATGTGTTACTTGATTTTCTTTCCTTAAATAAAACTCTGCCCTTTTACCGTTCAAATTTGGACTCCTTAATTAAAGGAATCCCCTTCTCCTGATTGATTCTAATTGATACTGAATTATTCTTTGCCTTGCTTACTTGCCTGGTTTTTAAACTATAAATAACCTGCTCTTTTTTCTTTAAACACACGAACAATAGAGTTCAAAAACACACAGACACCTCTGTCTTAAAAATATATACTACTTTCTCTACTACTGATTTTTCTCTACTACTACTTTCTCTACTGAGTACCCTGCTCCTCTTCTCATTACTGCGAAAACATTCTTGAGTTCCTATGAATTCTCAAGTGCTTGCTGAAATTTTTGAGTTGCTTCTGTTAACTTTCTGGCTGTTTTTTTGCTGTGGTTTGTCTTACTGTACTGAGATTGCAACTGGTATGTCCTTCTGGTTCAAATAATACCCTCCAACTATGTGTTTAATTCTCCTCTTCTACACATCCCTCACTATATGTTTATGTTCTGTAACTTCATCATAGCATGTTCTACTCTTTCTTGTATGTCCTTGCATCTTCAGTCTGTTATGCTCTCTTGTCTTTCCCTGATGGTTCTATATATGCTTTTCTATGTAAGACCCTTTATATCTAGACCCTCCTTATGTGTGAGTAATTTTGAGTCATGTTGGTATTCCATTATTGCCACTCATGACTTAGAATCAGGTTCTCTTGAACCTCTACTCAAGTCAGTTCCCCATTCCCTTTACCCCTTATGTGTTGAGCCTTAACTTAGGTCTGGTGGTGTCCTAATCACCATCCAGACCCAAGTTTGACTTCTAAAGTCTGCTCTTTATTTACTTGGACCAAGCTGAGGGTCAGGGGTGTGCCAGTCTATACCCATGGCTGGGTATGACCACCCTCTGCTATGGCTCCTTAATCCCTCTCTCACATTGCACTTATTCCTAGTTTCTAAGTTCTGCCCCTTTTGGTAAGCCATGCTTTGGGACCCTCGAGCTCCCTCTAAACTTGGATGCCTAAGGGTTCGCTATTCCACACTGCACCATTCTATTACAATAATCGTTATCCAGAGTGTAAGCGCTGCCTGGAGTCCTCGAGGCTCCTTGGAACTTTGAAACACTTTGGGTAAGAGAAGGCCTTGGAAATCTGGATTCGGAATTGGTTAATCACATATTATTAGACATTAAGATTGAATTAGGTTCCTCGGATGCAGTTGTTAGTCTTTGATGTATTTTTATCTTTTCTTTTGGTCTGTAATAACTTGTACAAACTCGGGGAATCTAGTAAAAGGGTGTGGGAGGGATTTTACTTTCCTGCATCAAAGGGTAGGAACCATGCTTTAGGGTTTTAATTCTTTTTAATGTTTCTGATCCAATCACATAGAAATCATGCCTATAGGAGACAATATTTAACTTTCTGCAATCTTGCATATAGATATCATGCCTATAGGAATGTGCATGTTCACGATATTAGGCAAATTTTTAGGGATAATCAAATCAGCATCTATTTACAAGTTTGTTAACATGGTTTAAAACAAATGACTCGTAGAGATCATGTATATAGGAATTTTTTTTTCAAACTTGCCTCATTTCATTGACTAACGGACAAAAACCAGTAGTTCTATGAACCATTGAGCCTCTTCTCAGATTAGTGCAACTCTTTCTAAAACCTAATCTTCTGGTAAACTTGCATGCTTTCTGAAACTCACTGACTGCCTTTTCTGGTAGTTCGATGAACGATTTCCAACTCAGTTACATATCACTTTTCTGTATTTTATCATTTTTTAATAAGTTTTGTAGCTCGAACTCGTTTTCTCCTTAAACAGTCTGCCTCTTTTGAAACTTGTTTAAAATTGCTCTTTCTCTACTAATCTGCAATTCAATGATCTGTCTTCTGGGAACTATTCTACGTCGTTTTGTTAAGTCTGCGGCTTGCCTTTTCTTCAAAACTTTTCTGTCTATTTTTCAAAAGAATCAGTAATCCCACTCGTGTTAATTAAGTGCCTTAATCTCTGACAATTGTATCTGAGTTGCCTAATGGACTTTCTGTCTAAATATATGTGTTGAACCAGTCCGCTCGCCGCTTAATTTTTAACTTAAGACCAAATCAGTATATGCTAAGACATGCTAAACTAAGTGTTGTCTGATTTAAGGGGTTTATTTGAGCCTTGTTTGCTTGTTTACTCATCCCTTTATTTGATATTTATTTTGAATGTCGAAACTAGAATTTTATCCTTTAAAATCCATAAAGGCCCCATCCCTTTCTTCCCTCTTAGGATTAGAAGTCCTAATACCCCAGGACTGATAGGTTGGGACGGTTATTAGCATGCAATAAGTAAACGAGACTAATTGCGTTTAATACCTTAACGGGGTGGGAAGGGTAGAATATGGATATAATGACCGGTGCGCTAATATCTCGTGTGAGAATAATTGCTGGGTATTGCACCAAGGTGATCCATATTGTATTTAAACCTAGGACCCTTTTATTTACTTTTCCTTCATTTAAATTAACGTTTTCCTCAAACTAAGCTTTCCTTTTTTCCAAAAAAAAAAATCACTTGTGTCTTTCTTCTTTTAAAATTGTCAACTTGTTTATATTTCTTATGTGCAAACATTGTCTGTTACTTCTACTCTTCTTAAAGTCACAGCTAAATACGGCCAGGAACCACACTAGTGGATCTTGAGGGGTGCCTAACACCTTCCCCTCGAGATAATCTCAAGCCCTTACCCGAACTCTGATTTTCTTCCAAAAAATCTTCTTCTTTTCTCTAAAGTGTCCTAATGCACTATAATCATTAGGTGGCGACTCTTCAAATTCCATAACCCGATTCCTCAAAAAGGAATAAGAGTTGTTTTGCCCATAATGTCGTAAACCCGATTTCGCCTTCTTTTAGGAGGGAAAAGGGGGGCGTCGACAAGATTCTGGGTTCGATCCCCAGCAGAGTCGCTAGAGCTATCACACCTCCTTTTTCACCTATAGGCCGAAAAAGGGTATATGTAAATCGAAACAGGATTTGTTTTAAGAAATTCAGAGTCACCACTTGGGAGATTTATGGTGTCCCAAGTCATCGATTGAATCCCGAATCGAGGAAAATATGACTCTTTTTAACAGTCCGCGAACCAGAAATCCGAGTAAGGAATTCTGTTAACGCGGGAGAAGGTGTTAGGCATTCCCGGATTCCGTGGTTCTAGCACGGTCGCTCAACTGTCATATTCAGCTTATTTATCTGATTTTAATACATGTTGAACCTATGTGCCAAATTTAGCTTTCAACCGCTTTTATTCAATTATTTTTAGAGAAAGTTGAACGTCGTTTAAAACGTGTCTTTGGATCGCGTCACATGAAATGCACCCGCAATCCTGAACACATTTTATTCAATGTTTTTGGGATTTGATTTGGGTCACATGAAATGCACACCCGAGTTTAAGAAGGTAAATTATTAAAAGCGCACCTAAAGTGACTAATGCGTTATTATCTTTGGGGAGGGCTGTGAAATTCGCTAAATGGCCCATCTCGAATTCTAAGTATTTTATTATAGACATTTAAGAGGACCCTGCAATTTATGCATTTTTGTTTAGCAGGGCTCGCCACATTTATTATTTAAAGGCCAACCTAAAGCAAACTACAATTTTCTACTTAGTTTGTCTCTAATAATAAAAGAAAAAGCCCTAATTAATTAGTATTGTGCAAGAACTAAACATGTCCACAATCACGATAATATTTTAAACGGCCCTAAAGGTTTCTCTAGGAATATTTATTATTTTACCTCTACATTATGAAATTAACACAAGATCCATTTGTTATTAAGTGTCTAACTATGGCTTGCCTCAAATTTTCATTTTTTAAGACCCTAATTATTTAACACTGAAGTACTTGAAAAGTCTCTTCCAAACAACAAGGCTTTATTAAACCATTTTATTAGCGGAAGGGCCTGAATATTTTGGCAACGCCGGCTGCAAGCAAGGACTTCAGGATCGAATCCTTGAAGCCATACCTACCAGTGATCTCTCATAATCTTTTTAACCGTTGAGGAGGGGAGAAAAACGAGTCGGGGAATGAATAAGAACTTTACATATATCAATCAACAATAATCCCCTTTTAAACTAAGGCATAAACTATATGGAAACATCAATTGGTTACAGTTAAGACCAGGCAATCTATACATACATAGCCAAAATTTCAGCAGGAGCTATTGTTGTATACAATCTATACCTTGAGCACAGTTGGACAACTTAACACATGAATCATAACAATAAAACAAAAGTATAAACAACAGAAGCTAATAGAATTTAACATTCAAACAAGACTCTTATTCAAATTCCAATTCGAACATCCAAATCTGTATACAAATTCAATCTGGTTCCAACTTGTGGCACTTCATTTGTTAGCAAAGGGTATGAAGGAATACCTGGAAATGAAAGTCAAAAGGGGGTGAGATCAGAAGTAAAAACAACAGCAATCACCAGCAGCAACAAAACAGTCTCAGTTTTAAACCAGCTATTAACCTCAGATAGTTCAATGAAACAGTATATGGAAGATGGTTTCAGCCAATTCCAAATTGAAAACCAGAAAATAGAAATCAATGAAACAGTAAATTCCAGTTTTTTTCCAGTATTTTCAGAATGTTTTCTTGTCTCTCTCTCTCTCGGAATTTCTTCCAAGTTTTCTTAGCTCTCTGCCCCTATATATCCAGTGTATCCAAAGTGTATATCGAGTGTATACCGCTCTCTCCGCCCCCCTCTTTTTTTTTCATCTCCGAATTTCCTAGCCTTCTACCCTCTTTGAATGTTCTCCCTCTCTCAGAATCTCTTCCAAGTTTTCTTAGCTCTCTGCCCCTGTATATCCATTTTATCTAGAGTATATATCGAGTGTATATCGCTCTCTCTGCCCCCCCCCCCTCTTTTTTTCTTTCCTCTCCGAATTTCCTAGCCTTCTACCCACTTTGAATGTTCTCTCTCTCTCTCAGAATCTCTTCCAAGTTTTCTTAGCTCTCTGCCCCTGTATATCCAGTGTATCCATAGTGTATATTGAGTGTATACCGCTCTCCCCCCCCCCACTTTTTTCTTCTCTAATCTGATTTTTAGCTCTCTTAAATGGGCATTCAATTAGTGCATTTTCCACTACCAATTCAACTTGTTATTTCTTTAATCGTCCACTTAATTGTCCACTCAATTAGTGTTTTTAGTTAATTTGATAATGCAAATACTACCCTACCACTATAAGGAGCTTCTCAATTAGTAAATTGGCCCAACCAGATTTTCCTCTTCTTATTCTCAATGGGTTTTGCTGAGTTTTGGTTTTGGGCCTGGCTAAATTGGCCCAACCAAATTTTCCTCTTCTTATTCTCTTTTCCTTTTCAATTTTCTTTTCAACAATTAAAACTAAAATCCTAATTAATTATAAAACACCAAATTAACTTAAAAATACTAATTAATTCTAACTAATAATTATCACAAATAATTAAATGCCAAATTAAAAGAAAATCACACAATTTGACTAAAATTACAAAAATATGTTATATTTTTTTTGAATTTTTATTTTTGTAAAACATCTAATTATTAATTAATTCCAAAAAATGTAAAAATCAAATATCAAATGAAAATGCTATATTTTGTATTTTTAATGCATTAACAAAATTAAACATGCACACAAATATATGCGAACAATTAGGGAAATCACACAATAATTCCTAAAAATAACACATAATTAAAGAAAAGACCTAATTTTGGGAATTCTTTTGGAGTAATTCGTATGAGGCAAAAATCGCGTGCTCACACATGCATCAAGCCACTTAATCACTTCTTTTCTTACCACCTCTTTCATGATTGGATTGAGTCGGCGTTGTTGCTCTACACTGGGCTTATGCCCGTCCTCCATGAGGATTTTGTGCATGCAGAAGGCTGGACTAATGCCCGTAATGTCAGACATCGTCCACCCAAGTGCTCGCTTGTGCTCACGTAGCACTCTCAACAGCTTTTCTTCCTGTAATTTGAACAAGTCAGAAGAAACAATAACATGTAAAGAGTTAGAGTCACCCAAATAAGCATATTGCAGGTGAGGTGGGAGAGGTTTAAGCTCCAATTTTGGGGATTCCTCAATTGACGACTTTGGGGGAGGTCCTTCTGGCCTATTCAAAGGGATGTATCCCTTGCATGTATGCACAAGATGTGTCAAGGATGTGCATCATCTCCTCAACCTCCTCATCATTCCCTAGGCTATCAAACAACATAAGTGCTTTCTCTAGAGAATCATCTAGATATACACTTGGATTATGAATTTGCTCATCAGCCTCAACAACAAATATCATGGAGAACTCCTCATAGTGGCGGGGAAGTTGGATTGCTTTGTAGACATTGAAAATTGCTTCCTCATCATCTACCCTCAAAATCATCTTTCCCTATCTCATTTTGATAATTGCATCACCAGTAGATAAGAGAGGTTGCCCCAATATGATTGGAACCGGTTCATTAGCCTCATAATCGAGGATAATGAAATCAGTAGGGAAGATGAATTTTCCAATCTGCAGCAACACATCTTCAATCACCCCCTCGGGGTGCACTATCGACCTGTCAGCCAGCTGCAACATCACAGTAGTTGGCCTTGGAGCTCCCAGGCCCAATTGTTTGAACAAAGACGGGGGCATCAGATTTATGCTCGCCCCAAAATCGCAAAGAGAACGACCCACATCAATATTACCAATGCGCACAGGAATCGTGAAGCTGCCAGGATCTTTAAACTTTTAAGGGAGCTTATTTTGGACCCTTGAAGTGCACTCCTCAGTAAGTGCCACTGTCTCAAATTCAGTTAATCTTCTCTTGTGAGCCACTATATCTTTTATGTACTTAGCATACTTTGAAATTTCACGAAGCACATCAACAAGTGGGATATTCAATTGAACCTGGCTCAACATAGAGAGAAATTTTGTGAACATGCAATCATCATTCTTTTTCTGCAATCTCTGGGGGAAAGGTGGTGGTGACCTTGGGGCCTACACTGGCTCTGGAAATTTAGCATCATTCTTTACCTCGTGAGTCACTTTAGGGATCAACTCTCCCTCATGTATGGGCTTGTCTCTCTTTTTCTTTGGCACTTCCTCTAGCTCCCTCCCGTTTCTAAGTGTAACTGCATTCACTTGAGGCTTCTTTTCTGTATTACTAGGGAGAGCACCTGCAGCTCTAGTATTTTGATTTGTTGCTAACTGCCCCATTTGCCTTTCAAGATTTCTAAAGTCGGTCCTGAGTTGCTGATTGTCAATCAACAACTTCTTTAGCAAATCATTGGTACTTTCTTCCATTTGTTGGGGTGGTCTCTAAGGTTGATTGAAACTCCCTTGGGGTCTATGCTGATTCTGATTGAAACTCCCTTGGGGTGGTCTCTACCTCCATCTGCATTTTTCTCCAACGCATAAGGCTACTATTCTGCCTTCCAAGGTTAAGCTCTACCTCCACCTGCATTTTTGCATTGCATAAGGCTACTATTCTACCTTCTGAGGTTAAGCTCTACCTCCATCTGCATTTTTGCATTGCATTAATCTACTATTCTGCCTTCCGAGGTTAAGTTCCACCTCCATCTGCATTTGCATGGCTGAAAGATCACCACTTTATTTACATTTGCATGGCTGAAAGATCGCCACCTCTACACTTTCATGGCTGAAAGATTGCCGCTTTATGTACACTTGCATAGCTGAAAGATCGCCGCATTATGTACATTTGCATGGCTGAAAAATTGCCACCTTTACATTTGCATGGCTAAAAGATCGCCACCTTACTTACATTTGATCGTCGCCTTATTTACATTTGTACGGCTGTAAAATCGCCACCTCCTGCATTTGCATAGGCTGAAAGATTACCAAACACTGCATCACATGGGCTGAAAGATTGCCAAATTGTCAGAAGGCGTCATTGTTCGGAGGCACCATTTTCATAGCCCGAGAACGCCATGCCATGGCCTGAGGACCCTTTTTTAATCTTTTGTATATCATTATTCAAAGGCATCATAGTTCGGAGGCATCATTCTCATAGCCCGAGAGACATCATGGTCTGAGGACGTCATCCTAACCGTCCAAAGACAGCATTCATGGTCCAACGGGAACTTGCATCATGTTTAAATTTACGCACAATATATGCTCGTATTGCTCATTTACAGGTAAACCGGCGAGTAACGGCCATCTCAGCAGAAGTGATCCCGCTCTAGTTCCCGCAGCCTTACCAAACATTAACCATTCATCCCAACCTAAATACCGTGTCCGTTCTCGAAAGCCTCCATCGACATACTCCGCCGATGGACCCTGAACTACATCTAGCTTGATTCCTGTAAAACCGGGGATATGTAGGCAGCTAAGAAGATAAAGCACAACCAAATCTCTTCAAACCATTTAATTCGGTCAAAATTGACCATCATATCTTAACCCGACAATTCTTTCAACATTCTTTGGTAAAGAGGGGCAGCTGTTGATATCCAGTTTTTCCCTGTATATTTTTTCATATGCAAAATACCTTTCAAATAGCATATATATGCATATATAAGTATGTCCAAGGGTTTTCCTATTTTTCATTAATTTTAAAAAAAAATCAATCTATTGCCATATTTTATCAAGAAAAGCCCAATAATTATTCCCAAAATTGTCATTTTGGCAATTCACTTATTAGATTCCCATATTATACTAAAATATAGCTAACATAACTTTTGCATACTTTTACAAATTTATTTAATATTTTTAAAGCTAAATTGCATATAATTGTAATATTAGCCTATTTTTAAGATTTAATTTTGTTTATAATTGTAAAATTGACTCCAGTATTTTATTTTTTTAATTATATATTATTAATCATTTTAGTACCTTTAATTTATTTTCAAAAATTATTTTACTATTGTTTATAAAATAAATGAGGGAAAATGGCTATTTAAATGTTAGCCCTTTGGTATTTCAATTTTGGTCAGATTTGGCACCACTAATTAAACCCAGTTTCAAATACCCCCAAACCCTACTCATTTCTCACCGATAGCCGCCCTTGGATTCCCCATCACCCAAATTCCCTCTCAGAAACCCTAGCTGCCTCCCTCTATTTCCACCCTAAAACCACCAGAATATATGGCTTCCAAGGCCATTGAAGTCTTATACCGACCTTCTATAACTCCTACACGCCTGGTTATTGAATATTCAAGGCCTGACCACGAAGAAGCTTGGCCCAGACCTTGTTTGATTCGAGTTCTATGGCCATCTCCGGCCTTACTCCGGCAAGCCATGGATACTCAAGACTGATCTTGACTTCTCCTACTTAGATCAACGACTTTCCAAGCCTTTCTCACCATTTGGGTTCTTCTGAAACCGTAACTTTTGAGGTTCTTCTGATTTCTTTAGATCTGTTCTAGATCCGTGTTTTCCCTGAGTTTTTAAACGGTTTCTCAAGATTTCTTTCAAAAAACTACGCTTTCAAAACCTTTATCTTTCTCGATTTAGGGTTTTTGTTAAGTTATTTAGATGTTTCTCTGATTTTTGTTAAGTTTCTTGTTGTTTCTTCTATTATGTTTCTTATTAGTCTCTTCTACTGTGTTTCTTTATGATTTTCTTCTACCATGTTCTTATGAGTTCTTCTACTGTGTTTCACCTGTTGTTCTTTTACTATGGTTCTCATGAGTTTCTTTTACTGGAAGATGCATGTTAGAGGTCTCAGTTCTTTTCTGAGATTTCTGAACTTATTTCATTATTATTTCTGCCTGCTTTACTTGTTTTCATCTCTACACTCGATTAATGGTAAAAACCCTAAAATTTGGGGGTTCATCCGAGTTTTGAGGCTATTTGTTACGTGATTTATTTGTTCCTCATCTCTGAACCTGTATGGTTTCAAACCCCTAGTCTCTTTGGATCTATTTGGATTTCTGAAGTTTCTTCATTTGTTGCCCGACTAAGTTTCGAAATCTCTGCTTCAACTCCTATGCTTTATGTGTTTTCTGATCTCCTTCTCTTATTAGAACTGGATTACAGTTTTCAAAAAAGCTTTCTACTTGACCTTTTTGCATGCTTTTGATAACTCTCCCATTTCTCTATCACTAAGATGGTGAATTTGTCCTATGTGACTGTCATGTGATTATTCTCCTTGCCATGAGTTCAGCCTCGCATGCATAATGTTATGCACTCCTTTATATGCTAAAATTCCCTTTCAAAATAACCCTTGATTGTGGACTGATTTCAAATCTCTTCGTGTGATTATGATTGCACTCTTGTAATTGATTCTTTCCTTATTGTATTGATTTCCCTTGTTTCTTGGACTTGTTGGAATACTTTCCTTTGAACTTTCGACCCCTACCTTTTTCTACTTAAGTTGATTTGATCCTCTTTCCTTGATTATATTGGTATGGGATTCTTACAGACCTTTCCTTGATTAGGGTCTAATGAACCTGACCTCTATTACATACTGTGTACTCGCACTATACTGGGAATATTTTCTTATTGATCATATTCAGCCCTATGTAATTTCTTTCCTTATTTAGCACTTGCATGCTACCGTTTGATTTAATTCCTTAATTAAAGGAAATCTTTGATATTAACCTGATTTTAATTGACACATATTTCCCTAATTATTCCTGAACTACAATCCTTACCTTATTTCTGCCTGTTTTTCACACTATAAATACCTGCTCTTCATTGACACACACACACATCCATCACTCGTAGTCTTTCTGAACTTACACTTACACTCAAAAGTATTCTCTCTTGGTGCTTGTACTGTGGCTTGTTTACAAGACCTGTTGCCTGCTTTCTCTCTATTTGCTTCTTTGAAACTGGTATGTCCTGATTTAAGGTTTTTAGCACCACAACAATGTTTTTATTTACTGCTTTTATATCCCTGTCTGCTCACTGCTTCTGTATAGTTCAACACTTACTCTAGCATACTAATTTCTTTATGACTGTCCTATTATGAATCCCAAACCCCTACCCCTATGTGTTCATGCTATGGTTTGGGGCATGGCAATACTGTAAATTATTGTCTATGAATTAAACTTGATCTCGTGGGATCCTAGCCTATAAATAGTGTGTTCTGGCAGGCTTGAGGGTATACTAGCATCCTCCATTGTTGGGCATGCTTGAAGCCTGCCCTTGCTTAGCATGTCCTTGCCTAAGCAATAGACTCTTTACAATCTTCCTATTCCCCTTAACCCTTTATGTGTACATATTTGTAGTTGTTTCCCTCTCCTTTCCCCCTTTTTAGCATTATGTTCTCCACTTGCACACTTTCTTAGTCTTTAAGTTCTGCCCCCCTCTTGTGAGCCTTGCCTTGGGACCCTTTGAGCTCCCTCTGAACTTGGACACTTGAGGGCTGGCCCTTCCACACTACACTTATCCCTGTTCTGGTAATACATTTGGGTGTGAGCATTGCCCGGAGTCCTATTGAGGCTCTTAGGGAACTTTGACACACTCAAATGGGAGAAAGGCTTTGGATCATGATCTCTTGGAGTTGGTTTACCATAACTCAGTGAGGAAGTCAGAATCAGGCTTCCTCTAGTTGTACTTTTATTTATATTTTTGATGTATTCTTATTTTATTCTGGGCTGTAATAACTTGTAATAAACTCTTGAAGATGGTTAGTGAAAAAAAGGTGGGTAACTATGTATGCAAAGGGTAGATACCATGTCTATAGTTATTTTGAATTCTGCATATTCAAATGCATATAGAAATCATGCCTATAGGTCATTCTGAATTTTGCATATCCAATTCTCATATGGATACCATGTCTATCGGTATTTTGAATTCTGCATATTCAAATGCATATAGAAATCATGCCTATAGGTCATTCTGAATATCCATTTTCATATATAAATCATGATCATAGGACTACTATATTCATATAGATATCATGCTCATAGTTCTTAAACAAATGTTGCATCTAGATATCATGCTCATAGGTCTTAAACACATTCTGCATCAAGATATCATGCTCATAGGTCTTAAACAAATTCTGCAAACTAGATACCATGTTTTTAGGTTTAAAATCAGTCTTATGCATTTAGATACTATGCCAATAAGGTTTTCGCTTCATTCACGTATAGAGCTAAAATCAGTAATAACGGGTACTGTTAGTTGAAGAACTTGTAACCAATTCGTTAAAACTGGCCTCTCTTTTTATAATATGATTATCCTCACTTAATGAGTCTAATCAGCATGTTTCAAACCTTGCTATTTCATTGCTTTTCTGAATCCGGTAGATATCATGCCTATAGGATCCTTGTCCAACACTTAGGCAAGCCTCAGGGTAAAGCTATAAACTGAATCTGCTTCTGTTAGTTATTACAACCAGTAGGCAAGCCTGATTCGGACTTCTTATCTGAGTTATGTAATAAACTAGAACTGCCTCAGCAATCGTCCTTCTTCATCTATAATAATCAGACCTAAACAGTATATGTAAGTCATGTTAATTACGTGCTTCTTTGTTTAAGGGGGTATATTTGAGTCTCTGCTTGTTATGTGCTTTCCCTAACTTGCAATACGAGTTTTGCATGTCGACTTAGAATTTTTACCTTTAAAACTACAAATAAGCCTAATATCCCTCCTCTTTAGGATTAGCAGTCCTAAATGCCTCTGGGACTGATAGGATTGGGATGGGTAATAGCATGCAATAAGCAAACGAGACCGATTCGCGCTTTAAATACCTTAACGGGGTGGGAAGGGTAGATATGGATATGATGACCACGCGATAACATCACGTGTAGCCCGTCATTGAGGAGTGATTACCGGATGTTGTGTGGGGTGATCCATATTTTTAGTAAACCTAGGACCCCCCCCCCCCTTTATTCTTATTTCTTCTCTGTAATATATTTATTTTTCCTAAAACTAGCTTCCCTAAATTGCTCTTTCAAACTTCGTCTACTTTTAGACCTTTATATGTGAAATCCCCTCTCATTTGAGCCTTATTTGTCTATATGTTATTTGCACCTAAACTCACAATAATTGTCTGGACGGGAACCACACTAGTGGATTCTGAGGGGTGCCTAACACCTTTCCCTTGGAATAATTTCAAGCCCTTACCCAATCTCTGGTTACTCAAATCAAATCCTCTTGGTGTCCTAATACACCCTAATTATTAGGTGGTGACTCTCCAAATTAAACCCAATTCCCAAAAGGAATGAGTTATCCTCCCAAATGTCATAAACCCAATTTCGCGAGAAAAAGGGGGCGTGACATTCCCTTGCCGGGGTTCTTTTGTGATTGGGGTTGAATTGCATATTGGGATCGGGTTGCACGCCGCAATAATATTATATGGGATTGGGTTGTACGCCACAACATGGAGTAATAAGGGAAGACAAGAGGGGTCGGGTTGCACGCCGCAACAGTGATATATGATTGGATCGGGTTGCACGTTGCAACAGTGATATATGATTGGATCGGGTTGCATGCCGCAACAGTGTTATATGATTCGGATGGGTTGCACGCCGCAATAATAAATAATAAAAGTGGATATTGTTTTGTTACTGTTTCCTTATTCTTATTGAAGCGAACTTTAAAATTGCTCTTTATGCTTTTCTCCTAAGTTACTGTTGGTACTTGATATTCCCTCGCAGCATGTTCCCCTTCCCATCTTTAACTACTAGTCTCCGTTATTATTACTTGTCGTATATACTTTAAACTGCACATGTTTATTTGGTAGTCTTGTCCTAGCCTCGTCACTACTTCACCGAGGTTAGGCTCGACACTTACCAGCACATGGGGTCGATTGTGCTGATACTACACTCTCACTCTTTTGTGTAGATCCCGGTACTAGAGCATACAGACCTTAGCTAGGGGTTGCTGCCTTCAATCCTTCAGTAGACCCGAGGTAGACCTGCAGGCGGCCGCATGCCTTGACGTCTCCTCCCTATCTAGTTTCTTTCTGTTCTTTTATATTCTAAAGACAGACATATACTTTCTTGTTCAGACTTTATTTGTAGTTTTCTTAGATAGTCCGTGAGATTGTGACACTAGTTCTGGGTAGTTTATGTTATGGATTCGTATTGGTATTGACTTAATTGTTAAATTTCATTCTTTCGCTTATTTCATTTCTACTGTTTATAAAATGTTAATTTACAATTGTTAAGGGATTAAAAATGAAAAGGGTAAAATAATAGGAATTATTGGCTTGCCTAGCTTTTACTAGTAGGCGCCATCACGACTCCCGAGGGTGGAAAATCCGGGTCATGACAAGTTGGTATCAGAGCTCTAGGTTGCTTATGTCTCACAATTTAGGGACAAGCTTGGTAGAGTCTGATGGATCGCTACAGAGACATCTGTGCTTATCCCCTAGAGGTTGTAGAGTTAGGATTAGTTTCACTTCTATTCATCTTTGTTGTGCTGTTTGGTTTCTCAATGCTAATTGAATTTCTACTATGTTATTTCGCAGATGGCGAGAACACGTGCTTATTCATCCACTAGCCAGTAGCCCAAGCCCCCAGCAGCAGCTTCCACGAGGGGTGGAGGGCGGTGAGGTCTTGCTAAAGACCGAGGCAAGGGCAGAGTTCAGCCCAGAGCAGCAGCACCAGCGGCGGAGCCTCAGGTTGAGTTTGATGATGATGTTCCCACTTAGACAGTTCTGGTGGGCCCAACTCAGGTCCTAAAGGGGTTCATTGTTTCTCCAGTACTCCAGAATGCTCCGGTCCGTCTAGTGGACCTTATGGAGAGTGTCACCCGGGCAGGCTTACTTCTTGTAGCACCAGTCGTCTCTCAGGCTGGGGGAGGAGCACAGACTCTCGCTACCCATACTCCAGAGCAGATGGATCCCCAGTTTTAGACTCCAGCAACTCAGCCAGTTGGAGTAGTTCAGCCGGGTGTGGTAGCTCAAACCGGTGATGGAGCAGCTATGTCTAATGATGCTTTGTGGAGATTGGACAGGTTCACCAAGCTGTTCACTACTACTTATGATGGTACATCTTCAGAGGATCCCCAGGATTACTTAGACAACTGTCATGAGGTTCTTCGAAACATGGGGATAGTAGATACCAATGGGATCGACTTTGTTGCTTTTTGTCTGTCAGATTCCACCAAGACTTGGTGGAGGGATTATTGTTTGGCTAGGCCAGCTGGGTCACCAGCTTTGAATTGGGATTGGCTCTCTCAGCTATTTCTGGAGAAGTTTCTTCCTATCACTCAGAGGGAGGACTATCGGAGGCAGTTTGAGCATCTCCAGCAGGGTTCCATGACAGTCACTTAGTACAAGACCAGATTCATTACTTTGGCCCGTCATGCTCTTATCATACTTCCACTGAGAGAGAGGGTAAGGAGGTTCATTGAGGGAATCGCCCAACCGACTCGATTGCAGATGGCTAAGGAGACTGGGAGCGAGATTTATTTTCAAGATGCTACCAATATGGATAGGAGAGTTGAGGTGGTTCTATCACAGGGTAGTAATTAGGGGTCTGACAAGAGGCTCCGTCAATCAAGCAGGTTTAGTGGTACCTCATCTGGAGGTAGGGATTCTTTTGGTAGGGGCTATCCTCCTAGGCCATTTCATTCAGCACTTCAGACTTCTCATGGTGCTTTAGGTGGTCGTGGTTCTCATATGTAGTATTCTGGTCAGCAATCCAACATGCACCATCAGCTCCTATTAGAGCACCTCCCATTCAGAGCTATTCTCATGGTCAGCCGGCCCACTAGGATCGGTCTCAGTTCTCTCAGCCGCAGCACTTAGGTGGATGCTTTGAGTGCGGTGAGTATGGTCATATCCGAGGGCTTGTCCGAGATTAGTGGGTGTTCAGTCATAGCAGCAGGGTTCCGGTGCTATGGTTCAGGCACCAGATGTTCCACCGCCCGCTCCACCAGGTAGGGGTGGGGGTAGAGGTGCTAGAGGTGGAGGTAGAGGTATTAGAGGTGGAGGTCAGGCCGCTAGAGGTGAAGGCCAACCTGTAGGAGGCCATCCCAAGGACGTAGCTTAGAGTGGTGGGGCCCAGCCTTGATGTTATGCTCTTCTAGCGAGGCTCGAGGTTGAGGACTCCGATGCAATTATCACAGGTACTGCACTCTTCTTCGGATCAACCTGAATACCCTCTACTGATAGAACATGACCCAAAAATGCAACTTGCTGAGATAATAAATGGTCTGCTCCTTCCTCCCTGTTTCATCGTGCTGCCCCAGAACGCAACTGAAAGCTCCATCCAATACTGCAAGGTAGAGTAATAAGGGTCTACCTGGCTCGGGCGGGCCTAAGACTGGTGGTATTGACAAGTACTCCTTGATTTTGTCAAAAGCCTTTTGGCAGTCATCAGCCCATTTGGTATTGGCGTCCTTCTTCAACATCTTAAAGATTGGCTCACAAATAACTGTAGATTGTGATATGAATCGACTGATGTAGTTGAGTCTTCCCAAGAAACTCATCACATCCTTTTGTTCTTTGGTGGTGGCAATTCTTGAATGGCTTTGACTTTTGATGGATCCAGTTCTATTCCTCGACGACTCACAATAAACCCAAGTAATTCCTCAGCAAGAACCCCAAATGCGCATTTTGTAGGATTTAGTTTCAGGTTGCACCTCCAAAGTCTATTGAAGAACTTCCATAGATCTTCCATGTGATCAGTGGCCTTCTTGGACTTGATGATAACATCATCTACATATGCCTCTATCTCTTTGTGTATCATATCATGGAAAATGGTAGTCATAGACCTCATATAGGTGGCCCCTACATTTTTCAGGCCGAACGACATTATCTTGTAACAGTACATTCCCCACGGCGTAATGAAAGCCATTTTCTCAGCATCTTCTTCATCCATCCAGATCTAATGATAACCAGTGAAACAATCTACAAATGACTACAGCTCATGCTTGGCGCAATTGTCAATCAGGATATGTATATTCGGCAAAGGGAAGTCATATTTTGGACTAGCCCGGTTGAGATCCCGATAGTCGACACAAACACTGACCTTCCTGTCCTTTTTTGGCACTGGCACAATGTTGGCTAACTATGTCGGGTATTCTACTACCCTGAGAACCTTAGCTTTGACCTGCTTGGTAACTTCTTCCTTGATTTTCAAACTCATATCAGGCTTGAACCTTTTGAGCTTTTGCTTTACCGGCAGACATGTCGGATCGGTCAGCAGTTTGTGAGCCACAATAGACGTACTCAGTCCAGTCATGTCATCATACGACCATGCGAATATGTCCTCACATTCCTTTAGAAATTCTGTGTATTCTTTCTTTTCTGATGGCGATATGTGAACACTGATTCATGTTTCCTTGACGTTTTCTATGTCTCCTAGGTTAACAATTTCAGTCTCGTCCAGATTGGACTTAGATCTGTTCTCAAAGTTCTCAACTTCCCTAACAATCTCGTCAGGTATGTCATCTTCCTCTGAATCAATGTCCGTTTGTTGTGTTGTCTCATTGCATGTCACAGTCATTGGTTCATCACAATAAGCAATAGTAATGTTGTATAAGTAAATTAATGAGAGAAAACGATAATGAGTGTTGATTCATAAGAAACGTCAAAAAATTTTGATAAATTGCATAACTGTTTTGAACATTAAAGATCTTATTGCGGGAATTGAAAAATACGAAAAGAAAATCATTCAGTAAAAACAATAGATAATTCTTGTTTTAGCCTTGCTACCTCGAGGCTCGTCGAGATCTGGTTATCCTGATGGTCCAGTTATTGAGGCATGACATCAATTCCGTATAAACGATTTTTAGTATTATATTGTCGTTATTCTACTGATTTTGATGATCGAACTTCTTCTGATTTTGATTAATTGACAACATATTTTTATTGTATAAACAATTTCAGATTTTTTTTTAATATTATAGTTGATTTTATTGTTAAATAACTTAGTGTTTTAAGTGTCATTGTTGCTATGTATTTGTTTTTGATTATCGACTATTTTTATTGTATAACAGTCTCTATTGCATGTAGATTTGGACTTGTTGCATCATGTTGCTGACGTCGACTCAGATATCGAAGCGAACATCAATTCCGTATAAACGATTTTTAGTATTATATTGTCGTCGTTCTACTGATTTTGATGATCGAACTTCTTCTGATTTTCATTAATTGACTACATATTTTTATTGTATAAACAATTTTTTTTAATATTATAGTTGATTTTATTGTTAAATAACTTGGTGTTTTAAGTGTCGTTGTTGCTTTGTTTTTGTTTTTGATTATCGACTATTTTTATTGTTTAACAGTTTATGTTGTATGTAGATTTTGACCTGTTTCATTATGTTGCTGACGTCGACTCGGATATCGAAGCGGACTTCAATTCCGTATAAACGATTTTTAGTATTATATTGTCGTCGTTCTACTGATTTTAATGATCGAACTTCTTTTGATTTTGATTAATTAACTACATATTTTATTGCATAAACAATTTCAGTTTTTTTTTAATATTATAGTTGATATAATATTTAAATAACTTGGTGTTTTAAGTGTCATTGTTGCTTTGTATTTGTTTTTGATTATCGACTATAGTTATTGTTTAACAGTTTCTGTTGCATGTAGATTTGGACCTGTTGCTTTATGTTGCTAACGTCAACTCGAATATCAAAGCAGACATCAATTCCGTATAAACGATTTTTAGTATTACATTGTCACCGTTCTACTGATTTTGATGATCGAACTTCTTCTGATTTTGATTAATTGACTACATATTTTTATTGTATAAAATATTTCAGTTTTTTTTAATATTATAGTTGATTTTATTGTTAAATAACTTGGTGTTTTAACTGTCGTTGTTGCTTTGTATTTGTTTTTGATTATCGGCTATTTTTATTGTTTAACAGTTTTTGTTGCATGTAGATTTGGACCTGTTGCATTATGTTGCTGATGTTGACTCGGATATCGAAGCATACATCAATTCCGTATAAACAATTTTTAGTATTATATTGTCGTCGTTCTACTGATTTTGATGATCGAACTTCTTCTGATTTTGATTAATTGACTACATATTTTTATTGTATAAACAATTTTAGATTTTTTTCTTAATATTATAGTTGATTTTATTGTTAAATAACTTGGTGTTTTAAGTGTCGTTGTTGCTTTGTATTTGTTTTTGATTATCGACTATTTTTATTGTTTAACAGTTTCTGTTGCATGTAGATTTGGATCTGTTGCATTATGTTGTTGACGTCGACTCGGATATCGAAGCGGACATCAATTCCGTATAAACGATTTTTAGTATTATATTGTCGTCGTTCTACCGATTTTGATGATCGAACTTCTTCTGATTTTGATTAATTGACTACATATTTTTATTGAATAAACAATTTTAGATTTTTTTCTTAATATTATAGTTGATTTTATTGTTAAATAACTTGGTGTTTTAAGTGTCGTTGTTGCTTTGTATTTGTTTTTGGTTATCGACTATTTCTATTGTTTAACAGTTTCTGTTGCATGTAGATTTGGACCTGTTGCATTATGTTGCTGACGTCGACTCGGATATCGAAGCGGACATCAATTCCGTATAAATGATTTTTAGTATTATATTGTCGTCGTTCTACCGATTTTGATGATCGAACTTCTTCTGATTTTGATTAATTGACTACATATTTTTATTGTATAAACAATTTCAGATTTTTTTCTTAATATTATAGTTGATTTTATTGTTAAATAACTTGGTGTTTTAAGTGTCGCTTTGTATTTGTTTTTTATTATAGACTATTTTTATTGTTTAACAGTTTCTGTTGCATGTAGATTTGGACCTGTTGCATTATGTTGCTGACGTCATCTCGGATATCGAAGCGGACATCAATTCCGTATATACGATATTTAGTATTATATTGTCGTCGTTCTCTTGATTTTGATGATTGAACTTCTTCTGATTTTGATTAATTGACTACATATTTTTATTGTATAAACAATTTCAGTTTTTTTTTTAAAATATTATAGTTGATTTTATTGTTAAATAACTTGGTGCGTTGTTGCTTTGTATTCGTTTTTGATTATCGACTATTTTTATTGTTTAACAGTTTCTGTTGCATGTAAGTTGCTTATCTTCGAATATGATTTTGATGATCGAACTTCTTCTGATTTTGATTGACTACATATTTTTATTGTATAAATAATTTCTGTTTTTTTTGTAAATATTATAGTTTATTTTATAGTTAAATAACTTGGTGTTTTAAGTGTTGTTGGTGCTTTTTTATTTGTTTTTGATTATCGACTATTTTTATTGTTTAACAGATTCTGTTGCATGTAGTTGCTCATCTTCGAATATGATTTTGATGATCGAACTTTTTCTGATTCTGATTTTGACTATCTTTGAATGTCATTACTGATATCTATGCAAAAAAAATTCCCGTTTCATGTTTCCATTTTTACTGGGTTACATTATTGCTGCTTCTTTCCTGGTCTGTATGTTTCGAAAATTTTAGGCTCTTGATCAAATATTTGTGGTATCTCTGTTCAACGTCTATTTTGAAATAAATACGCATTATAGGTGTTATTGGATTCTTTAACTTAATAATCTTCTTGAATTTAGTTAAAGGATCGTCGTTGCTTTCCCTATCCAAACGTAAATGATATTCAAGTCTCTCTTAAGAAGAAGTTCAATGATATTTATTATTCATAAGTCATCTAAAAATCTTCTGAGTGGGAGTGAGCGGTATTGTATCTTTCTAAACATCTCCATGTTGAGAGTTCTTCTGTTATCACGTATAAAGCAATCAGTAAGAGTATAATGTAACTCAAACAAATCGTTAGCAAGAGTAGACGTTACAGAATCATCAACTTGGTGTTTGTCTGTATGATCATCCATAGTTGTTGCAGTAGCGAACCATCATATAATATTGAATACTTGTAATTTCTATTTTATGAATTATTTTGCACTGCTGTTATCATTTCTATGGTTTCTGTTGATGGTACTGATATATCGTCTTTTTCGTTTCCTTGAGCCAAGGGTCTATCGGATACAGCCTCTCTACCCCTTGGGGCAGGGGTAAGGTCTGCGTACACTCCACCCTCCCCAGGGGTAAAAGTCTTGACGTTTTCTATGCATGTACGTGCGTACATTGTTCTGACTTCGATTAGGCCAGGTTTTCGTTGGGAGGTTTTTCATTGTTCCTTTTGTATTTGTTTTTGTATAGGCTCAGTTGAGCACTTGTTTGTTTGCCCCTTTCCACACTGTAAATCAAAGCCAAGGAACTATAGCGGAATGAAGTCGCACTATGCTGCGATACATAAGTCTCATCAGATTTCATGCGAATCAAAAGGGTTCCTCACATGTTCATGGCTAATAGTTCGAGAGAACAACATTTTAACGAGGTTCACTCAACGTGAGTGACATTTATTTTCTTTCTTTTATTAATAGTATTTGATTTAATGTAATTCCTAATGAGTAAATTTTTTTTTGTAGTCGCAACATCCACAAGAAGCCGAAGAAACATCGTGAGTGACATTTATTTTCTTTCTTTTATTAATAGTATTTGATTTAATGTAATTCCTAATGGTAAATTTTTTTTGTAGTCGCAACATCCACAAGAAGCCGAAGAAACATCCAAAGCAACGGCGACGCTGAGTGCTTTTATAATTTTTTCTAAACCTTATTTCGGGGTTTTCTTCTCGGTTCTTTCCCCGGATAGGTTTTGTTGAACCGGGGTTTTTTTTCTCGTTTACTTAGTTCAATTCCAGCAATAACGTTCCTTATTCTTTGTCTACAATGTTTAGCTAAATCCTAACTGAAAATACAATTGTAGATGACAGCAAGTGAAGTCAAAAGTATTAAACACTACAACAACGATTACCATCTCAGTTCCAAAGGTCGGGATCGTCAGTATAAATCATTTATAAAGCAAAATAAGAAAACCATCAGAGTCTCAATCACATATAGATCTGAGCAAGAGAAGCTTAAAGAAGCATAAAAATCAATTTTTTTAAAGAAACTGAAATTGGGGAGCGTACAAGATGAACTGAGAATGATACTTCAACAAACTATAGCATAATTTGCACAGCCAAGCGGAGAAAAGCAGCAGCAGAAACAGCCACTCCAACCGCACACAAATGGGAAGAGAACGAGACTAATATAAAGTTTACAATGATTCTCATCCTTGGCTTGGATTTGTAATCCATATGAATGCAGGCAGGCAGGTCAGAAAGGAATTAGTTATGAATTGATAGAAGTATTGAGCTGGCATCTACATGAAATACCATTTATTCCAAAGCCTTTGGTAACTTGCTATCTTTTTTGTTTATACTTCCCAATATATTCTCAGAACATTTGAAATTGGCTTAATAATTAAAAGTGAACAGCTAACACACACAAACAAAAATCACGAGAAAAAATCAAACAAAAAGATCACAAGAAAGGTCACAAATAAGCAGAAAGCTTAATTAATTGACTATGCGGGCGGTCAGTTGTTGGGACTTCATGGTAGACTCTCGGAGGGGATTAGCAGGTGTCCTTTGCTTTCTCATCATTATTCCATAGAGCAAACAATTGGGCTTTCAGTTTCTGACTACATATGATGATTGAAAAAGGTTGTGAATCTTGATTTGGCTATATGATCCTAAATCACATGCCATATTCTCATTGCAAATCTGCATCTACACTTGTTTAATACAAAGCAAAGAAAAGAACTCTTCTTACCACAGACAGAGTGCTAACCTGCCTGCGCAAGTTCATTTCCTAATTAAAAAAAGAGTCATGGAACATCTCAACAAGCTAAGGTACTTCCACACGACACACAGTTTCTAGGTACTACTACCACAGAGTACCTACTCCTCTCCACTAGAAAATGGCGACAAACAACTTTTATGTGATATTCAAACATAGAAAGCCTACGAATGCATTCACTGCTAAAAGATCACCAACAAAGTTCTCAGCTTTTCCAAATTGAACAATGGCATATAAGCCACCAGACATGTATTGTGACAGCTTTTGTTCATGTTCAAGAAATGATTCCGATCTTATGCACTCAAAAAAAAAAATTACTGTTGGAGTTGCTTTTGACCTTTTAGTGGAGACAAGTTATATTAAAGATCAGGTTATTGAGAAAAGTTCAGAAAGTCTCTCAAGCTTTAGAAAGTAACGGAATGATTATAAAAAAATAACAAGAATCTAAGAACACTAAAGTCTTTCACAGAAACCCAAAACATGAACCACCCACCTCTGCAAAGCGGAAAAAGCAATGAAGAACAAATAGTTAAACTTATTGAATTAACACGAAGATGCGAGATGGCTGGAGCAGCATAGTTTACTACCATTGGAAAGACATCAGATTCTGTATTCCTTCTTTTAGGAAAATGAAACTTCAATTAGAAGCTCAAAACACATTACCTCAACAAAGTTGACAGCACATATAATTTTTTCCCCGTTTAACAAGGTTTCCCGCACATAAAATAAGCATCTAACAAGCCGATTAACATGTCAAATGAGAAGATAAAATATTCATACCCTGAGCCTGTGATCTCCACCCACAATCTTTACACCAAAAGACGTGCTCCTCGTCATTTAGACGCTCTAATCTCTCCTTACTTGTGGTAGCTGGGAGTCCAGACTTAACATTCACTTCTCTGACACAACCAATTTCAAGGTCCCATTGCACGATGCACCTGCTGAGTGCTCACAAATGGTTTATATCTTTGTGGCTGATCAAACCTCCTCACTAATGATCAAACCTATCAAGTATACCAATACCCAGTAAGCACCCTGAAAAATATATGCAGTACATCCAGTATCTACATTCAAACAGAGTACAAGTAACCATTGAAACCCAAAACAGTCAAGCATTCTTCGATCTTATCCAGTAATTGCCTGACAAGCCTAAACAATTGAGATTAAGAACATCAATGAAATTAGGCAATGAAATGATTAAACATCTAGAAATCTTTCAAACTCACTGCATTTTCTACCGGATAAACAGCCTAAAATACATTATGTCCAAAGAAAGTTCAAAAGCATATAATTTTCAAAATCGGGGATAATGGGGTTCAAAAGCATATTATTTGTCTCTAAAACTAGCTTCCTCAACAGATAAAGATGAAGGTGATCACTCTGTAGCGACCATAACGAAGACCCCCACTCACCACCTCAAAAATATGAAAAACATTTTTCCCTATTGCACAGTTATTTCTCCACCCCAGCGGAGTAGAGGTAAGGTCCGCGTGCACACTATCCTCTCCAGACCCCACTTGTGGGATTTTACTGGGTCGTTGTTGTTGTTGTTGTTGCACAGTTATTTGTGAAAACTGAAATCCTTAATCTACGTTACGTAAAATAACTATCAGAATTTTAGTACATCATTCCAGCAGTAAAGTTCCTTATCTTGTTTGTCTACAATGTTAAGCTAATCCTAACTGAAAATATAATTGTAAACAATACCAACTCATAAAGCTTCAAAAGTATCCCATACTAAAACAACAACTGCATTTCAATTCCAAACAAGTTGAGGTCGTCACTATGAATCATTTATAAAGCAAAAAATTAAACTCATCAGACTCTTAATAACATGTCAATCACATATAGATCTGAGTTAGAAAAGCTTAAATTTGCATAAAAATCAAGTCTTTTTCCAGTAAACTAAATTGGGTCTACAAGAAAAGCTTAAATAAGCATAAAAATCAAATCTTTTGTCAAGAAACTGAATTGGGGTTGGGGGATTTACAAGAAAAGCTTAATGAACATAAAAATCAAATCCTTGATGAAGAAACTAAGTTGGGATCACTTACAAGATGAATTATAAAGCAAAAAATTAAACCCATCGGGCTCTTAAGTATTAATAACATGTCAATCACATATAGATCTGAGTTAGAAAAGCTTAAATTTACATAAAAATCAAGTCTTTTTCCACTAAACTAAATTGGGTCTACAAGAAAAGCTTAAATAAGCATAAAAATCAAATCTTTTGTCAAGAAACTGAATTTGGGGGGGTGGGCGCTTACGAGAAAAGCTTAAAAAAACATAAAAATCGAATCTTTATTCAAGAAACTAAATTGGGATCACTTACAAGATGAACAGGAGCTCTAATATGCTTTACGAGTGAAGATCTACACTGATTTTCCCCAACATCATGTCTATGATTTCTCCTAATACACTCATATTTAGTACTACGCCTCCTATCAAAGTTCATTATGCTGACCATCGACGCTAAGACAGTTCGCACCAGGATAGCTGGTATTGAAGAAGATCTTCCCACGTTAAGACGAAGCCCAAGAAATTCTCTCCCAACTGGCAAGGTCCTTACATGGTCCATAGGGTGCTAACAGGAGGAGCACTCGTACTTGCAGAAATGGATGGAGAAATCTGACCAAAACCAATTAATTCAAACGCAATCAAAAGATATTATGCTTAGACTATTTACATTTCCTCATATGATGTAATTGAACTACGCTTGACCTGATTCTCGTTTAAGAGGTGATACGTAGGCAGCCCTGTGTGTTCAGTTATATCATAATAAAATTTTCATTTTCCCCAAAATCAGAAATTGGGGCAGAATTTTGAGGAGGACCCTCAAAATTTTGGAGCAAGTCTAGCCGACGCCAACATATGTTAGACGGTCAGAAATAGAGTAAGAAACTAGGGCATAATTTTGATAAGGGTTCTCAAAATTCCGAGGAAGGGCCAGCAAGTCTCGTTACTCGCAAACGACCGAAGGATCATCCACCAAACTAGGGCAGAATTTTGAGGGTCCTAGTTCATCTAAAGTCGCTTGATATATCAATATGTTTCTAATATGACTCTTTTTATCAATAATTGTATATTTTCAAAAACTCTATTTCCGTAACAGTCAGGTATTACCCAGGGAAACTCGAAAAAGGCCTCCAGAAAAAAGCAAAGCAAGGCCAGCGGACAGTAGCATGAACCAACCTCCCCTCACAAAACTTACAATTTTTCTTTGAACACCGGCACATCTGACGTAGCGATAGCATCCGCAAATATATACACGTAGCAAGATCGGGCCATCAGACACCCAATATATCTCCAGCTAAGACATATACTACTCTTACTTGCTACTCACTCTTTGCATGGGACTAAGCCCTATCCTGCATACCTGCATGAGGCTAATCTTTGCCTCCCTATCTACATGAAGCTAATCCATGCCTCCATATATGCATGAGGCTAATCCCTGCCTCCATACCTGCATAAGGCTAATCCCTGCTTCCATAATTGCATGAGGCTAATCCTTGCCTCCATATTTGCATGAGGTTAATCCTTGTCTCTCTATTTGCATGAGGCTAATCTCTGCCTCCATAATTGCATGAGGCTAATCCTTACCTCTGTATTTGCATAAAGCTAATCCTTGCCTCCATATCTACATGAGGTTAATCTCTGCCTCCATATTTGCATGAGGCTAATCCCTGCCTCCATAATTGCATGAGGTTAATCCTTGCCTCTATATTTGCATGAGGCTAATTCATATCTTCATATCTGCATGAGGCTAATCCCTGCCTCCATATATGCATGAGGATAATCCCTGTCTCCATACTTGCATAAGGCTAATCCCTGTCTCCATATCTGCATAAGGCTAATCCCTGCCTCCATAATTGCATGAGGCTAATCCCTGCCTATGTATCTACATGAAGCTAATCCTTGTCTCCACATCTGCATGAGGCTAATCCCTGCCTTTACATCTGCATGCGGCTAATCCTTGCCTCCATATTTGCATGAGGCTAATCCTTGCCTCCATATTTGCACGAGGCTAATACCTGCCTCCATATTTGCATGAGGTTAATCCCTGCCTCAATATCTGCATGAGGCTAATCCCTGCCTCCGTATCTGTATGAGGCTAATCCCTGGCTCCACATCTGCATGAGGCTAATCCCTGCCTCTACATCTGCATGAGGCTAATTCTTGCCTCCATATTTGCAAGAGGCTAATCCCTGCCTTCACATTTGCATGGGACTAAGCATTGTCCCTCCTTGCATAAATATCGATCTATTCCAGTACTATCTATTTGTTTTTTCGATTGGGCTAAGCTCTGCCTTCATTTCACAAGACTAAGCCTTGTGTTATTAACATCATATTATTGCATCTCATGGACTGAAATATCGCCGACCTATCCAAAGGCGTCATTGTCTAAAAGGCGTCATCCTCATAGCCGGAAGACACCATGTCATGGCCTGAAGATCTCTCAAATTTGCATATCACTATTCAAAGGCGACATGGTTCGGAGGCACCATTTTCATGGCCCGAGAACATCATTTCATGGACTGAGAATCCCTCACTGAACAATTCGTGGTCCATGATATCATGGTCTGAGGACGTCATCCTTAACCGTCCGAAGACAACTTTCATGGTCCAAAAGGGAATCTGCATCATGTTTAAATTTTTGCACAAATACTGTGAACACCTAATTTTTGACAACATTTAATTTTTTATCACTTCTTTTATGTAAATATTTTAGGAGGTTTTAACCTACTATTATTTTAGCTTTATTACACTTTTTATTATAGGATAAAAATACAAAACAAAAAAAATTAAAAGGTGAATTATCACTATTAATATTTTTTTATTATTTTTTGTTTTTTTTTATAAAAAATAATCCCAAAATATTATTTTTTAAAAAATAAAATAAAATTTCAGGAATGATTTAAAAAATAAGAAAAAGGGAAGTATTGAATAAAAAAAAATATAAAAGTAAAAATAGGTGGAATTTTCTTTTAAAAAAGTAAAAGAATGTAGAAAATTAAAAACAAAATTGTGGAAATTTTAAAAAATTAAAAAGTAAAAGAAGGATGGAATTAAAAAATAAATATAAAGGTATCTGAAAATTTAAAAAATTTAAAGTAAATGAAAGTAGCATTTTTAAAAGAAAAGGGAAAAGAAAGTGGTTTGTTTTTTTTAAAGAAAAGTTAAATAAAGTGAGATTCTCTTTTAAAAAAATAAAAAGTGGGATTTTAAATAAGATAAAAGTAGTTAAAGTTAGAATTTTAAAAATAAAAGTAAATAAAGGTGGGATTTCTTTTTCTAAAAAAATAAAAGCAATTTGTAAGTGGGATTTCTTTTAATTAAAAAAATAATAAAAAACAAATCTGAAAAATTTCGAAAATTTTCCTATAAATAGAACAGAAAATTTAGGAAGAAGGAGGTTCAAAAAAAAAGAGAAAAAAATAGATAGAGAGAAGAAAAAAAAGAGGGGGCAGAAAGAGCGGTATACACTCGATGTACACTCTGGATAAACTAGATATACAGGGACAGAATTCATTCTGGAGAGAGTAAAAAAGATAGAACCAAATTTTCTGAAATATTGAGAGCAGAAGAACACCAGAGAGAGTTCAAAGCTAGAAAGAGAAAACAAAGAGAGATTTTCGGACTATTTTTCTTCTCCATTTTTACTAGTTTTCTCCGTGTTGCTGGAATTTCTGGATTGAGGTGTTGAAGCTACTGTGTTGGGCTTTCTGCTGCTGTATTTTGATGTTTGTTGTTGCTTACCCCATTTTTCTGTTCTACATACCAGGTACACACATGAACTCACTGATGATGTAACTCTGAGATTAAGCATGAAATAAAGTATTTGGGCAGTTGTTCGTTGAATGAGGCGTCTGTTGTTATTCTATTATAAATGATAGTTGAAATATGTTTTGAGATGATTAACACTCGATGAAATTTGAAGCTGTGGAATGTGTACTTAACGAGGACTATATGGGATCAGTAATCTCACCTTATTCGATTATAGATTTGGTAGTTAAACACTGAATTCAGTGGCATAGACTTTCAGGTTAACTGTACACTCTAAATAGTCCAGTATGTTGTAATGTGGTAGCGAATAATGTTAGTTTTCAATCGTTAATTGTTAGTGTTATTTTAAATGAGTGTTGTTAAGCATGAATTTGTTTCCAGTGATCGTAAAGAAGAAAGACAAGTTTAAAAGAGGTCTGTGTCTCGTTGATTCAATTTCGTAGTCCAGCTGGTTCGAAGTATTAATGTGTTTGAGTGTTAATCTAGTAGTAGTGATTTGAATAATACCTTATTTTGAATTAGGCCTTTAGCTAGCTTGTATGAATTGGTTATTCTGTTGTGAACTATTTGGGCATATGTGAAGTAATTTGAAATAAGTGTAACAGATCTGGTCCTGCTGTTGGGCCTTACGTGACTGGGCTGTCGATGGCCCAATTTCCAGAGATGTTTGGTTATAGTTTAGGAAAAACACGGGTTGCCCAGCTCAGGGAATCGATCTCCCGATCTGTCCTCCAAAGCCTGGTCAGTTGAGGCGTCTTGGGTCACACAGCTTGGGCCATTTGGGTCTGAGATTAAATGGAAGATAGACTGATAATACCCAAGGGATAGGTGGTGGATCTCATTATCTCACAATAATTAATTAGGATTTTATTTTATTTTAGAGACAAATAGAAAATTGTAGTCACTTTTAGGTTGGCTTTTTAATAAAATAAAATGAGACGAGCCTCGCCAAATAAAACGTACAAACGGCGGGGCCCTCAATAAATGGTTATTTTAAATACTAAGACTTCAGGATGGGCCATTTAGCAAAATTCCACGGTCTTCCCCAAAATAATGATACGCTAGTCGCTTTAGGCGCGCCTTTAATAATTTACTTTCTTAAACTCGGGTGCACATTTATGTGACCCAAATCCAAATCTTGACAGAGTTGAAATGTGTCAATAACTACGGGTGCATTGATGTGACGTGGTTCGAGATGTATTTTCACGACGTCGCAATTCTCGTTAAAAATAATAATAATAAAAGCGGTAAACAGTTAAAATTTGCACATAGGTTCAACATGTATTAAAATTAGATAAATAAGTCGAATATGACAGTTGAGCGACTGTGCTAGAACCACGGAACTCGGAAATGCCTAACACCTTCTCCCGGGTTAACAGAATTCCTTACTTAGATTTCTGGTTCGCGGACTGTAACACAAAGTCAATCAATTCCTCGATTCGGGATTCAACCGGTGACTTGGGACACCATAAATCTCCCAAGTGGCGACTCTGAAATAAATAAATAAATCCCGTTTTGATTGTCCTTTAATTGGAAAAACTCCCTTTGCGTCCCTGCGGTGGCGCGGGTAAAAAGGAGGTGTGACAGCTCTGGCGATTCTGCTGGGGAACAGACCCAGAACTTCTGGTTCAGGGTTCAGAATTCGAGCTTAGATGAATTGTTATATTTGACTTTATCTATTATCTGATTTTATTACATGTTTGGGCCTAAGGTGCTAAATGTTGCTTTTACCGCTTTGATATCATCTGAACTGTATATAAACTGCTACGAAATCCTTCTCTTCTCATCTTCGAGGATGTGCTCGCTGGTCGAGACTCCCTATTCTGTTAGTGTCATACCTTGAAATAAGAAAGAGGCTCGGACAAGTTACTAAGTCGGATGGCCTTTTGGTTCCCGGTACGTAGCCCCCTCCTCGACTCGAGTTGTCCGCTCGGGTACACAGTCTAGAACAAATACCCAGGTTATGAACCTAGAATAACTCAGCTTCATGCCGGATTCCTAGTAGGAACATTTGTTTGCATCACGTGCATTTGACTTTGGAGGCTCAACACAGGGGTTGGGTCTGTCTAGGACAGGTGTACCAAAAATGAAAATGACCATCCTGATGCATCTTACTTGCTACTTGTGCATTTATTTGCTTCAGACTTGCATGCTGACCGACTTTTGAATATTTTGAGGAAAGAGAAATAGCAGTATGAGGGTTAAAGAGAGTTAATCGCCTGTTTTGAAAAAAAAACCAATGTCCAAATAATGTCGAAACTCTGTCGAATTTTTGAGAAAGTGAAAAAAATATAGTTTTATTTGCCAATGAAAAGAGTCTGGTTTTCAAAAAGAAGTTTGTTTTATCGGCTCGAACTACACCGGTTTGATTCTTACAGGGTGTGAGATACGTAGGCAACCCTCATCGGGTCCAACCTCCCTTTTTGCAAAAATAGCCAAAAATGTCAAAATTTTAATTTTCGTCATAAATAAGTCGGGTGATGCCGTTCTGGTCAAAAATAGCCGAATGTTCCCAAAAAGGGACACCGAAAGGCTGACTTTGCATAAACACCACCTTTGGTCATTTTTAAGGTTTTGACTAGTTAGCAAACACAACCTTTAAATCTTCTTCGAAGTGCTGAAAAGCCGTATTGACAAGACCGGATAATTTATGAATTTTTTTTTAAAAAAAAAAAAGAAAAAAAAAAGAAAAGAAAAAAGGGAGTACTTGTCAGTCAAAGTCTGTTAGTCTATTTTTAAGTTATATTGCCATTTTGATGACAATGTCTTTTAGAGTCCGTTAATATTGTAATGGGTCGTTTCAATAAACACATTTTTCTTTAATGGAAAATTTGAAGAAAAAAAAAAGAAAATCATAAATTTTATCAGTCATTTTGGCACTTATCTGCCAGAACTACGCACGGTCTGATTCATGCGGGGACATGATACGTAGGCAATCCACATAAGATTCGACCACCATCAAAAAGAAATATATATATATATATATATATATATATATATATAGAAAAGAGAAAAAATGAGAAAACAAAGAAAATAAAGGAAGGATTGGGAGGCGTTCAAAAGGAGCACAATTATAAGAAGTCGGAATAACGCACGTAACTGAAGCAAATGCATGATAGAAAGGGTTAACTGTCTTGTTGCATTGCATCCTCAATGTGTGTTTTCCTATATGTTGAAAACCCCAACGCTACCGGGTTGCTCCCATTTTGTTCTCTTTCAATCTCCAGAAAGGTGGTTGGTTGTGGTACTAAAGTAAAGCTTCCCTGCAACACAAAGGCAAAAGACAATGGCAGAGAACAACAGAACTGAGTGGGTTGGTACCAATGCCCGAAAACAGCTGGTTGAACAGGACTACGGGTTGGCAGAAGAGGTAAAAATGTTGAGACAGCATGTGGCAGACATGTATTGGGCATGGATGACTGGGAAAGCACCATCCCCGCCACCGCCTAGCTTCCTGAACTCTATCCTTACCCAAACACCTAACACAATAACGGACCATCCTCCATACTCTCCATATCTACCCACTTATGACAGTTTTCCCAGCCACCCGAGAAGCTCCATCACTCGTCGTCCAGCTATATTTTTCCAACGCTACTTCTCTCCACGGGACTCCCAAAAACATGCTTCACTCTCCAAGTACCCATCTCTACAAAATGCCTATTCACCCCCACGAGCACACCAGAAACCCCCTGGATCAGGTTTTAGGCCAAATCAGGCATTTAGGAACGAGAGGTTGCTGAAACGAGGAAAGGCTCTCACCCCTATCGGAGAATCTTATGCAAGTCTGTTTGAAAGACTAAAGCATGCTGGCCTGATTGAGCCGCTCCCCGGATATACTCCAGATCCACATGCAAGAAGCTTTGATCCTACTACACGATGCGCATACCATTCCAATGTCTCAGGGCATAGCATTGAGAGTTGTCATTCGTTAAAAAGGGAAATAGAATGAATGATTCACGAAGGAGTGATTGCGATCGACGACAGTAATAAAGAGCATGTGAACCCTCTTAGGATATTGACTAAAGTTGAAGATGTTAAAGCAGATAGTGGTCTTGATGCGAAGCTCAGTGGCTAAGATGTCGTGCTTGGTAATTGGGAAGACGCTCCCTTTCTTGGTCAGCCGAAGCGGAGCTTTGGTGGTTCATTTTGTTATCATTTCTGTTGTCTGGGTTATTTGCAGGGTTGTAATCCGGACATTGTCTTGTGTCAAACCCTCTTATCCTTCCATTTTGTCATAGTGGTTTGTTTAGTGTTGTCTAGGATTGTTTTAGGTTTGTTCCAAGGTTGTACCCCAGTTGTTTTGCTTGTTTCGTTATACGAACCGTTTCACCGCTTGTCTAATGCAAATTCCGGTCTTTTGTTACCTCCAAGTCATCTTCTTTGTTTAGTTCTTTTTATCCTTTTATTTTGTCTTTGTTCAACGCCGATTCTAGTGATATGACATGCGCGCACAGTTTGGGTCTAATCTTAAGAGTTAATTATAAAGCCATTGGGAGATGATGGGGACACTTAAGGGAAATAAGAACAGCTTGAGATCATTTGAAGCCTGAGCCACGTGAAACTGGGGCAAGTAAAATATAAAGAAAAACCATAAAAGCAAGTTAGCCATATTGACAAGGAGGTCGTTCATGGTAACGAAAGTGAGAGTATTGCCCAACGGTGCTTTAAAAATGACAAATGAAAAGGTGAATGTGTGGATATGGTTATCAAGTCCGGCACAATCAGAAGATGTAGCGAATGTTTAATTGTGTTGTTTGTGCTTGGCATGTTTTGAAGATTGGAATGACGAAGACATTTTATTCTTTTATCTAAACACTTTATCCTTCGTTAACCCTTTGAGCCTTATTGGTTTTATTTCATACCCCTCGTTCGGAATCAGTAGCAAAGATTAGAAAACACAAGCATGGAAGATAAAGAAAAAGAAAAAGAAAAAGGAAAAGAAAACAACAGAAACAACAAAACAACAAAAGATAAAGGAGAAAGGAGAAATGAGCAAAAGAGAAAGAAAAAAGAAAAAGAAAAGAAAATAATAAATAAGTGGAAAGGAAAACAAAAAAGGAATTGGGAACTACGTTTGACCTGATTCCTCAAAGAGGATACGTAGGCGCTTCATGGATCGGTCATAGTGTAACAAAAAATCAAAAATCCCCAAGCAGAAACTGGGGCAGAAGTTGTGTCTAAGGTAAAGAAATCCGGTTCCGAAGGTTGTAAATTTTGAACCCAAATTGATTCGTTTTGAGCTGCTAGTACCTTTTCTTTCTAGCCCTATCCAAAACCCCACGTTACGGTCCAAAGAAATACCTTTTGACCAGTCTTCGAAAAATTTCAAGTCATGCAAATGGAAGTCGAGAATAACACTCTGATCCCCGACAGAAAAGTAATAAAATGAGAGAGTCTTATTGGTGAAAACCTTCACGGGCACCTTGAGGCGGCTATAAGTTGAGAGAAAAACCAAAATGAGAGAGGCTTGATAGTGAAAACCCTTCGGGCACTACAAGTCGAATAAAGATTGAGAATCATACAGGAAAGCACCAGACGAAGATTGTGAAAGGCGATTAACGATGGAGGATAGGCCACGTGTGCATGTCATGGCCAATAGAGTTGGTGTCCATATCTGATAGGTTTTACTTTGTAGTTTTCTTGTTAGGAGTCATCTCTTTCTTTTTCCTTTTACTCTGTTCCTTTTACCTTTGTCATTTCCTCTTCTTGAGTCTCTTTGGTCAGAACAAGCGAGAAATGATTTCAAAATTTGCCATCATCTTTCCAATTATGCAAGACGAGATCTGACCAGTACATCAAAGTGGTATAAGTCAGGAAAGAACAAGCGCAATGAGCTGGTAATAGTCAACGTGCTTTGAGGTTCGCGCAAAATACCCAAGATTGGTCCATATCAATTCAGGGAAAGTGCAACAAAAAGAGGGCCAGGAGGATTGAACCGAGGGTATATTCGACGATGAGATTGACAAAAGGATGGACCAGTGTCAAGAAGGATATCCCCAGCAGAAATCGAGGGTTATAAGGCCAAGGCCAACGGAAAATCAAGAAAGAACAACGCGGAAAGCAATGGACATAATTGGGAAATTCATAGGAGACTCAAAGGTTGGGGAAATGCCAGTTCACGGACAATACCGCAAAAGAAGATATTGGGTCTGCACCGGAAAAAGGTATTCCAGTAACACAGACAATGGAGGGAGTGGTTAATCAATGAACATGCAAGATCTTCAAGTGAAATCAGCTGTCATGAAAATACATGAGGTCAGATAAGGAGATTGGGAAAACGGTTAAGAGGTTTGTGAATAAAGAATTGTCAAGAAGGATGAAAGGTATCAGCCAAGCTTCAAGATGGTCAAACAACGCATAGATGGGAAAATGGTTGATAGCATCCCCAACAGGAGTATCACAACCAACCACCACGTTTTAAACTAACCAAATTTTCTTTGATTTGAAGCAGGAACAGGGAATGTTACTGATGACGGAAAGATGCGCCACAAGAAAGATTGTCAAACTGGGGCAGAAAATTTTCGTTCATTTCAAAAAATTTCGGGAAGTCTAACACAAGTTTGGTGAAAAGCGGTATCCCCAGCAGTTTTTCGGGAGAAGGCAAAACAAGTTTTAAAGAAAGCAATGCCAGGAGGAAGATAACACGAGTTTTAAGGGAGGTAGTCTTCGAAGGAAAAAGATAACCAAAAAAAAAAGAAGAAAAGAGAAAAAAGAGGAAGACCAGTTTTGCAAAAGGAAACGGTTTGCAGAGGAATGAAACATCAGTCTTAAGGGAAGTAGTCTTTGAAGGAGTAAGATAACATATTTTTCAAAAAGTATTATCCCCAGCAGTTTACAGAGAAATGAGACACCAGTTTTGAGGGAAGTAGTTTTGAAGAAGGAAGACAGTACAAGTTTTGAGGGAAGTAGTTTTGAAGAAAGATAATTCAAGTTAGAAGGGAAATGGTTCAGGAGGTAAAGAGAAACAATGGCGTTTTATTTTTCGAAGTTATTGATTGAAGTCAGGAGCCCGCCTGAAGAAAGGAATGGTGTTTTATTTTTCAAAGTTGTTGATTGAAGTCAGGAGCCCGCCTGGAGAATGGAGGTGTTATATTTTAAGAAATAGTTGAAGTCAGGAGCCCGCCTGGAGAATGGAGGTGTTATATTTTAAGAAATAGTTGAAGTCAGGAGCCCGCCTGGAGAATAGAGGTGTTATATTTTAAAAAGTGTTGAAGTCAGGAGCCCGCCTGGAGAATGGAGGTGTTATATTTTTAAGTTATAGTCAAGGTCAGGAGCCCGCCTGAAGAAAGGAATGGCGTTTTTATTTTTTCGAAGATGTTGTTGAAGTCAGGAGCCCGCCTGAAAAAAGGAATGGCGCTTTATTTTTCGAAGTTGTTGTTGAGGTCTGGAGCCCGCCTGAAGAAAGGAATGACGTTTTTATTTTCGAAGTTGTTGTTGAGGTCAGGAGCCCGTCTGAAGAAAGGAATGGCGTTTTTATTTTTTCGAAGATGTTGTTGAAGTCAGGAGCCCGCCTGAAGAAAGGAATGACGCTTTATTTTTCGAAGTTGTTGTTAAAGTCAGGAGTCCTCCTAAAGAAAGGGATGGCGTTTTTATTTTCGAAGTTGTTGTTGAGGTCAGGAGCCCGCCTAAAGAAAGGAATGACGTTTTTATTTTTTTGAAGATGTTGTTAAAGTCAGGAGCCCGCCTGAAGAAAGGAATGGCGCTTTATTTTTCGAAGTTGTTGTTGAGGTCAGGAGCCCGCCTGAAGAAAAGAATGGCGTTTTTATTTTCGAAGTTGTTGTTGAGGTTAGGAGCTCGCCTGAAGAAAGGAATGACGTTTTTATTTTCGAAGTTGTTGTTGAGGTCAGGAGCCCGTCTGAAGAAAGGAATGGCGTTTTTATTTTTTCGAAGATGTTGTTGAAGTCAGGAGCCCGCCTGAAGAAAGGAATGGCATTTTTATTTTCGAAGTTGTTGTTGAGGTCAGGAGCCCGCCTGAAGAAAGGAATGGCGTTTTATTTTTCGAAGTTATTGATTGAAGTCAGGAGCCCGCTTGGAGAATGGAGGTGTTATATTTTTTAAATTATAGTTGAGGTCAGGAGCCCGCCTGAAGAGAGGAATGGCGATTTATTTTTAAGTTGTTGTTGAAGTCAGGAGCCGAAGGCAAGGGGGAACAATGGCAATACGAATGCAGTTCTAAGTTGTTGTTGAAGTCAGGAGCCCGCCTGGAGATCAGAATGGCGTTATATTTTTAAGTTGTTGTTGAAGTCAGGAGTCCGCCTGAAGAGAGGAATGGCGTTTTATTTTTAAGTTGTTGTTGAATTCAGTAGCCCGCCTGGAGATCGGAATGACGTTATATTTCTAAGTTGTTGGTTGAAGTCAGGAGCCCGCCTGAAGAGAGGAATGGTGTTTTATTTTCATAGTTGTGTTTGAAATCAGGAGCCCGCCTGAAGAAAGGAATGGCGTTTTATTTTTAAGTTGTTGTTGAAGTTAGGAGCCCGCCTGAAGAGAGGAATGGTGTTTTATTTTCCGGTCTTAAAGTTGGGAGCCTGCCCATATAACAGAGGAATACATTTCAGTCTTTACATTTCAAGTTTTGAAGTTGGGAGCCCGCCCATATAAAAGAGGAATACATTTCAGTCTTTACATTTCAAGTTTTGAAGTTGGGAGCCCGCCCATATAACAGAGGAATACATTTCAGTCTTTACGTTTCAAGTTTTGAGGTCAGTAGAAAGGCATTATCTTTTTAAGTAGTTGTTGAAGTCAGTAAAGCAGAGGAATACAACAAAAAATCCCCAGCATAAATTCAAGTTCAGAAATCAGAGGGAAGGCAACAGTGGTCAGAAGAAGGCAGTTCAAGCTTCAAAGGAAAAATAATGCGAAGCTCACAAGAAGGAAATAAGCAGTTCGAGTTCGGTAATCAAGATAGAATACAAGTCAAGTCAGAAGTAAAGAAACATCAGAGGAAACACAAGGCAACAAGACAGCGAGGCGACAAGGCAACAACAGTCTCATGACCAAGTTTGAGAATAAATCTTTGTAATTCATAGACCATAGCTTAGTATAACTTCTTTATTTTTTATCAAGGTGTAATAAGGAGGTCAGTAAGTAGTAGCAGTAGCAGCAACATCAGTAACAGTAAATCCACAGTTTCATGGTAGTCCCAGCTACCAAAAATTCTGAACTACACGCGACCTGATTCCCTTATAACCAGGGATATGTAGGTTGTCCAAAACCAGGACTCGGTTGCGCCTTTCCTTTTTATTTTCTTTCTCTTTTGAATAACGATATGATCAAAAATTAGTCGCATTGTTCACTTTGCCCGAAAGCTCTTCGTGTTTTCGAGCAAAGAGGGGCAACTGTGAATACCTAATTTTTGACAACATTTAATTTTTTATCACTTCTTTTATGTAAATATTTTAGGGGGTTTTAACCTACTATTATTTTAGCTTTATTACACTTTTTATTATAGGATAAAAATACCAAAAAAATTAAAAGCTGAATTATCACTATTAATATTTTTATTATTATTTTTTGTTTTTTTTATATAAAAAAAATCCGAAAATATTAATTTTTTAAAAAAATAAAAATAAAATTTCGGGAATGATTTAAAAAATAAGAAAAAGGGAAATATTGAATAAAAAAATATAAAAGTAAAAATAGGTGAAATTTTCTTTTAAAAAAAGTAAAAGAATGTAGAAATTAAAAAATAAATAAAAAGTTTTGTGGAAATTTTAAAAAATTAAAAAGCAAAAGAAGGTTGAAATTAAAAAATAAATATAAAGGTATCTGAAAATTTAAAAAAATTAAAGTAAATGAAAGTAGAATTTTTAAAAGAAAAAGGAAAATAAAGTGGTTTGTTTTTTTTAAAGAAAAGTTAAATAAAGTGAGATTCTCTTTTAAAAAAATAAAAAGTGGGATTTTAAATAAAATAAAAGTAATTAAAGTTGGAATTTTAAAAATAAAAGTAAATAAAGGTGGAATTTCTTTTTCTAAAAAAATAAAAGCAATTTGTAAGTGGGATTTCTTTTAATTAAAAAAATAAAAAAATAATAAAAAAACACAATCTGAAAAAATTCGAAAATTTTGCTATAAATGGAACAGAAAATTTAGGAAGAAGGGGGTTCAAAAAAAAAGAGAAAAAAAGAGATAGAGAGAAGAAAAAAAGAGGGGGCGGAGAGAGCGGTATACACTCGATATACACTCTGGATACACTGGATATACAGGGACAGAATTCATTCTGGAGAGAGTAAAAAAGATAGAACCAAATTTTCTGAAATATTGAGAGCGGAAGAACACCAGAGAGAGTTCAAAGCTAGAAAGAGAAAACAAAGAGAGATTTCCGAACTATTTTTCTTCTCCATTTTTACTAGTTTTCTCCGTGTTGCTGGGATTTCTGGATTGAGGTGTTGAAGCTATTGTGTTGGGCTTTCTGCTGCTGTATTTTGCTGTTTGTTGTTGCTTACCCCATTTTTCTGTTCTACAAACCAGGTACACACATGAACTCACTGATGATGTAACTCTGAGATTAAGCATGAAATAAAGTATTTGGGCAGTTGCTCGCTGGATGAGGCGTCTGTTGTTATTCCATTATAAATGATAGTTGAAATATGTTTTGAGATGATTAACACTCGATGAAATTTGAAGCTGTGGAATGTGTACTTAACGAGGACTATATGGGATCAGTAATCTCACCTTATTCGATTATAGATTTGGTAGTTAAACACTGAATTCAGTGGCATAGACTTTCAGGTTAACTGTACACTCTAAATAGTCCAGTATGCTGTAATGTGGTAGCGAATAATGTTAGTTTCCAATCGTTAATTGTTAGTGTTAGTTTAAATGAGTGTTGTTAAGCATGAATTTGTTTCTAGTGATCGTAAAGAAGAAAGACAAGTTTAAAAGAGGTCTGTGTCTCGTTGATTCAATTTCGTAGTCCAGTTGGTTCGAAGTATTAATGTGTTTGAGTGTTAATCTAGTAGTAGTGATTTGAATAATACCTTATTTTGAATTAGGCCTTTAGCTGGTTTGTATGAATTGGTTATTCTGTTGTGAACTATTTGGGCATATGTGAAGTAATTTGAAATAAGTGTAACAGATCTGGGCCTGCTGTTGGGCCTTACGTGACTGGGCTGCCGATGGCCCAGTTTTTAGAGATGTTTGGTTATAGTTTAGGAAAAACACGGGTTGCCCAGCTCAGGGAATCAATCTCCCGATCTGTCCTCCAAAGCCTGGTCAGTTGAGGCGTCTTGGGTCACACAGCTTGGGCCATTTGGGTCTGAGATTAAATGGAAGATGGACTGATAATACCCAAGGGATAGATGGTGGATCTCATTATCTCACAATAATTAATTAGGATTTTATTTTATTTTAGAGACAAATAGAAAATCGTAGTCACTTTTAGGTTGGCTTTTTAATAAAATAAAATGAGACGAGCCTCGCCAAATAAAACGTACAAACGGCGGGGCCCTCAATAAATGGTTATTTTAAATACTTAGACTTCAGGATGGGCCGTTTAGCAAAATTCCACGGCCTTCCCCAAAATAATGATACGCTAGTCGCTTTAGGCGCGCCTTTAATAATTTACTTTCTTAAACTCGGGTGCACATTTATGTGACCCAAATCCAAATCTCGACAGAGTTGAAATGTGTCAATAACCACGGGTGCATCGATGTGACGTGGTTCGAGATGTATTTTTACGACGTCACAATTCTCGTTAAAAATAATAATAATAAAAGCGGTAAACAGTTAAAATTTGCACATAGGTTCAACATGTATTAAAATCAGATAAATAAGCCGAATATGACAGTTGAGCGACCGTGCTAGAACCACGGAACTCGGATTGCCTAACACCTTCTCCCGGGTTAACAGTTCCTTACTTAGATTTCTGGTTCACGGACTGTAACACAAAATCAATCCTTTCCTCGATTCGGGATTCAACCGGTGACTTGGGACACCATAAATCTCCCAAGTGGCGACTCTGAAATAAATAAATAAATAAATCTTATTTCGATTGTCCTTTAATTGAAAAAACTCTTCTGCGCCCCTGCGTGCGTAGATGAAAAAGGAGGTGTGACAAATACATATTTGTAGCACCTCTTTATTTGTAGGTGACCAGTAAGCAATCGCTATCCTAGCAGGAGCGACCTCGCTCCAGTTCCTTTAACTATCTCAAACTTGACTGACCACTCCTGCATCTATTCCAAAGTCTCGTGTCCGTCCTTATAATGACTTCATCGGTATATTCCGCCAATGAATCCAGAACTATACGCAGCCTAATTCCTATAAAACCAGGGATATGTAGGCAGCTCAAAGACCAGAGTCCAGCCTCTATCTTTCAAAACATCCCATCCGATCAAAATTGTCCACCATTTTTTTACCCGAAAACTCTTTCAATTATTGCACAAATAGCCCCATTTGTGTTTTTAGAATGCAATTATAATTACTTTATAATTATAGCCTATGCATGCATTATTACATTATTTTACAGAAAAATAACCTTTTATATTTTTAAAATATTAGGTAATTATTTTAAAATATTTTCAGGCATAAAAATCATCTTTTACAACCTATTAGTTATTTTTAAAAATGGTTTTATCAATTAAATAGGGTATTTAACAAATGACCCCCTTATTTTCAAATTTAGCCTAAATACCTAGCCCAATTTTAACCCCAATTTCAAATTAAACCAGGCCCAAAATCTACCTAGCCCAAACCCCATATCTACCTGACCCAGTTCTTGTTAAATCCTGGTTGTTGATCATTTTTATTAATGGTCCAGATTCACCCTTATCTAAATTAAACCCTAATGACCTCCCCCCAGACCCCTCATTTCCTCTCCTCTCACTGCCGTCATCTATTCCTCTCTTCTCTCAAATACTCTAAAAAACCTAACCCTAATTCACCCTCATCGCCACTCATCTATTGTCGTTGTTTCTCACTACCAGCCGACCTCTAATGGCCTCTCCTTTGTTGGTATTGTCATCTCTAAGGTCCTCGAGGGACTAGGGTCAGTCCACTTACACCTATGGCCCTTTCTTGCCTGTTTGAGGTTGTTCCGGTTCGATTTCGAGTAAGATCTTCCTATTTCGCTTTAAACCTATGGATTTCTAAGCCTACTTCTTCATCTCTGTGTTGCTCTTCTCGAAACCCTAATTTCTTCCTTTAAACTTCTCAAATCTGTATATGGTTTGGACTTATTTCACCGATTTATGAAAGCCTTCTGATTTTTGAATAGTTTTCCATTTTTTTAAACTAGGGTTTCCCGAAAATTTCTTCTCTAAAACGTTTTGCTAATTTTGAGTATTTATTCTCCTATTCTTATGTATTTTTAACCGATTTCGTCAAGTTTGTTTTAACCCTAACTAGTTTATGCTAAAAAAACCCCAATTTTTCGACATTTTGTTTGGTTTCTAAGTTACTTGTGTACCGACTTTGTCCTATGCTTTGGTTACTTTGATTTTTCTTTAGCCTAATTCGATGTCTTGTGATTTTTTCTCCTAATATGCCTCTACTAAGGTTCTTGTTTCGACTTTTCTACTGATTCTATGTGTCTATATTCATTTTTTGCCTATTTATGGTAAACCTTTATTTTTCTCCTTAAATCAGTGTTGTTTTGAATTCTTTATTTACCAATTTGCTTCGTTAAGACCTATGTGTTGAGTCCTGACTATTCCTTTCTTGCCTTATTTGAATTGTCCGCGATACTTGCTGATTCTTTACGTGATTCTCTCCGTAATTAAACTCTCGACTATTGTATTCTGAAGTTCTTTATTTTTGGTTTGATTTGAACTCCTTTCCTTAACAAGACATCTGATTCTTACTTCTTTACTCAGTCTAATTGAGCCTCTTGCCTTAATTAGTTCCTGTCATTACCGTTGGTTGATTTTCCTTAATTAAAGGAGAAGACCATGTTGAATCTTTGTGTATCTTTGTGTGATTAATTCTGAAATCCTTTAATTGTTGATCATTGATTACTCTGCCTTATTTGATCTACTCTTGAACTACTATATAAACTCTCTTATTTTAACTTCTAAGACACGAACATCAGTTCAAAAAACCACTACTTTTACACTCTGAAAAGCTCTTTCTTCTCTCTCTGCTACTTGTGATCTTTGTTATTCTAGCTGGCTGCAAGTCAAGGCTGGAAATTATGCAACATTGTTCTTACATCTTGTGTTTTCTTTCTCTAACTGGTATGCTTCTGATTAAATTTTAGAATCCAAACCTATGTATTTATTTACTACCTTAGTTAATCAATCCGGAGTTCATTCCTGCTTCTGTTTACTACTTACCTAGCATGCCAAATTTTGCCTTATTCGAATATGTAGTTAGCAGGTTTTCACTTTACTTGTCTGTTTACTATCTTATTTAACATGTCTTGCATGTGTAACTAGCCCGTTTGACTAAATACTGTTCATCTAGCATGCCTAAACTTTGCCTTTGTGTAATTAGCATGCCTACACTTGTTAATACTTGCCTAGCATGTTCATTTAAGTCCTTGTCTGTTCTGCCTTACTCCAGCTAAGTTATCTAGTCTCTCTAGGGTAACGGTAGTTGTGTTGTTTATATGTCCTCAACATGTTTCTGTTGTGCTCCTAGCTTCATGTTTCAATGACTTGCATTCTATCTAACCTATTAGTTCTGTAGAACCCCTTGAGAGCTCTATGTATCCTGTTGTTTATGTGCTCCATTAAGATGTATTCTATGTGTTCCCAAACCCTCTTTCCTTGTGTGGAAACTGTTTGTCAAAGTATTTTCCAAAGCTGTTTGTTTAATGGCTTGTGTTCTGGGTACAAATTATTTTTCATACTTTCTCAAACTATTTTTATCACTAAATTAGTACTGGTTTTCAGAAAATCTTTTCCCTCCTAAGACCTTTCTTTATGTTGTTTACCAAAACTCTCTCAAATCCTGTCAAACACTCTCACTTACTTTTAGATTACTAAGTCATGCCCCTCTTGTATGTGTACTGCTTATAGACCCTTGAGATCTCTCTGAACTCTGGCATATCAGGGCTGGCACTTCCACACTGTACCTAAATCAGTCCTTATTTGAGAAAGGTCTGGGTGTGAGCACTGCCCGGAATCTTTGAGGTCCTTAGGGAACTATGACACACCTAGACATGAAATTGGCTATGTAAACTTTGGGCATTTGAGGATAGTGAAGTCTTGGAAATTACTTTGGGCCTATTTCAGGCTCCCTATAGCTTAATTTCTGTTCTATTTATGTAATTTATTCAATCTTTGATCTATAATAATTTATTGTAAACAAATATTCGGGTGACTAGTGAAAAGAGAGGGTAGTTGTATACTATGGGTAAAGTTGGGTAGATAACATACCTATAGGATTCATTTAGTTCAAATGTGTTTTGTTAGATAACATGCCTATAGGGTTCAAATGTGTTTTGTTAGATAATATGCCTATAGGATTTTGCTTTGGTTCAAATAAATTCTGCTTGCTTTGCTTTACATAATTAGAAATCATTCCTATAGGATCTAAAATCAGCTTTAATTACAGAAATCATGCCTATAGGATCTAAAACCAGTTTAGTTAGATCTAAAATCAGTTTAACTTTAACTCACACCTGTAAGTTCTGAATCAGATTAACTAACCTATTCGTTTCTTTAATAGTCTTCAACGCCGCATTAATTAATATTACTAGAAAGCATGCCTATAGGATTCCAATTGCCCGTTTAAAATTGTTTATTGTCTCATTGCATTCCTCATTAATGATTAGATAGGTTGCTCATAGGACATCACTATTACATGCCTAGGCAAACCTATAGGGCAATTGAAAATCCTGAAACTGTAAAACTACGCTCTATTATCTGTGACTGCTCATATTCAACAGGTCTAAAATCAATACGCAAACTGAATAGGTCTTTGGCATCCTAACTCAACATTGCATATTCTCTGCTGACATAAATATCCTGTTCTAAGGCTTCTTTTAAATACCTAAAACTGTATTTGATACGTGCACTTGCTTGCTCTGTTTGTGGAGGTGAAATTTGAGCCTTTAGTTGTTCCATCTTTGGTCCAGTCCTAATTATTTTTTTGGTTGTCGCCTAGATTTTTCTCCTTTAAAGTACCTTAGGATAGTCTAGAACTACCCTAATTAGAGGTCCTAAATACCTCAGGGCCACAAGGAAGGGACGGGTAGTGCACACATATGATATCTTTTAAGGCTGCTAGAACGCTTTAGGCTATGACCAAGGGGAGGGAATTGGGTAGTAAGGATATGATGACTACGCGTTAATGTCACGTGTAGCCCCTCATCGAGGAGTGATTACCGGACATTGCATGGGTATGATCCTGCAGGCTAACCAATCTAGGACCCCTCTTTCCCAATTCCTATGTGTTTAAATGAACTTCCTTTTTCTTCACATATATATGCAAGTTGTTCAAACCTCTCCCTTGCTCCCATTACCTAAATCATACATGTGTTTAGAATGTGAAAACATGACTTTATTTGCAAATATATGTTGAAATTGTTTACTCATTAAAATGACTAATGCACATAGTTTAAGTTCAGCCAGGACCCACCGTTGTGGACCGCGAGGGGTGCCTAACACCTTCCCCTCAAGGTTATTTCGAGTCCTTACCCTAATCTTTGGTAATGCAAATTAGTTACACGAGTTAATCATTCTAGGTGCCCTAACGCACCATAATTCGTTAGGTGGCGACTCTTCAAATTCAAATATTCAAATCCCAAAAGGAAACGAGTTGTTCCCAATGAATGTCAAAACCCGGAATCTGCGAGGAAAAAGGGGGAGTGACAGCCACTATACAAAATATATACAAAATGGATTGTCACTATACAAAAATATACAAAATAGACTGCCACTATACAAAAAATATATAAAACAGACTATCATTATACAAAAAATATATAAAATAGATATTTCGGGCTATTAGATCCTATCATGAAGCAGCTAAGGATGTAAGGTGGGTTGAGGCCATGGAGGTAGAGATTCAAGCTTTAGAAGACAATCACGCATGCAAATTTGTGACATGGCCTCCTGACAAGAAGACAATTGGTTGCAAATAGGTCTATAAGATCAAGTATACGGCTTTTGGAAATATAGAAAGGTTCAAGGCTCGATTCGTGACTAAAGGTTATAGTCAGAAGGAAGACTTGAATTACCGGAAAACATTTTCACATGTGGTAAAAATGGTCACTCTTAGATCTGTTATTGCTATTGCAACTGCAAAGGGTTGGGTCTTGCAAAAAATGAACGTGTACAATGCTTTCTTGCAAGGTGATTTAGAGGAGGAAGTATATATACATTTGTCACGGGGCTTCTCACATTCAGCAGGTAAAGTACAGGTTTGTCGACTGCACAAGTCCCTTTATGGGCTTAAGCAGGCCTCACCCAGTGGAATATCAAGTTGACTACTACTCTTCTTCGATCAGGCTTCAAACAAAGTCACTTTGATTATTCGTTGTTCACCAAACAACTTAATGAGAGAATAGTCATTATTTTGGTATACATGGATGACTTACTCATCACTGGAGATGATGTTGCAATCATATCAGACACTAAAGATATACTTCATTAGAGTTTCAAAATAAAGGATTTATGAGAGCTAAAATATTTTCTAGGCACTGAGTTTGCAATGAGTAAGGAAATAATCTTGTTACATCAAAGAAAGTATTCTCTTGAGTTTATCTCTGATGTTGGTTTGATAGGAGCCAAGCTTGTAGGGGCTCCTATTGAGGTAAATCAAAAGCTGACCATATCTGAATTTGATCACCAATTTGGTGTTGAAAATGATTCATTGCTCGCAGATCCTGGAGCCTACCAGAGATTGATTGGTAGGTTGCTTTACTTAAAAATTACTAGGTCGGATATATCTTTTACAGTACAATGTTTGAGCCAATTCATGCATGCTCTCAATACTTCACACTTGGAAGCTGCCTTAAGTTGATCTTGAAGAAGAATCCAGGTCTAGGGCTTCTTATGTCGTCTACAGGTTCTACCAAGTTGCAAGCCTACTGTGATGCTGATTGGCCCTCTTGACCAAATACCAGAAAGTCTGTAACTGCCTATCTGGTTATACTTGGTGCTCTCATCTCTTAGAAATCCAAGAAGCAAAACACTATTGCTCATAGTTCAGCTGAAGCTGAGTATAAGAGCTTAGCTTCAACAGTGGCAGAGATTATGGGGTTGGTTGATTTGTTCACTGAATTGGGTATCTCTCTCACTCTGCCTGCTCCACTCTATTGTGATAGTAAATAAGCTATGCAAATTGCTGCAGACCCATTTTTTCACGAGAAGACTAAATACAATATAGATTGTCATTTCATTCGTGAGAAGGTGCTACAAGGGTTGGTAGAGACTGGGTATTTGTCATACGTGGATCACCCTGCTGACATCTTGACCAAGGGGTTAAGTAGTTTTCAATATGATCATTTGCTATCCAACCTAAAGAATATTTTCATTAGACCTAGCTTGAAGGGAGGGAGTGTTGAGGAGTAACTGATATAGGGTAGTAGTTAGAGTTAGTTTGTTATTTAATGGAATCATAGTTGGCTAACTAGGGTACATAATAGTAACTACGGTTGAGTTAGATATTAGTTAGTATAAATAGTTGTTAGTCGGTTAGTTGTGTACAATTGAGTATCATTTTACTTAATGGAATAGTGAAGTTTCATTCCCAGCTTCTTCTTCGACTCACACGCAATCTCTCCATTCAACTGACATTGCTTGAATTCATCAAATTGACAGAAGTGTACCTATTCGACGCTGACATGGCACAAAACCTGAGTCTCACTTCTAGCGTGTGAACATATAAAAAACGAGTTGACATGGAATTTTTTCCTTATTCAAATGTTTTCTAACTCTTTTCTCATATCTCTAATTCTCTAAACAAAACAATCTCATGACCGGGGGGAATGAGACCAGTCATAAGTTATGTTGGAGGTTGACTTTCCCGTGACGTTTATTTTTTTTTTTAAATCTGGTTGTCCCTAAATTCAAAAACACTTGGATATACCATATATGTTTTTGGCAAAATACACAGTTTACCCATCAACCTTGCAGCGAAATCCCTATTACACACCTCTCTTTCACAGGAAACCTTTTACACACTCAACCTTCCAAAAGTGTGTCTAAGACACACTACTTTTGACCAAATAGCACTTGCGTGTTTACACACAAAAAAGCGCGTGAAACCCATAAAAAATCCTATATTTTTCTCCCCTCCCACAAGAACCCCTCCCCTCCCTCTGGTCTTCTTCCTCACCACCCTTTCCCTCATTTTCTTCCACCAAAAAGAATTTTTGAAAGAATATATCAAATTTAGATCTAAAATTAAGCGGATTTTGTTGGTTTATTGTCTAAATATTGTGAAAATTATTTATTTGTGATAGATTTAAAAGCCTTAACATTAGTATTGAAGGTTTGGTGAAAAAAAATCTAGAATCCACTATTGTTGGGGTATCGAAAAAAAAACTTGGAAATTCAATTGGGTCTTGTTGATTATTGGGTTTATTGAACTCAATTTGTTGCTCGATTATTTTTGGCTAGTTGTTTAGATAGTGTAGTTGAATTTTGGTATTGTTGGAAACTTTCTCACAAACAACCATGGTGGTAGCAACAATGGTGCTTAAGATAGAAAATGGAAAGATGAAACAGATGGATTTTAATTTTAATTTCTAATATATTTTTTCTTTTTTAAAGTCAATGACACGTGTCGCGACCCTATTAGGGCGTGAATTTCACGTTATCTGAAAAATTGGTCAAGCACAAAAGTGGTTTGTCTTAGACACACTTTTGAAAAGTTGAGTGTGTAAAAGGTTTCCCGTAAAAGATAGATGTGTAACAGGGATTTCGCTGCAAGTTTGATGGGTAAACTATGTATTTTTGCCTATGTTTTTCTACCATTAGTTTGATATACCATAAATATTTCACGTTACGAAGATATATGCACATCTAGAGTTGTATATTAAATGGCATTCTTAATCATTTTCTTTTTTGTTTCTTTACAATTGAGGATTTAAATTACAATACATACATTGAAATCAAATATTTTTATAAAGGCCATACATTATTGAGAAATAAGAAAGATCAGGGGGTTCAAGGACAGTGGGATGTTCATAGGCACACAAATTCTTGTAGGAATTTAATTGACTTTTAAGGTTAAAAAGGACATTCAATTTTTAATGGGTATTTTGGTCTTTCGATCTTTGACTTGGGACTTCATGCTTATAACATGGTATATATATATATATATATGATGATACGATATATTATATAAGCATGTACAACCTTTTGGATTTTCACCATATTTTGCCTATGATTACGTAGCTAAATTTTGAAAGTAAACTGAAGAGATATTCAAATCCATGTCTTTACACAACGTAAAGAATTTTTACACTATTTTAGTTAAAAGCTAATGGTAAATTAACGCCCAGTAGGTATGAATTAATAACTCGAAAAACAGATAATTAACAAGCTATAAGCGGCTAACAACACTGATAAATGTAAAATTTATTTACATCGTATATATAACTTAAATCCATATTCATGAGTTCCATTCCATACTCATATTGACTCTTGAGAATGTGACCAGTATTCATTAACAAGCTGCCTAAATAATGAACTTTCCTTATTCACAAGATTCATTGGTTCATCATATTCTACCAGCTTCCCTGTAAAAAAAAAAAATGTAATTAAACATTTCAATATTTTTGTAAATTCACATGAAACAATATATAACATTCTTTAATGAATAGTGTGTTAGATGCGACGGAAGTCATTTTTCATTTAAAAAAAAGATATTTTCCAATATTAGGTTGGTGAGTGCGAGATATTTCCCAAAAAAGATATAAAAATTTAAAAAATTGTAATAATATTAGCAAATTAGAGATTTGATGAAATTTTTGAGTAATAAAGACTGACAATAAAAAAAGGTAGCCCGGTGCACTAAACTCCGGTTATGCGCGAGGTTCGGGGAAGGGCCAGACCACAAGGGTGTATTATATACGACACGAAGTTAAGAGTTGAGACAGTTTTGACAGAAAATGCTTCTGCCCAAAAGTGAGAGAAGTTAACCAAACACTACAAAATGACTTGCTCGTGAAAATAATTTTTTCGAAAATGACTTTCGTCGTACCAAGCACACCCGAAATTTGGAATTATTTTCTTGAACCTTACCATCACTTATAGCAAGAATCATAGTGCAGTCCATAACAGTTGGGATTCTATGAGCCACTGTTATGACTGTGCAGTCCTCAAATTCTGTCCTTATTGTTTTCTGTATTATGGAATCTGTTGCATTATCAATTGATGCAGTGGCTTCGTCAAGCACTAGTATTTTCCTTCGTTTCAACAATGCTCTTCCTAGACAGAACAATTGTCTTTGTCCCATGCTCCAATTTGATCCATCTTGTGCCACTGTATATATTACTGATCGTTAGTATAATCTTCGTTTCATGGACGATTCAATACATTATCAGGTTATGTTGTTTCACTTACCTGGGGAGTCTAGCCTTCCTTCTTTCTGTTGAACAACGTCTCGAAGTTGACATTTTCCCAAAACCTTGTACCAATGACAAAGGAAATGAACGTTGAAACTGATATTATAAATAAGCAGTTACATGTTTGGATAGAAGCGTTGAATCTGATATATAGTAAAAGGGCGATAGTTATCAAAATATGTTACCTCCCATATTTCCTGATCAGTATGCTGTGATAAAGGATCAAGATTGTATCTAACAGTCCCGCTAAAAAGTGTTGGATCTTGTGGAATGATCGATATAGAAGATCGAAGGTCATGAATCCCGATTGTTGAGATATTTAGGCCATCTATTATGATCATTCCTTCCGTTGGCTCTACCAAGCGAAACAAGGCACTTATAAGAGTTGTTTTGCCACTACCTGTCCTGCCTACAATTCCAACTTTATATCCACCTTCGATTATGCAGCTAACGCCTTGTAGAACTAGTGGCGCGTTGGGTTGATATCTGACCTGAAATATACATACTGTAAGCTTTATATTACTTATGAGAAGAAAGGAAGATGAATAACTAAGGCATTAGGATACTAACCTTTAAATCAACAATCTCCACTTTACCAGTGGAAGGCCAACCGGGAGCAGGTCTATTGCCTTCTATTATTTCAGGGCGTTCGCTAGGAATATGCATGTATTGCTCTAATCTTTCTATGGAAATGATGGAATTTTCTAGCATGCATTGGTTTTGGACTGAAGAAACTAGGAATACGTTTAACGAAAGAGCATACGATAGAGCCATGCCAATATATCCTGAAAATAAATAGCCAAAATCTTAGTATATGGACTGAACTTCATTTTGTTCTAGTTTTGTTGATTGTTAAGGTAACAAAATAAAATAAACTCATTACCTGAGTCAGAAGCTTCGAAGGGACGCAAGACCATGGCTAAGGCTGAGGACGAGAGAACTATGGCGCAGAGTATTTCAAGACGTTGGATCAACCACTCGGTTGCTGAAAAGCTATGGAAAAAGGCAATGGCATTTCTATCGACAAGGTGCAAATATTCTGTGCAAAAACGATCCTCCTCCTCGAAAGCTCTGATGGTCATTGCTCCCGCTATCGCTTCAGCAAGATGGCTAGCAACAGATGACTTAGCTGTGCCATCAATTCTCATGAGTTCCTTTGCTGAAGCAAAATAGAATCTCTGTGCAGAACAATAAAACAGTGGACTACAATATTAAGTAGGCAGTCAATAGAGTTTTTCGCCGTCTGCAGCTTAATTGTAAGGACTAGTAATGAATCATGAGTAGTTAATAGACTCACCTGTAAAATCACTGTCATATAAATAGTTGGTATAATGACAATCAAGATTGGCCAAGTAAGAGCAGCCAATATTCCTAAGCTGAAGTATGTGGTCAAGGTTGAGGCCAAGGCTTGACTGAATCGAAATGACATGTCAAGATCCAAAACACTGAGGTCTGAAGACAACTGCAAAAGAAGACTATGTTAGTACCATAAAAACTTTCCAGCATTGTTGTTAGGCTTGCTTAGATCGTAGTTTCTTACCCGACTAAGTATTCTTCCAAGTGGGGTTGAGTCGTTGAATGACATTGGTGCTCGGAATATTGAGGTTATTAACTTAGTAAAAATAGATTTTGAAGACTTGAGGCCTAAATCAATCACTGCATACGACCTAAGGAACAAAGTTAGCGACATACCAAATCCTATGGATGTGTATATTAGGATGAGATTAAATTTGCTGATATTTGAACTCTGTAAATCAGCAGCTAACAATAGATTTTGTCCAAGCTGCCCAACCATATATAGGAGGTGTGATAATATAGCCAAAAGAAGGTAGAAAAATCCATTGCTTTGGCCAACATATTGTTTATAAGGCTTAAGACCAGTGTATCCTGTTTCTCTTTCTTCTTGTTTGATCAACTGCTCACCGACAGCTGCTATTAGCTTCTCTTCTGCACACAATTGATGTATATTTTCTTTGGAGCTTTTGGTTGTTTCTTTGAGAGAACACCCTCCATTACTCTCACCTTTTGTTGCGTCGCCATGTGCATTAATGAGGTTTTGAAACTCTTCACAAAAAAGAAGCAACTGATCAAAGGAAGCTGACTGTATGATCTTCCCTTCAGACATTAGCTATTAACAAAATAAAGCTCTCTTAGATCCACAACTTACGCACAAACTGTTCGAAAAAGTCAGGCAAACAAACTCATAGAAATAAATGTGAGGTTATACATAGTAAACGAGATCAAGCTTGTAATTATGAGATAATATGCAGAATAAGATTACTAACCAATATTGAATCAAATGTCGGAAGGAAGTCTACTTGATGAGTAACAAGCAAGACTGTCTTTCCAGAAAGAGCTCCCATGACATATTCCTGATCGTATTCCAAGTTAGCAGTTTCGCGAAATACTTTTCAGTTTTTAGTTCAGAGAGATAAGGGTTCTTACATTAAACAGACAGGTTGAGGTATGTGCATCAACTGCACTGAATGGATCGTCCAAGAGATATATGTCTGCATCTTGATACAGTGCACGTGCCAGCTGAACTCGCTGCTTCTGTCCGCCACTAAGGTTAACACCTCTTTCTCCAATAATCGTTTCGTCACCAAAAGGAAACATTTCAAGGTCCTTGACAAGAGAACACCTTTCAAGTGTTTCTTGATACTTGAGTTGATCAATGTTGGAACCAAAAAGAATGTTATCCCTTATTGTTCCTGTCTGAATCCATGCATTCTGAGAAACGTATGCCACTGTTCCATGAACTTGAACCTGAAAGTGGAGAAGCGAATGAAGCAGGTTTAACACTGAACTACTCTTCTCTGCTGAGATCCAAATATTACAGAACAATTTGACAGTTAAAAAAGAATGACAAGCCAATGTAAAGCTTACCAGGCCATCAACGGAAGGAACTTCTCCGAGAATTGCAGCTAAAAGTGTTGATTTACCAGAACCAACCTCTCCACATATTGCTAACTTTTGCCCTGGTTTAACATGAAGGTTTACACTTTTCACTGTAGGATTAGGCGAATTCGCATCCCATGATATCCCATTGGAGTTGATAATTATGGAATGCTCAAGTTCCTTTTCCTTGTACTTCTTCTTGATAGGTCTGTTTTGCAACTCAGAAGCCTCGAGAAATTCCTCAATTCGAGTGAAGGAAACTTTTGCTTCTATGAATACTCCAAGAATATCGGGGACTGACCTAATAGGTTCCTGAACAATGCGTAAAGTGGCAAGGAATGTGAAGACATTAGTGGTATTCAGAGGGACTTTGAGTAAGTAACAAGACCAGAAAGTAACTGCAGATACTATGATTGGCGTTGACCAAAACAAAACCAGGTAATATCCTTTCTGCATCTGCACTGCTGATAACCATTTGTATTCTTCTTCTCTTAGCTTTTCAATAGCATTCTTAAAATGTTTCTCCCACGCGTACAACTTCAACACTTTCATACTAGTAAGTGCTTCTGTTATGGCCCTCAGCATTTTATCTTGCGCAACCATAAGCCCGGTCAAGTACTTGTGCTGTGATTTGGCCACTGGAGAATTTCCTAGCACACTTACTACCACTAATAATAGAGTCGGTATGGTAGCCAGTCCCACAGCATAATACATTATGACTAATGCAATGCATATCTGAACACCCGTTGTCCATATTTGGTGAAACCAATACGGAAATTCACCAATCTTATAGGTATCAACCGTGGCATAGTTTATTATCTCGCCAGGTGAATGAGTACTCTTAGCAGTGTTTGAAAGCCGGAGTTGCTTATCATAGATAGCTGCAGTAAGCAACGATTTAATTTGAAGTCCGATTAATCTAGTCCTGAAAAACCATTGCCTCTCTGCTAATGATTCTATGCATTTGGCGATAAGGATTCCCCCAGCTAGCACATAACCTTTGTATCTGAAAGCTCCCTTTCCTTTGGCAACTTCAATGAAGGCATAAAGAAATAACGGTCCTATTGATACCGTCACTGTCTTAATCAGAGCGAAGAATCCAGATACCACTATGGCTTTCCATTGACAGAAGACTATCGTTGAAAATACAGAAGGCCGAGTATATGGATTTTTTTGCTTTCTTTTATTTATTTGATCCTTAAACGAAGAGTACAATGTCCCAGCTTGATCCTCTTGCCTCAATTCTGGAATGTCCTCATCGATAAGAGTTTTCTCCTTGCCCTTCTTCAATAAATCATTTAACCAGCTAAATGATACTGTGCTAAAAACTCCAGCTTTGGCAAATGGAGTTGTATTCTCCTTTGGTTCAACTTTACTACAGGCATCGGTTTCTTCTCCCAACAGAGGTTCACAAGTGCATAAATTCTTTTGGTCTTTGGATGCCGAAACGATCATCAGAATCACCCCCGGAAGTGGTAACAAGTCCAAGACTGATTTTGTGTACACTACCTTTTCGACAATTACTTGCCACATGGATGAAATGCAAAGAAATCCTGCTAGTAAGCTTGCAAGAAAAAGACACAACTTTCCCAGTGAAGAAGTATGTTGTTTCTTGATAGAAAATAAACTTAGCAGCAACCATGCGAGCCCTTGTGACAGCGGAACCAGCCATTGAAGGAGAGGTAGAATAGTTTGATCCGTGATGATTTTCCGTGAAACTTTCCACGTCCCAAAACACAAGTATGCTAAAGCTAAACAGCCGTTAAAAATGTAGGAACAACTCGACAAGATAGACTTCTCTTGGAACTTAGAGGATAACATACTCTTTGTTGATGCGAACTTTGTATAATAGAGGAAAACAAGAATCAACAGAAGAAAGATATCCGCAGAAATGACGAGTATGTGATTGGTGCATGAGGATGGATCAAGGAAAGTTGTAAAAGCTGAAGTACAACTCTCTCCAGCTTTCTGAGAACACTCATACTTCCCACAGAAAACCAGCCAGAGAACCATGGTTATCCCTGACAAAACTTAAAAAATAAAAACTAAGTAACAAGCACATTGTTGGGGTGGGGGGTAGGGGGTGGGGGGAGTATTATCAGATTCTTGATGTTGTATCCGCTAATGTGTAACAATCATGAAGAGTAGCAGAAGAAGAAAGATAACAGGAGAGGTTCATCCGATTTTCGTAACAACAGCAACTAGTAGTAGTACTACTACTAAGCCCTCAATCCCAAGAAAGTAGGGTCGGCTATATGAATCCTCACTAACCATGTCAGTTCGTTTGAGCTCATTTCACTCTAGGATTATACAAATTTCATGTTCATCGGATGTTTACGATTAAGAAAATTTCCCGGAGACTAGTTCATTATTAAGAAACATAATTTTTAAAAAGAATCACTTTTTAATTGCAAGATGGCAACAGCTGAAAATGCTAATCATTGTTCTTTCAAAGCTGCTGTTACCTTCAGAAGATAGAGAGCATTTTCCTGAATCAATTAAATGTACAGAGGAAGCATTTTAAATGTACAAGGCATTTAAAATCCAATAAAATGTTAAGATAAGGAGCATTTACCTTAATCAATTATAGTCCTACTTTCAGATAAAAACATAAAGAGAAAGCAGCCTACAAACAATCATCGCCAAACTTGTAGCAGCACTTTTGCTTAACAGTCACGCTAAACAGTTAAATTTCACTAACCTTCACATTTATAAAAGGGGAGCCTGGCGTAAATGGTGAAGTTGCTGCCATGTGACCAGGAAGTCACAGGTTCGAGCCGTGGAAAGAGCTTTGTTACACCCTAGACGAATCCCACATCGATAAAACATAGGAGAAATGCTGGGTAAATAAGTGGAAAGGCCTTAGACTCTAGTGACGCGTTTTAAAGTCGTGCGGGCCTAGGCCCAAAGCGGACAATGTCACTAGTGCGTCTTGAACATTGGTGGGGCAAACCTTAGCGAGGACGCCGAGTCCCTAAGAGGGTGTATGTGACACCCTAGGCGAATCCCAAATGGACAAAACACGAGAGAGATGTTGGGTATATAAGTGGACAGGCCTTAGACTCTAGTGATGCATTTTAAACCCGTGAAGGCCTAGGCCCAGAGCGGACAATATCACTAGCGGGCTAGGCTGTTACAAGCCTTTTGCAAAAATGCAAGACTGCGAACAATAGACCCTTGTGGTCCAGTCCTTTCCCGGACCCCGCGCATAGCGGGAGCTTAATGCACGGGGCTTCCCTTTAAACCAAAAGCACAATCTCTATTTCCTTTTCTCTTATTTCTTTTATTTTTCTATACTCGAAACCTGACTCAGAAACAACAGTGACATTTTAGCCTTTTCTCCACTTTTCTACAGCTGCCACTTGAAATGACAGCAATCCAAAAAAAGAATCTTCATTTTTTGCATTTCCCACCAAAAGAACAGAAGATTGATCAATGAAATTTTATAGAACTAACATGAACTGAAAAAAGAGCAAATTAAAACATTTCAGCAGAAGTAGCTGAATTAAGGAGCAAATTCAGATTTTCAAATAAAAGCAGAAGTTGGAACTTACCTTCTTTGTTTTGTTATTTTCAGCTCCAGAACACAGTCATCTGAAAAATCTTAGCTCTTCACAATTTCGACCAATTTTCCACCAGAGTATAGCATCTTGTGTGCTCACTCTATAATAGCTCCAACGTTTAAAATTATATATAACTGAATAAATAAATTTCCATGCATCTTATTATATGCAAATATGGACTTCTGACGTGAGATTTGCACATGGACACAAACAAAAAAACAAAAACAAAAAAAAAAGTAACCAACTACAACCACAGAAGCAATAAATGATATGCTGGTTTTAAGATCAATTTTGAGACAATACCATGTTCGTATAAAATCTCTCTATATATATATATATATATATTTGTACCATTGTGAAAAGTTGAGTATATTTACTGGAAACTGGTACAATATGGCAAAAAGTGTTCACTTGGGAAGTTTCGTTACTATCATTGTTACTTTTTTCCGACAAATATTAACCACTACAACTTTATATCATTTTATTACTTTCTACTCTTGGATGACATAAATTTGTCTTTTTCTATAAGGGCAAAAATAAAATTTAGAAGCCTAAAAAAAGAGAGTGAGAGAAGTGAAAATCTTTGTTTGCTTTAAGTAAATAAATTCTCCTAAAAGTAATGGTGGTTTTATGGTTTATTAAAGAATCAGATACCATAAGATAGACAGCATATTCACACAACTGTTAGCTGGGAAAATACTTACTTCGATACGCAAAAAGAATTTGCTCGCACTCATGTTTATATCAAGCAAATAAATATAATACATGTGTCGTGCTTATAAATTTTTGATCACTTTAATATGTGACTAATATGATAAATTACTCAATGGAATATAAATATCTGGTACGAGTAAGTATATTTTCACTCACAAGGTGTTGCCGAAAATTGATAGATGGATAACATATGTCTTTTATGTATATTTTTATGATTAATTAGCACTTAATTTTGTGACTAGTGGTGCTTATGAAGCTATATTAACTCATCTATTTAGCTCGTGGGAAAGGGGGGGTCCCAACACTCAATCATGATAAAGAGTCCTACTTGATTGGTTTTCCAGCATATTCCAAAATATATATTACCAAAATGCTGAGATATTGACTCATCTACGCGTCAGTTTGGTTTTTCTTGTTTTGGCCAATATATAGATTTCCAATGAAGGCAGTGCAACTTGTTTTTTTTTAATTGTTTCAAGCTGTGTCATTCATGTGTATTTAAATTCCACAATATATTCATCCAATGATTCCTAGTCCTAACCAGTAACGTACGCAAAATTTTGTGCAAGAAGTATCAATCTATTGTCACAATTCACGCAAAATTTTGTGCAAGCAGTATCTGACTATTGTCACAATTCAGCTTATTCCTAGCGCTGACTAGTAACGTACGCAAAATTTTGTGCAAGCAGCCTATTGTCACAATTCAATTTTTCCTAGCGCTGACTAGTAGCGTACGCAAAATTTTGTGCAAGCAATATCAGCCTATTGTCACAACTCAACTTATCCGACTAGTAGCGTACGCAAAATTTTGTGCAAGCGATATCAAGCTAGTGTCACAATTCAACTTATTTCTAATGGTGACTAGTAGCATACGCGAAATTTTGTGCGAGCAGTATCAGCTATTGTCACAACTCAACTTTTTCCTAGTGCTGATTGGTAGCGCATGCAAAATTTTGTGCAAGGAGTATCAGCCTATTGTCACAACTCAACTTTTTCCTAGTGCTGAGTAGTAGCGTACGCAAAATTTTGTGCAAGCAGTATCCGCCTATTATCACAATTCAACTTTTTCCTAGTACTAACTAATAGCGTACGTAAAATTTTGTGCAAGCAGTATCAACCTATTGTCACAATTCAACTTATTCCTAGTACTGACTGGTAGCATACGCAGAAGTTTGTGCATGCAGTATCAACCTATTGTCACAACTCAACTTATTCCTAGTGCTGACTAGTAGCGTACGCAAAATTTTGTAGAAGCACTATCAGCCTATTGTCACAACTCAACTTTAAGGTTTCAAGCATTCAAGCATAGTGTACATGATATTATTTACACAAAGAATAAACTTTTAAGGTTTCAAGCCGTGGACAAAGAGACAAATAAAAAAGGACTCATTAGTTCATTTGTCCTGTATGTAATACCAAAATTGTTTTATATAGCTGTAGCATACAACATTTATTATGTTCAGCTCCCAGGGAAAGGATTTGCCCTCTCTAGGTAAAATGAACATACACTGTATAATTGTTGTTGTTGTTCAGTGCAAAGGGTTCAGTTTAGAGTTTTTATACAGTAACATTGTTTAACATTTACTCAAGAATAAATAGAACAATGAGGCCAAGGTTTTGGACTCAAAATTAACAGAGAAAGATAACCTACATTGCAAAAAAGGCTACTCATTTCTTAGTGAAAAATTTATCAACATTCTATTCTGACAGCGCCGCTTTGCGATGAAATAAATTTTGGTTTTCTGTTGACTTGTTCCAAGCATTGGATGACATCTCCAACCTTGAAGTCAACCCAATTTTGAATCACAAGTCCACATTCATTCCCCTTTCCAACTGCTTCGACATCCTGCTTCTCACGCTTCAGCGATGCACAACATCCTTCGAAAACAACCTCACCACTCCTAAGAAGCCTCATTGTCGATGATTTGGTGAGACGGCCATCCATGACACGACAACCAGCTATCTTAACGTCCTCTCCCCTAGCTTTGCTCCTTCCTTTAATCTCAAATATGCTCAGTACCTGTGCCTCTCCTGCGACCTGTGTCTCAAATGTCCCGGGGGCTTTTTCAACAATAGAATTGCCAATATCCTCTAAAAGATGATAGATCACACGATGGAGTTTTATCTGCAACCAATCACAATTACTGTGAGCTTAAAATGCCATTTCCATTTTATTTTTTTAATAAAGTAAGGGGACCATTCCTTTTTTTTTGTTTTTTTGGATAACCGCATTGTCTGGGCCAGCTTACGCGCCCGACTAATTCCACGGGATACCTCTACCTCTCACCAGAAACAAGGAACCATTTCCGTTTTATTTTACTCTTATAAAACTTTTAAATTAAATTCCAGCATGTAACAGGAGCATTCAGAATATTCCCATGTTTGCAGCATTCAAATGAGACATGATGACTACATTTTGTATAAACCAGAATAATTACCTTGACGCCAGCTTGAGTTGCTGCTTGATTTATTGAACTGGGTGGATTTCGTATGTTGAATCCAACGATAAATGCCCCACAAGCTTGTGCTAGATCCACATCAGACTCAGAAATAGGCCCCACTCCTCCATGGACAATGTTCACGAACACCTATTAAAAGGAAATTTTCACAATTTTGAAACTGAAGTTTCTCTAAAGAGCATGAACCAGTGCCGGTTTACATTAAAACAGAGTTGATCAAATATATAAAAACAGTACTTGTCTCACCTGAGGACTATCCAAACTCTTCAATGCATCTGTGACGGCTTGGACAGTTCCTTGAACATCTGCTTTTACTATCATTGTCATTTCAACCCTCTTTGGCTTCTCTTCTCCTTCTTCATCTTCTGAATTAGCTTCTGCTATTAAAGCTCCTGATTTTTCCTCTTGCATCTTCCTAAGTCTATCTTTTTCAAATTTCTTTTTCCTCCCTTCACTAAGCATCCTTGCCCTTTCCTCAGAGTGGACGACGGTAATGTCGTCACCGGCCATCGGAAGCCCCTTGAGTCCTTCGATCTCCACAGGCATAGCCGGTCTAGCCCTATCGGTTGATTTTCCTAGCATATCCCTAATAGCCCTGATCTTTCCCCACTCGGTACCTACGACAACATGCTGACCACAGACAAGGGTTCCAGCTTTCACTATTGCAGTAGCCAATGGACCCCGTCCCCTATCGACCCTTGCTTCGACCACATAAGCTTGGGCCGGTCCATCTACACGTGACTTCAGATCCATTAACTCAGCTTGGAGAAGCAACGCCTCCTCCAGCTTATCCAACCCGATTTTAGTTACAGCAGAGACTTCAACAACCTGAATATCTCCACCCATCTCCTCGAGAGCCAACCCTTCTGTTGCGAGCTGGATCTTCACTCTTTCAGGATTTGCTGCCGGTTTGTCACATTTATTGACGGCAACAACAATGGGAACATCAGCTGCTTTTGCATGGGACATTGCTTCCAGCGTTTGTGGCATAACGCCGTCATCAGCAGCCACTACCAAGACAACAATGTCAGTGACTGCTGCACCTCTTTGTCGCATAGCACTAAATGCTGCGTGACCAGGAGTGTCAAGGAACGTGATTGATGCCCCAGAAGGCATTCCAACAACAAACGCACCCAAATGCTGAGTTATGCCTCCAGCTTCCTTAGCAGCCACAGATGTCAGACGTAGAGCGTCTAAAAGGGATGTTTTACCGTGGTCAACATGACCCATCACTGTAACCACTGGTGGACGTGGCAGGACTTCAGCACCTTCGTTTGAATGCAGCCTCCTAACATTTACCCCAACTTCCTGCAAAGGAAACAAGTAAACATTTATGCTTAGAAGCTCAGACACTTTAATCAAATTGGAAAGCAAGAGTTAGATTCAACCAAAAAAAAAAGGTTTTACCATCGCAACGAGCTCGGCAATGTCGATGCCGAGAGGATCATATTCCGAGTCAACTTTCTCCCCTACATTTATAAGGATATCCTGCAAGACAGATATCGACTCTCCACAACGCTTGGCCAGCTCAATAATTGTCATGCCTTCAAATATCTCTACAGTTCTATCTGATAAGGAGGAGTTAGCAACTCTTTTTAGTTTGGGAGGCACATAAGGAGCTTCAACAGGTGGTGAGGAATCCTTTGTCCTTTTCTTGAACTTCCCTTTCTTCTGTATCTTTAAACCCAAAGCTTCGGGTTCTTTTTTCCAAGCCAGTGCTTCTAGACTGGCATGAAAATACCTAGAGAAAAAGAACAAACTATATTACCTCTATTACATCAACCAAAAGGTAACACTATTAGTTTTTTCAGGCTGCCCATAATTTTAACTTATCTTTATCATGCTGCCTATGATCTTAAATTTTGCCTTTCAACAATTTGATTCACTCTCAAAGAAAAAACCACGGCACAAAATTGTCCTTCTTGTCTATGGAGTGCTATAAAAGAAGTGCAATTAACTTCATGGAAAAGATAACAGCTCACACTGATTACCAACTTGACTGTTTCAGAAATATTCCCAATCGGTTCTGCCAAATTTTTTACTTAACCATGGCAAATCACTAATCGAAAAAAAAAACACGACATATCTACACAATGCCATGCAAAACCTCAGTTAATTTGGGTACAAGTCACAACGAACATTTATCAAACTTTAACCAAATACACTTGTTTAGTTAAGGTATAACATCAATAATCTTGTACCAATCGACAATTGCCAGGTGTAACTTGAACCTAATGAGATGCTGCATAGGTATCGCTGTTGATTGACCGACAAAGAATTCGACTTTTTATTCTAAAAGGAAAGAAGGAACTAAACAGGGCCTTAAGGATAGCGCCGGTCAACAGAGGCGGATCCATGATTTAATGTTTATGGGTTCCTGCAATGACCTCGAGTAAATTTTCAATAATAACTGGGTTCACATTTAAACATTTGTAGATATTTAGTGAATTTTTCGAACGCATTTATACTATTTGGACAAAAGCTATTGGGTTCACGTGAACCCGTAGGTCGCAAGGTGGATCCGCCACTGCCTGTCAGAACAATATTCTATATTTGAGGATCATAGTCAACCAAGTCTATGTATTACCCTTGTAGGTATCTGACTCGAGCAACGCCATGAATCGTCGCATTAAAAACAGTTCTTTTTCTCCCATTAAATTTATTTCTTAAACAAGTAATATTTTTAACTCTGCTTTCATATCTTAGGCTTGTGAATAACAATATATATTCAAATTTTGCAGATTAGCAGCAAAACCCACAGTAAGGCAGGGATGGAAAACCTTACACTAGTCTGCACATAGTCATGATCATAGGCTGCTTAACGTAGATTACTAATGAAATCTGTTGGCTTAAACTTTTGAAGAAATCAAAGTTTGTGCATGCTTCTATTATATAATATTGTTCGCCACTCTACATGGGAATTGGGAAGGTATCTATTCTGCTGTTAGCTAATCCCTTAATGAATTTTCTATGGATGTTTTATACATGCCCCACTTCAACTCATTCAAACATTCCTCTCTCCTTTCTTCATCCCCTCCTACAGAAGAGATTATGGTGTCTTTCACTCCAACTATCTTTCATATAGCATAATCCTGCCCTCCTCAACCACAAAGTAAAGAAAAGAGTTCAAGAGACCAGCAATTGTAGTGAAATGGTTGAAAAATCAATCTCTTATAAGGGAATTTCTTCAACAAGAAAAATTGGAGACCTTTGATGTCTGGAAAGCACTTTTTAGATACCAACAGGCAACATGTTAATTATGAGAATCAAAAATGTTATTTCTGATCCAGTTTTGAACTGCTTAGGGATTCGAGTTCTTTAGTCTGTGGAGAGTGTTGTATCCTCATTTTGGCAGAAACTGCGATGGTAAAGCTCTTTGGACGAGTGCACTTCTAGCTACTTTCTCTATTATTGGGTTGGGTCCACCCACAAAGGATGTTAGATGACTCATAAGCCCATTAATTAGTCCTCCTCCTAAACCCTACTTAAAACCAATAAATACACCATTACGGATGTAGAGAAAACGGGTTTCCTAACGTTTCTTATGGGAAACAAACGACGACCAGTAATCCAAGTCGGGTTGCTGCAGACGATCCGCTTCTGCAAAGGAGACATATTTTACTCAATTTATAACAAATACAACATAAAGATAGGATCTTCCAGATTGTTTATTGGAAAGAGATTTTTTTTGCATTGTAAACCAGTTGAGTGTAACCTAGCTTATCATTAGTCATTACCCAATTTACGACAAGATTCAAGATTTTTATTTTGTGAATTTAATTGCCTATCATCATATTTCTTAGAGGACAACAAATTCTCAGAATGATGTCGCTTGCTTTTACAAATTTAACTAACCAGAAAAATCCCTTGGAAAGTTAAAGTAAAGTTGTGACTTTACCTTATTGAAGATCTGCACATTAGGAGGCTGCCGTAGTTTGACTTCCATTGAGCTGCATTCGGGAAGCATCCTGCAGTATAAGGGAAAAAGATATAATACATGTCTACGATCATCGAAAGCTATGTTCTCAGTCTTTAATTACAGCTCTGCGAAAAGGTGGCCGACAAAGTTTCTTTAGAAACTCGGATGCATTTCACCCAGATGTAGCACGAATAAGTGGTCATAGTAAAACTAAAACAACTACTGATTTTCAAGAAGCACGGGAAAAGGAAAAAAAAAACAGAACTTTTACAAGTCAAACAACCTATCTGAGTTAGAAAATCACCAAATTAACTATAAAAAGGAACGACCAGGTATTTACATTTACATATTATATGCATGTTAGTATGTTACACGTTTTTTCATTCAATGATTATGAGTTAAGCATAAAGTTAATATAAACAAATGAAATAAATGCAGGCTTTGTACTTGAAGAAATACAAATGCACAGACCTTGTAGTTGTCCAAACAAAAGTGGAATTTTTCTCTGCGCCTTTTCAAGGTCGGTTTTGGAAACTGATGCTGGAGCATGCCTGGATCTTACTGCCAGTTCCTTTGTAAGACTAATTAAGGTACCCTGCAGAAACATTCCATATAAAAAGACTACCTCAAAATTATACTAACTTCGCAATATAAAGAGGGAGTCTCAATAATGGAATAGTAGAAGACATAATATGTGGGCAGGGGTGGATAGATTCATGTATTGGCAGCCACGAGAGGTTTTGAAGGATTCAAATCAGATAATAAGGAGTGGTAGGGTTTCAATAAAAGTAATTAACCAAGTCTATTTGGCCAATGAAGCGCATATCTTTTAGGGAATTCATTTGGTCAATGCAGTTCACATCTTTCTTCGAGAAACTATACTCTCTAATTTTATATAAGACTGGTATCCAAAAACTATAGATAAAAGTTCTCATACGAGCAAAAACAAAAGTTTGCACCAGACAGTTCTCAAAGGCAAGCTAATAAAACTTACGAGGATTAAGCTGTTAAGCACCTAAACATACAACCTTCCCATTTATGCTAATGGAAATGTTCCAGAAGTCGATGTCCATGAAGTTCAAGCATGAAAGCTAATAGACTATTCGAAAGTTCAGTGATCAGATATGAAGTGATATTCAATTGAGCCCAAAAGAAGAGGCCTAAAACGCACCTTTTTCCCTGCCACCCTCCACGCCATTCATATGTGGTAAAACCTCCAAACCTGTAGATAATAAAACAAAAAATAAAGGTAAAATTGGATGTCATGCTAGTCTAAATCACCACTGCTCAATGACTTGAAAGAAAAGGCTAAAGCATGAACAGAATTCACCTCAAAAGAAAGACACTATTCGACTATATAAATCATCTAAAACTACTCTGTTCTATTTGGGCCCAATTCATTCCAATACTACATTGCCTATTCATAATTTGTCTCTTAAGATAGCTAAAGGGGTTCACTAAAACAATAGAATACGTTAATGCACATCAATAAGACCAAAACCCTGAGCTAAAACGGAAAATAAATGTATACCGTGAAATGTCAGGCAAACCCCACAAAATCCCCTCCCAAAGTGACTCTTATCAAAATTCCCTTCACTAAAAAGTTCAGTTACATGTATAAAATTAGAAAGTCCGCATTTTTATGAAAACTTTGCATTGAAAAGACTGATTTTAGTTGCTTCTCAGTTTCCAATATATCAACATGGAAAGGCGGTATACGAAAAATAGAGCCTTTTACCAGAATAACATAGGCACGTATATGCTAAAGCAAGAGTGGAATCTATCTCAAAAGAAAATAAATGCATACATCTCAAATTTCTGTCCAACCCCTAACACCCCTCTTCCCAATGGACTGGCCCTTAGCATAAGTTAGGTTCAATGCTATAAAAGCAAGTATAGATGCATCAATCAACTAAGTGTCAATCCCAAACAACTGGGGATTGGTTATATGAATACTCTATATCCATTCCACTCTATCGAGTTCACTTACATATAAAAGACGTACGTTTACATATATAAACTGGAAAATCACATTTTTATTAAAACTTTGCATTAAAACGGCAAATTTCAGATGCTTTTAAACCCACAGCTGCCAATAAATCAAACAGACAAAGGTACAACAACAACAAAAAAAAAACAGTAGATTCCCACAAGTGGTGAGAGCGTAGAATGTACGCAGCCTTACCAAAACAGAGAATGGTAAACAAAAAAAGAAAAGAAAAAAGAGGAAATTTTATGGATATTATATAGATGATATGGATAAGCAATAGAATACAGTAACGCAAATCAACAGTATGATCAAATCCCTGAGCTAAAAATAGAAGATAATTGCATATCCTCAAATTTCTCTCTAAATCCATAACACCCCTCTTTCCCAAGGAAGTAATCAACTACACTATCAATCTCAAACTAGTGGGGTTTGGCTATATGAATACTCTACATCCATTCCGTTCTATTCAAGTCCATGTACCTAACAAAGCAAGTACATTTACATATACAAACAGAAAAAGCTCATATTTTTATGAAAATTTGGAAATATATTTCAGATACTTTTGAACCCTTTGCATCTTCCAACATATCAAAAGACAAAGATGGTAAATAAAAAAGAACCTTCATGGATATTATATTGTAGGTGATATAGATAAGCAATAGAATACAGTACTCAACAGTATGATCAAATTCAAAACCCTGAGCTAAAAATAGCATATAATTGCATACCCTCAAATTTCTCTCTAAATTCATAACACCCCTCTTCCCAGGCAATGGCCCCTTAGCAATCAATTAACTACGTCTCAATCCGAAACTAGTGGAGATTCCCTATATAGATACTCTATATATATTCCACTATATTCGAGTCCATGTACATATAAAAGCTAGCTACATATACAAACTGAAGAAATTCACATTCTTAGGGAGATTTTGCATTGCATAATTTTATCAATCAACTTCGTCTCAATCCGAAACAAGTGGGGTTTGGCTATATGAATAGCCTATATATATTCCTGTCTATTCGAGTCCTCTTACACATAAAAGCAAGTATAGATACATGTACAAACTGAAAAAGTTCACATTTTTATGAAAAAATTGGATTGAAAAGATAAAATTCAGATATTTTTAAGCCCTTTACAGCTTCCAACATATCAAAAAAGACAGATGTTACATGTCAAGAAAAGCCTTTATACAGGTCAAACTATAATCTTGATAAATAATGAAGTAGAAAGGGAAAAAAGAGCTTGAGTTGAATGACCTGGTAAGAAATAGCAGCTTGGATCTGATAATGAGGTGAAAAATTTATGGTCTGAAAATATCAAATTCTTGAAAGCACCCACCAAGAGTTTGATGGGTTTTTTCCTCTGTGTTTGTGTTTGTGTTTGTGTGTGTGTTTCTGTGTTGAGGGTGCGAGACCAGAGAGGGAGAAGAGAAGAGGCTTACTGGTAGAAAAAGGATTTTCAGTTCATATTTTTTATTTTCATATTTTTTTCTTTTTTGTTAGGGCAAGATTTAATTGTCACGCCGTTTTGAAGGAAAGAAACAAAAAGGTTTTATTAATTGTGCTTTTAAGAAATTTTATAAGTTTTCTTAGACAATTTTTTTTTATAAACGCCTCAAAGGCACTTGTCTTCTAAAAAAGTTTTCAGAAATCGTTCTTTGTTTTTCCAATTTTAACCAATTTAATTGAGGACTACATATAGATTTAATTATGCATTTATTTAAAAATAAAAAAGCAAGAGACATTTCTAGACACATCATTACTGCTAGACTGTACTTTGCTTGAGCCGGGATGTACCCAAAGTAGCGCTCTTTACCTTCTCGCTTACCAGATTCTACTTGTGGGTTACGCTGGATTGTTATTATTGTTGTTCTTCGTTTTGCCCCTTTTTTATAATAAATTTTTTTGCTTTATCTTCACAGTTCTTTGAGTCAAAGGTCTATCGGAAACAGTCTCTCAATTTTTATAACGTAGAAGTAAGATCGGCATACACACTACTTTTCTTAAATATTTATGGAAATACACTAGATTTTTTATTGTTGTTGTAATAAAAAAATTCAAGAAAGAAATTTTGTGTGTTCGTAAAGTTACTTTTTGAAAAGCACATCAAGGCACTTTCTTTAGAAAATATTTTTAGAAAACGTTTCTACAAAATGAAAATTATAAATGTTTGACCAATAAGTTTTAAGCCCTTTTTGTTAAACCAATTAAGGAAAAAGATTTGGGGCAAATCCTAGCCATAGATAATTTATCCTAAATTTGAGATAGAAGATAAGAATAAGCAAGCACAGCTGAACGTAAAATTTGATTACAGATACGATTGAATTCCATAATGTAAGAAAAGAATGACTGCTCCAATAATATTAAACAATAACGAAGAATACATAAATGAAAAGAATCACCATTCTTGAACAAGGCAGACCCCCGTATATTTAAAAATGAGAAAGTGCCCGTTTGACATTTTGATATTTGGCATTAACTATGTTAAATATCTGAGTTATTTGAATTATATGCAAATAACCTTAACATTTAAACCTTCTAAATAATCATAGATAATCGTCAAATATTAATTAAGAAACACTACATGAAAAAAGACTAACATTTTCTCAATTCTCGTAGTGATAATTTTATTTTTTGCATTATTCTCATAGATGTCATTGGAACCTAAATATAGCCACAAAGTGAAATAATAACTCATATTTATGGAAAAGCACAAAGGCTAACACGATATAAATAATTCTTTGATTACGACGTGACTCTTATACTACGACTTGAACTCTTATTTGGTATGATATTATCTTTCAAAAATATTTCTACTTTGAAATTTCAATTTCTAAAATTTTATATATATTATAATAATGATTATCTTTATAATGATGCAAGTGAAGATATTATTCTTATTTAAAATTCACTTTAATCGAATATCTAAAAATTTAAATAATTCTTTGGACGGGTTTATTTCAGTATGACTCCATTTTAAGTTTATGGATGATAATAGGCTATATAGACGATATTTACACCCTAAATGTACCATGCTTTATTGTTGTTTTAAAGGCTAAATGATAACAAAATGCTTTAATTGGTGTTCTTTTGCTTCGCATGGATTAATCCAAGTTAGAAAGAGACTATGGAGTATTTTGGAGTCAATAATGTGGAAAAAAGGCTAATCAAGAAGCACCCGAGCGGAAAGAAGCAAAAGGAGGACTGGGCCAAAGGCCACCGCGACCGTGGTAGGCCAAGAAAGCAAGGCAGAATGTTCGAGTTTCACCGCGGTTGAGCCGCATTCTGTCGCGATCGCGGTAGATTGTGTAACTGCCCAGAACTTTTGGGACTAAAGTGTAAATCGGGGGAAACTTATTCCAAACCCTTATAAACTCAACAAACTCGCCCAAGAGAAGGTCAAGCTTGTTTTTAGACTAATTTGGAGGCAAGAACAAGTGTGAGAAGAGCAACCAACCATTAGAGTTTTTCTATCTTCTCTTTGTTATTTCAATTGCACATTATGAATACTTTTGTAGTTTTATCTTGCTTTGTTATGAGTAGCTAAACATTTAATCTAGGGTTGATGGAACCAATTGTGAGATAAAGTTTTGACTCAATTTTGTTAAAATCGAGCTGGGTTTATTATATGATTGTTCAACTATATTTTTTATGGTGATTAATTGAATGGCCCCTTGATTAATCGTGTCTAATTGCCTTGTGTTGCTTGAGAAAGAATACTAGGTTAGACTGTTGTTGAACAACACCACTTTTGGGTAATTGAAGAGATTCATTACTTGAACTTAAAAGTAGGGTTAGAGATAACGAAACTTTGGTAGGATATTTCAGAGCTACATAAATTATCAGCTAGAGTAGTTCGAGAGAATGCTCTAGTAAATTATCGTAGTTGATCGAGAGATAATTGCGATAACCCATAGCTCATAATCCTCATAGAGTATTACGGCGAGATTATAGCAAAAGAGTTAAGACTTAAACTAGCAATTGGAGAAATCAATACCCTAGACCTTTTACCATTGAATTATCTTTGATTTAGCATATTGCTAGTTTTAATATTATTTTGAATTAGTTAAAAAAATCCAATATTTATTGATAAAAATCTTGCATCTGAAAATTGTTTGAGCTGGTAATAGCATCACCAAGAGTTGTAATAGATAGGTTAGTTCCCTGAGGATTCGACTCCGGATTTGAAAACTGGATTATATTTGCAACGACCGCTTTGTCTTTTATAAGGCATACTTGGGCGTGATCAAATTTTGGCGTCGTTGCCGGGTACTTAATGGTGTTATTTATTACAACTTAGGAGTAGTGCTAGAATTATTAGTTTAGATCAAGTTTCTACGGTGTTAAATATTTTTTTTCATTTAAATTCTCACGTTTGAACTCTTGTGAGATTCAGGTGTATGCCTAGACATTCTTCGAGGACTGGTGAACTGCTTGAAGGACTCTCAGACCCCGGAAAAACATTCAGGACATTGAACCTTGCCAACAAGAAGAACAAACAATCACAACAAACACACCAACTTGAAATTGAAATAGGTGATGCAGATAACGTCAACGGAAATATCAGGGATGATCAAGCTGACCCAAACGTCAGAGTGGTGGCGCCTCTTGTGCCAAAAGCTGCACTTTATGATTGGGCACAACCCACAGCTGACAATCTGGACACTGCCATTGATGTGCCCCCAATACAAGTAGAGACATTCCAGATCACCAACAACATGATACATCTTCTGCAGAATAAGAGATTGTTCTCCGGGTTACACATTGAAGACCCTCAACAACACTTGAAAAAATTTCTGTCGATTTGTGTGACCCAAAGGCAGCCCAATGTGACCCCAAATGCCATCAAACTGTTATTGTTCCCATTCTTTGTGACTGGGGAAGCTCAGACTTGGCTGAATTCGCTTCCCATAAATTCCATTGTCACTTGGGAGGAATTAGTCAAGCAGTTCTTAATCAAGTTTTACCCGCCCAACAAGACTGCAAGATAGATTGATGAGATATTGCAGTACAAACAGCAGCCTACTGAGACCTTACAGGAAACTTGGGAAAGATTCAAAGGGATGCTATTGAAGTGTCCCCACCATGGTATTCCAGACTAGATGATCAGCCAGAGATTCTACATGGGGTTAGTAGACAATTTAAAGGCCAATGTAGATGCTTCAGCTGGGGGTGCATTCTTGGGCAAGACATTCACAGAATGTAAAATCCTTCTTGACAAGATGTCCTAAAATTCGGGGTGGATGACGAGAGGTACAACCCTGACACCAATAGTGCATTCAGTTCCTCTTGACCCAAATAATTAGCATGCAAATAACATAGCCACACTCATGACTCATATGAGTATATTGACAAAGAAGATTGATGAGATGGGTACAAAGCAAGTGCATATCGTTGACACAACAAATGGAGGACTGTGTACACCTTGCATTAATCAGTCTTTGTTCAGGGAGTGGAGAAGGTGACAACCAAGGGTTAAGAGAGGATATGAATTATGTCAACAATTTTGGGGGTCAGAGACAAGGAGGACAACAATGGAGACCAGCACCCAATCAGCAGTACAGACCAAACATGCCACAACCTGGAGGTATGCAACCCCAAAACCAAATGGTGTCATATCAGAGACAACAAGGCTATCCATAACAGAACCAACAACAGTTGGCATATCAGCCACCTCCTCAGCAACAGGATGTCAACATGGTAGAAATCAGGGGTATACTTCAACAACTCATTGGAACAAATGGTAAGATGCAGGAAAAGTTGGCAGTGCATGACTCAGCAATAAATAATATTGAAACTTAATTGGGGCAGCTGTCTATGGCCTTAAATAACTGCCCCCAGGGAACATTGCCAGCTGACACAAACATTAACCCCAAGGAGAAAAACCCCAATCAACTGATGGCAGTAAGTCTTCGAAATGGGAGAAATTTAGACAGGGACCAAGAAGTTGCACAATCCAGCAGAGAGACTACGCCAGCCACTCCAGTTCCATTGGAGGTAGATGAATCAGCAGAACTTACTGAAGTGGTGGTTGAACAGGTTCAGGATGATAAGGGTAAGGCTAAAGAGAGTGAACAAGCTGCAGAACAGGTGATACCTCTTGTGCCACAAAAACCCAACAAAGAGAAACCAGCAAGCAGTGCACAAGGGGGTGATACCTGCACCATTCCCTCAAAGACTAGCAAAACAAAAGAAAGAAGATCAATACAGGAAATTCATGGAGATGCTTCGTCAAATTTAATTAAATATTCCTCTAATGGATGCTTTGAGGGAGATGCCAGGCTATGCAAAGATGATGAAGGACCTAATGTCACGAAAATTTGACTTTCAAGACCTGTACACAGTAACTCTGACACAGACATACAGTGCAGTAGTGACAAGACCCATGGCTCAAAAGATGTCTGACCCAGGTAGCTTCACTATTCCGTGTACTATTGGGAGTTATGCCTTTGCAAAAGTATTGTGTGACTTAGGAGCCAGCATAAACTTGATGCCTTTGGAAATATATACCAAACTTGGCATTGGCAGAGCTAGACCGACTTCGATGCTTTTGCAACTGGCTGATCGCACAATTAAAAGGACGACATAGATTCTTGATGATGTGCTGGTACAAGTGGAAAAGTTTGTATTCCCGACAAACTTTGTTATTCTGGATTGCCAGGTAGATGAGGAGATACCCATCATTCTAGGGAGGCCATTCTTAGCCACTAGGAGAGCATTGATTGATTGTGAAACTGGGGAATTGAAAATGAGGTTGAACGATGAAGAAGTTATATTCAACGTTCAACAATCTATGATGAGACCCAATGAATATGCTAATTGCTTCCTAGTGGAGGCAGTGGATGTGATCCCGCATGAAGATGATGAGATCTTGAATATTAAAGATCCATTGGGAGCTTGCTTGACAAATTTAGAGGAGATGAATGGTGAAGGGTTGGCAGAGTGGGTCATGGCACTCGAAGGCCAAGAATTCTGGAAGAGGGAACCTCAGTTCGAGTCCCTTGAGTTAGAAAAGAGAGCTACACCACCGACAAAAACATCAGTAGAGGAACCACCCCGACTGGATCTGAAACCGCTCCCAGCTCACCTCAGGTACGCTTTCTTACGGCCTAATTCTAATTTACATGTTATTATATCATTTGGTTTGCTAGTTGTGCAGGTAGAGCAACTCTTATAGGTGTTACAGGAATGTAAGACTGCCATTGGTTGGACCATGGTAGACATAAAAGGGTATCAGCCCAGCTTTTTATATGCACAAGATTCTCTTGGAAGAAGGGAACAAACCTTCCAGAGAATATCAACAAAGGTTGAACTCGAATATGAAAGAGGTGGTGAAGAAGGAAGTGATCAAATGGTTAGATGCGGTATCATCTTCCCCATGTCCGACAACAATTGGGTCAGCCTTGTTCAGTGTGTGCCGAAAAAAGGAGGAATGACGATCATACAAAATGAGAATAACGAGTTGATCTCGACTCGTACATTCACGGGATGGTGGATTTAAATGGATTATAGGAAATTGAACACAACCACTCAGAAGGACCATTTTCCCTTGCCATTCATTGACCAAATGTTGGACAGGCTGGCTGGATCTCACTTCTGTTTCTTGGATGGATATTTGGGGTACAATCAAATCTCAATAGCCCCTAAAGACAGAGAGAAAACATCTTTCACATGTCTGTATGGCATCTTTGCCTTTCGTAGAATGCCTTTTGGGCTTTGTAATGCACCGGCTACATTTAAACGGTGCATGTTAGCCATTTTTACGGACATGGTTGAAGACATTATGGAGGTATTTAGGATTATTTCTCTGTGGTGGAGGATTCATTCAAGGAATGTCTTCACAATTTAAGAAGAGTGCTCAGAAGATCTGTGGAGACAAATTTAGTGCTGAATTAGGAAAAGTGTCATTTTATGTACAAGAATGGATAGTCTTAGGGCATCGAATGTCCAGTAAAGGAATCGAGGTTGACCATGCTAAGGTTGACGTGATTGAGAAGTTTCCACCGCCTACTTCAGTCAAGGCAGTGAGAAGTTTCCTTGGGCATGTCGGGTTCTACAGGCGATTCATAAAAGATTTCTCTAAGATTGCTAACCCTTTATGTAAACTCCTTGAAAAGGATCAGCCCTTTGTGTTTTCTAATAATTGCAGGTTGGCATTTAAGGAGCTTAAGAAGAGATTGGTGACTGCACCTATCATTGTTACACCCAACTAGGAGCAACCGTTCGAGCTCATGTGCGACGCAAATGACTATGCTATAGGAGCAGTCTTAGGGCAGCGAAAGGATAAACTGATGCACCCAATTTACTATGCAAGCAGAATGCTAAGTGGTGCACAACTCAACTACACTGTAACGTAAAAAGAGATGTTGGCTATCATTTTTGCATTCGACAAATTTAGGTCATACTTGATTGGTTCAAAAGTTATTGTTTATACTGACCATGCAACAATTAGGTACTTGATAGAAAAGAAGGAGTCAAAGCCACGCTTGATTCGCTGGGTTCTTTTGCTACAAGAATTTGATCTGGAGATCGGGGACAGAAAAGGGACAGAGAACCAAGTAGCTGACCACCTCTCAAGTGGAAGGAGCTGAAAGGAAGGTAGAGGTTGAGGATATAACAGAGACATTCCCGGATGAACAATTACTAGCAGTGACAATGGAGGAGACATCGTGGTATACTGATATTGCTAATTATTTAGCAAGCGGTATTGTACCTTATGAACTCTCCGCAATTCAAAAGAAAAAGTTCTTTCGAGATTGTCGGTCTTATTATTGGGATGAACCTCTATTGTTTAAAATATATGTTAACAATATGATCCATAGGTGTATCCCCGAGAAAGATCAACATTCTGTTTTGCAGGCTTGCCATGCTTCACCATATGGTGGATACTTTGGAGGAATTCAGACAACAACTAAGTGTTGGAATCGGGGTTGTATTGGCCAACTCTATTCAAGGATGCCCACGCTTGGGTCAAAAGTTGCTATGAATGCCAAATGACAGACAACATATCTCGCCGACACGAGATGCCAATGACCACAATTCAAGAGGTGGAGGTTTTTGACATGTGGGGGATCGACTTTATGGGGCCTTTTGTCAGCTCGTATGGTAACAAATATATATTGGTAGTAGTTGACTATGTCTCCAAGTGGGTCAAAGTTGTGGCTCTCCTAGCCAATGATGCAAAAGGGGTAACATGCTTTTTAAAGAAGAACATCTTGACACATTTTGGCACCCCGAGAGTTATAATCAGTGATGGTGGAACCTATTTTTGCAATAGAGCGTTCGCACAGTTGTTGAAAAAGTATGGAGTTCGTTATAAAGTGACTACCCCTTATCACCCACAGTCGAGCGGGCAAGTTGAAGTGTCCAATAAGGAAATTAAAAGTATCCTTACAAAACAATGAATATAACAAGAACCGATTAGGAGAAGAAGCTAGATGATGCATTGTGGGCGTACCGCACAGCATTAAAAACTCCAATTGGTATGTCACCGTACAAGTTGGTGTTTGGAAAGGCATGCCACCTTCCGGTAAAGCTTGAACATAAAGCACTTTGGGCATTGCGGCAATTGAATTTGGATATGGAGACAACAGGCACCAGCAAAGTCACTAGGTTACATGAGCTCGAGAAATTCAGGTTCCAGGCATTTAGAGTGCTAGATTATACAAATAAAGGATGAAACTAATGCATGATAAGCACATCTTGGATCGGAACATCAAATCCGGAGATCTAGTGTTGTTATACAACTCGAGATTGAGATTGTTCCTGGGTAAGTTAAAGTCCCGATGGTCAGGACCCTTCAGAGTGGTGCAAATGTTCTTAAGTGGAGCTGTTGAGATTGAATCAGAAGATGGGACGAATAAGTTCACAGTGAATGGGCAAAGGTTGAAACATTACCATGGAATGGCAGAAGATAAAGGGGATAGAGAGATAATAATGTTGGAAGAGCCCCAGTACACGAATGAGGAGGGATGATCTGAGCCTGCGTCGTGCCGCGATTTTAAATCAGGCGCTGCATGGGAGGCAACCCACGAATGTTGTTGTTTTTGCTTTCTTCTGTTACTTCTGTGTGAAAACAAAAAAAACAAAAAACAAAAAAAGAAGAAAAATCTTCATGACCGCGACCGCGGCTCAACCGAGGCAAAAGAGAGGTATTCTGCCTCAAACTTACATGATCCACCGCAACCACGGTAAAACGTGAGTATTCTGCCTCTCGCCTTCTTCATTCACCGCGTCTGCGGTGGGACCGCGATGAGACGCGATGATTTCATCGCCCAGGTAAGTTAATTTCATTTTTTTTTATTTTCTTTTCTTTTCTAATCCCCCCCCCCTTATTTCATTAAAACATCTGATACCCCCTTAATTCCCCCATCTCTTCTCTCTCTAAACCTTAAATCAACGCCCTTTTCTCTTTTCTTCTTCTTCTTCACTTTTCTCACAATCCCTCCCATCTCCCACTCTCACTCCATCTCCATTCATCTCACCCTCTCCTACACTAGGTATGTCATTCTCCTCTATCTCTTCTCTTGAATTTTTGTTTTAGTTTTATGTTAGTTCAATGTTTTAATTGTGTAGTATTTCTAGTAGATTTTTTTCTTTTGATTTTCTTTTTTGCTTTTTAATATGTTATGTGCACATTGTTGTCGAGAAGTGTGTGCACAATGTTGTAGAAAAGTGTGTGCTCGTGTGTGTAAGACTAATTATTGTGGGATGAAATGATGAAGTACAAATTGTTGAATTGGGGGAAGAATTGATGTCCCATGAGGGCTAATGTGCAAGGATAGAGCCTTGCTCACAAGGTGTTTGTGAAATTGCCCCAATGAAGTTCTAATGGCTAATGTGACCATGGTAGTGGTGAAGTCTGAGTAACCACCCAGGGTTCACACAACTCAAACCCTCACTGATAGGAGATTCTGTTTTTGGCAGGTACAATGCATCCATCTAGGAAGAGACGTAACACAGGGTCCTCCGCTAGTGGACCGGGTAGTTCTTCTAGAGCTCGAGATCAAGCTAGTGCGGAATAGTTTAACTGCGCTAGGTTTGTCTCCAAACCAGCTGAGGACATGTATAATGCCAAGGCGTCCAAGAAATTATTACCTGAAAGGCATATTGACCAGGAAGCCTTGCAAGTGGAATGCCCAAATATCTTTGCTGAGTTGAGGAGGTGTCAGCTGGACATCTTCTTTGAGGAACCGGGGGAGGCGAATGTACAAATGGTGAGGGAATTCTATGCTAACTGCCCGGAGCATGATAATGGGGTAGTCACAGTACGAAACACCCGGGTAAATGCATCACTTGAGACCATCCGCCAAGTATACCGGTTGTCGGTATTCACCGGGGATAGAGATTGTTACATTGTTTCTCATCGCCCAACTATATGGTAGGCATCGATTCTCGAGGCAATATGTGTGCCTGACAGGGAGCATATATGGATAAAGCACCAAATCACATTGAACTCACAGTCACTCAATTTGGAGGCTAAGTGTTGGCTCACAATTATCAACAGTCGGTTGCTACCCTTCAACAATACTACCGATGTCAATGGGCCACGAGCAGCAACTATCTACTCTTTTATGACCCATCAGGACTTTGATGTCGCCAAGCTCCTCCATGATGATATGTACATTCGCTCCCCAGAGGTACTCAAAGGATTCTATTTCCCCTCTCTGGTTACCAAGTTGTGCCGTGCTGCAAGAGTTCCGAAAAATCCTAGAGTTGATGGGAAATTGCCATTGAAAGCCCCGTTCCGGGCTAGCAAAATCACAATTAGGAGAGAGCCGGTAGTGATGGTTGAGGTTGATGATGAAGCTGATGAGGATGTTGAGGTTGCTGCTGCCCAACCACAGACGATAACTGATGAGGCGGGCCCATTACAGGTCTGCCGAAGTACCTGCCTGACAGCCCTAGAGCAAGAAATGGTTGGTCTCCGCACTTCTATCACTGACCTGGGAGCCAGAGTTGACAATTTGACTACTCAACAGGCTAAGTCGGAGAAAATGATCATGGGATGGCTCCGGGCACTAGGACGAGCGTGTCACCTCGATCCTGGCACCGTCTCTGATTAGAACTGAGCATTAGGGAAGTCCCTTTACCTTACTATGCTTTATATTTGTTGACATGGGGATATGCCAAAGTTTTAAGTGTGGGGTGGGGGATGACTGTTGTTGTAAAAAATTGTATTTACTTTGTATGGTGTTGTTTTCTTTTCTTCTGGTTGGTATTGTTGGGCCATGTTAGTAACTTTGATTTGGCCCGAAGGCGGACGCCTCTTGACAGGTTTTTTGAGGGATAAAAGTTGACCAAAAAAAAGGAATATGGGGACTTTTCCTGATGACGGATCTTTTAGACAATTTTTCTTGAGGGAAGTAAGTCTAAAGAAAATACCAAAAAGAGTTTTACTGTTTTTTGTTTGTTTTAGGTAGTGTAGTAACTCCCCTTAGTTTTTCTTTAGGCCACAGTTCTTTTCCAAGGGTTTAGCTTGAACCGGGTGTAGGTAGTTTTTTTTATTTATGTTATTTTTAGTTTTTAGTTAGTGTTGATGGGCTACGAGCTGAAATAGAAAGAGAAACCCTCGGTGTTTATACACCTAAACACAGTAGACACTAGAGTGTAACGCTTAGTCTCAATGGTTGATTCTTGCTAAAGTACCTTAAATTGTATGTTTGTAACTGACTTGAACACTCAAAAGAGAGTGTCTTGATAAGCCAATCTGGAGTGAGTCATGTGCCATGTGTGTGTGAGTTGTACTGTATTCTACGCTTTACATTTGATGCCTAGAACTTGCCCCGTGTGTTTGCAAAGCGAAATAGTAGCTTCTTTCAGTCTTAGATGTAATATAGGCATTTCTTTGTTAAGCCAGATATATAAAGTAGACCCATCTAAATGTAATACATCGTAGTCAACCCCGTTGAGCCTATAAACCTATTTTTTTTGCAACCACATTGCGAACCTTACCCAATTGTTTGAATGGCCCATCTGTTTGAACCCCTTTTACCTCCCATGAGCACTTGAATGGCCTTAAAATATGCAAAAGCTAAAGTATGGGGTGGTGGTTTGGTTTTTGAGTGGAACTAATGAAATAGAGGAAAGGTGCAGCTTTTGGAAAAGTAAAAGAATAAGACCACTTAAAATTAAAAAAAAAGAAAAAAAAAAGAAAAAAAAGAATGAGTAAATGTAGTAGTTGATAAGTGATGACTTGATACAATTGCACCTAATTGAGTGGGATGCTATAAATAAAAAAATGGGTTGGAATGTCTGGTTGACATAGGTATGATTTTAAAGGTTAATGTGATTGTATTAAAAGTGCTTAGGGAGGTTAGTCACTATACCCAAATATATCCTACTCATCCCTTAGCCTACATTACAACCAAGTGAAGTCCTAATTAATCTTAGACTGAATGGGCTCGATTAGTAGAGTAGTACACTACGGGCAAGCCTATGATGCATCTTTGTGGCATGTAAATGTTCCTTTTTTAGAGTGAGCGAATTTTGTCTATCTGAGTTCCTAATTATTCTTAATAATATTATTTGTGGAACTACTCTCTTGTGTAATGTGAGGGCATGTGATTCACGAAGGAAATGTAAGTCTTGACTTCTATATAGAGTAGTTTGAGTAAGTATGAATATTGCACGTTGTAAGCACGTGATTTTTGACCCTCCCCGGGAATTTTTACATTCTTAGCTTAAATATTTAATTTAGGACTAATATAGCTATTTTGACTATTTTTACTTTATTTTTCTCGCAAAAGAAAAAAATTACAAAAAATATATATATAAATTTTAGTTTATGTATCCCTCATAAACTTGAAAAAATCAAAAAATTGCACTTTATTTTTGTACTTTATATAATTTCGAAAATTACAAAAAAAATATAATTCTATTAAGGTTTTGTAGTCATTTTAATTTGGAAAAAATGCAAAAATATTACTTTATATTTTATCTTTATATAAAAAACGAAAATTACAAAAAATAGTTTTATTAATATTTTGTAGCTATTTTAAATCTTGAAAAATATTAAGAAAATAATAATATAGTTTTGTTTTAAATAATTAGTCTTATTTTAGTAGCTATTTTGCTTATATAGGACTAGTTAAGCAACATCGTGTTCCTATTTCTCGGGTCCGGGCAAAAGAATAATATTCGGGTTCAAACTACCCGGTTTTAGGCCTAATTTTCGGACCTAGCCCATAATAAACTGAGTCCACGACACATGGGGAACCCCACCACGCGTGGGGGACACAAGCCTCGAACCCCACCACGCGTGGGGCTCATTTTTCTGGGCAAAGACTATACAAATACACGGACAAAACTTTGAAAGAGGGGGATTTTTGGAATTTTTTGGAAAAGAGTACTGTTCCTCCGTCTTCCTCCTCCGAAAAACCAAGAAACCCTACTGTAAAACCACGCAAAACCCTCCATTCCCGACTTCCCCCGTCACCTCCCCCAGCTTCCCTCCGTCCATAACCACGACCCAAACGAACACCATAACCACCACCCCCCACGTCCAAACACCGACTGAAACCAGTCGCACCCCCACGCACCCGCCATTGCTCGTCGTCAACCTCAGCTCTAGCCTTACCCAAACTCCTCCGAACGACCACCATCGTCGTTACCATCTCCGCCATCGTCGACCACCACCCCTACTGTCGCACCCAAACACCACGTCCAAACAACCAGCTCCCCGACTCCCTCGTCGTCACTGTCCAACCATCGTGACCCACCTCCAACCAGCAATCACCCATCACCAAACGACCACTCCCTCACGTTCAAAACCAGTCACGACCTCCATAGCCCTCGACCATTACTATCGCAACCAGCCCCCCCCCCCCCCCCCCCCCCCCCCCGTCATCCCCGTCCAGTCGCGACCAGCTCCCCCATCGACTCCCTCACGTCGAAACACCATCACTCTACTGTCCAAACCACCATAATCCAGCCCTCGACCACTGCCCCGGCGACCACTGCTGTTCGTCGTCCCCATGTCCAGCGACGCCTCCGGCCATTAAACACTGCCCGTTGATCCCACAGTCGTCGACCAAACAGTCCGTCAGTGAGGTCGAGTTGAAGTCGAGTTCCAGTCCAAAGTCCAAAAGTTGAGTCGAGGTCCGATTCGTCGAGTTTGTTCCGGGGTTTTCATCATTATTCCTCGTCGAGTGAGGTCCGGCTTGAGTTCCGTCGGAATCGTGTTTGTCGTTCTGAGTTTGTCGAGGTGCAAAGGTCAGTAAACCTCAATGTATTAGATAAATAAACTTTACGTTGAATGTTTGAGATGCAATATAAAAATTGGTATGGAAATTTTCTGCCTATGTTTCATTGTCTGCACTTTGGCTCATTTTCATGTTATGTTTTTCTTGTTTATTTGATGTCATTTAATTAAGTTAGGCTAGTTGTTCTATGACACGAGTTTGACGTTAATTTGTTCGTGGTCCTTTGCTTAGTTCGTTCGGACAAAATTAACATTAGTACTTGTTGTTACTATGCCCGAAACACTCGTTCACTAAACTCATTTTATTAATTTTCGACAAGTTATGAGATTTTAGTTGTAAAAAGTCGTAAGGTTTAGTAATGTTAAAGGCGTAAAAATGGCATCCTTTAAAAAAATAAAATAAAAAGGGTAAATAAAAACAAATAAATAAATAAACAAAAATTCCTTTTAAAAAATAAGAATGAGATGAGCCTCGCCGAATAAAAACACAAATTGCGGGGCCCTCAGTAAATACTTGTTTAAAATTACTTAGAATTCAGGAGGGTCGTTTAGCGAATTTCACGGCCTCCGCAAAATAATAACGCGATAGTCTCTTTAGGCGCGTGTTTAATAATTTACTTTCTTAAGCTCGGGTGTGCATTTCATGCGACCCAAATCCAAATCTCAAAACATCAAATAAAATGCGTTCCGGATTGTGGGTGCATTTCATGTGACGCAGTCCAAAGACGTGTTTTAAGCGATGTTCACATTCTTGTAAAAACAATAATAATAAAGCGGTTAAAAGTTAAAATTTGCACATAAGTTCATATTCGTATAAAATCAGATAATCAAGCCAAATATAACAGTTGAGCGACCGTGCTAGAACCACGGAACTCGGGAATGCCTAACACCTTCTCCCGGGTTAACAGAATTCCTTATCTAGATTTCTGGTACGCAGACTGTAATATAGAGTCATTATTTTCCTCGATTCGGGATTAAAATTGGTGACTTGGGACACCCTAAATCTCCCAAGTGGCGACTCTGAAATAAATAAACAAATCCCGTTTCGATTGTCCTTTAATTGGAAAAAACTCCCCCTGCGCCCCCTCGGGCGCGGAAAAAGGAGGTGTGACACACGTCACATGAGATTTGACTTTTGAGGCAAAGGTTGTTCACTACTAGGCGCAACTTTGGTGAGTTGTTCTTGGTGTGATACGTTAAGGGAAAAGCTCAGGAAAGGAACTCTGATAGAGTATGGTGGATTGCTCAAGGACTAGCAATGATTTAAGTGTGGGGTGTTGATAATAGGCTATATAGACGATATTTACACCCTAAATATACCATGCTTTATTGTTGTTTTAAAGGCTAAATGATAACAAAATACTCTAATTGGTGTTCTTTTGCTCTGCAGGGACTAATCCAAGTTAGGAAGAGACTATGAAGTGTTTTGGAGTCAATAATGTGAAAAAAAGGCCAATCAAGAAGCACCCGAGCGGAAAGAAGCAAAAGGAGGACTGGGCTGAAAGCCACTACGACCGCGGCTGGACAGCGATAGGCCAAGAAAGCGAGGCAGAATGTTCGAGTTTCATCGCGGTCGCGCCGCGTTCTGCCGCATCCGCGGTAGATTGTGTAATTGCCCATAACTTTTGGGATTGAAGTGTAAATCGGAGAAACTTATTCCAAATCCTAATAAACTCAACAAACTCACCCAAGAGAAGGTCAAGCTTGTTTTTAGACTAATTTGAAGGCAAGAACAAGTGTGAGAAGAGCAACTAACCATTAGAGTTTTTCTATTTTCTCTTTGTTATTTCAATTGCACATTATGAATACTTTTGTAGTTTTATCTTGCTTTGTTATGAGTAGCTAAATATTTAATCTAAGGTTGATGGAACCAATAGTGAGATGAAGTTTTGACTCAATTTTGTTATAATCGAGCCGGGTTTATTATATGATTGTTCAACTATGTTTTGTATGGTGATTAATTGAATGGGCCCTTGATTAATCGTGTCTAATTGCCTTGTGTTGCTTGAGAAAGAATACTAGGTTAGACTACTGTTGAACAACACCACTTTTGGGTAATTGAAGAGATTCATTACTTGAACTTAAAAGTGGGGTTAGAGATAACGAAACTTTGGTGAGATGCTTCAGAGCTGCATAAATTATCAGCTAGAGTAGTTCGAGAGAATGCTCTAGTAAATTATCGTAGTTGATCGAGAGATAATTGCGATAACCCATAGCTCATAATCCTCATAGAGTTTTACGACGAGATTATAGCAAAAGAGTTAAGACTTAAACTAGCAATTGGGGAAATCAATACCCTAGACCTTTTTACCATTGAATTATCTTTGATTTAGCATATTGCTAGTTTTAATATCATTTTGAATTAGTTAAACAAAAACCCAATATTTATTGATAAAAATCTTGCATCTGGAAATTATTTGAGCTGGTAATAGCATCATCAAGAGTTGTAATAATAGATTAGTTCCCTGAGGATTCGACTCCGGACTTGAAAATCGAATTATATTTGCAACGACTGCTTTGTCTTTTATAAGGAATAGTCGGGCGTGATCAATAGATATCTCTAGCCCCAGAATTTGTACTTTTAATACCCTATATACACAAAACTTTTGTTCTTTGAATCATTAAATGTTAAATTAATTAATTATTATTATAAAATATTGCATATATTGTCTTAAATTGTCAAGTAGTTTATTTTTCGACACCATACTTGGCTTAACCTCAATGAAAATTACTCAAATTGCATTCCAATTCAAATTCCAATATCATATCAGTTTGTTAGTAATAGTGTTTTTTTTAAAACGACACATAATGTAAATTAACAAAAATATTATAAGATATCCTTATCTTACAATCTATGTATTTGAGTTGAAAAAAATATATTTGAAATCGACGAGATTAACTTTCAAATTTTTTATACTCAACAAAGATGAAACAAAGGAGAAATTTGTTGTCATCTTTTATTTATGGTTTTTAGATCTTTCTAATATTTTTTTCAATATTTATTTTCTTTTATCTTATTTTTATGTCATTATTTTTTTTGTTACAAAAAAATTAATTTATTTCACTATAAAAGGATGAGTTTTAATAAAAGTTGTCTACGTATGAACTTTAATTATATTTTTAGTCTTTGGTTGAAATTATTTTATATTTTTCTTTTGGCTTTATCTAATCAACCTAAATAGGTGCTCACCCGACCACTTAAATTAAAATATTGGATGATGTGTAATTTATATATAATCCATATATAATATATGTATAATCGTGTGTTGTCGGTATATCATTTATTTATATTAGCTATAAAAGGTAAATAATAAATATGGCCGGATATTATGTAAATATTTCATAAGATTTTGATTTTTTTAGTTTATCCATGATATAACTTCTATTTAATAATTTTAAAACTCTCTACTAGTGTTCAAAAATATCTTATCTTTTTATTATCTTTGAATTAAAAAAATTAACGAGTTTTTTCGAAATAATTTTTTACATTTAAAAAACTAATTCACGTCATACCAATTTTTTCTTTATATGTACTTTTTGTTACACTTAAAAGTTGCTATAGAAACTATCAATTAGAAATCAATTTCTCTCTTGTTGAGTTTGAAAGAAAAAAAAAACCTTTCACATAGTCTAATGATTCAAAACTAATATTCTTCAACGAAAAAAATATTATACCCTTGCAATATTGGCTTGACTACAGCTAAATGGAG